>NC_091245.1:14012196-14315227 GCF_042477335.2 Ovis canadensis
AGTAATGGAGCTTCAGCTTCAGCATCAGTCCTTCAGATGAATATTCAGGATTAATTTCCTCTAGGATTGACAGGCTTGATCTCCTTGCTGTCCAAGGGACTCTCAAGATTCTTCTCCAGCACCACAGTTTGAAAGTATCAATTCTTTGGTGCTTGGCCTTTATGGCCCAACTCTCACATCTGCACATGACTACTAGAAAAACCATAGCTTTGACTACATGGATCTTCATTGGCAAAGTAATGTCTCTGCTTTTTAAAGTCTGAGGTGAGTGACACTGTCCAAATACATTGAGACTTCCCACCCCATCACTCACATGTTTTGCCACAATCCTTTCCACTGGTAGGCCCTGGGGAGCTTCCTGGCTGCATACCAGGAGCCACACCTACCCCTCCACCAGTGGATAGAAAATCCAAGTGTTTGTGCAGCTCCCAGGGCGCTGCTGAGCTGCCCTCTCCTGCCATGTCCCTGGGATGGAGCCCCATCTTGAGCTTCTCCCTGGTAGAAACTTTCCAACCTCTACAAATTCTTCTCCACTTACATAGATTACCCTAAACCTTGTTCTGCAGAATCTTTTATGATAGGAAAGATTCTGGTCCAGAGATCACACTGGCTATAGGCCAAACCCCAAATCAGAGCCCTTAGAAGGATCTGCAGATCACGCTAAACCTGCTTTCCATTGAGCCTGAAGGTCATGATTCCTGTAGGGCATGTCCAGAGGGGAGTTCATTTCCCCAGACTTGGACTGGCCTTGTTCAGGTTTTTTTCCCTATCCTCACATCCTTCATTCCCCCGGCTCTGAATACAGAGGTTCTGGAGGCTCAGGGTCTGGTTGGTAACGTAATCCCATAGGTTTGAAAATAACTGATTGTTCATATTGATTAATGGGTTAGTGCCAACCTGCAGAACTGTTTAAATGCTCTTAATGTCTGTTTTTCATGTCCTAAATCAGCACACACTCTTTGGGGGCAGCCTCTGTGCTGGGTGCCGTGCACAGCACTTTCCCAGATTCCACCCCTCCATGACCTGGATAAAGGCAACCAGGGCTGACAAAGCAGGTACCGGTGAGCCAGAAGCAGAACATGAACTCACTGGCTGGAGCAACCAGACAAGATGCAATGTCCTGGGGACCAATTGCGGCCCTGGGACTCCCAGCCCTGCCCTGAACAGAGCTGACACAAAAGGGCCTCCCACCTCCCACAGCCACATAGAAATGCTAAGTAAAGCACAACTGAAAGATTACAAATACTAGTCAAGCTTGAAAGAAAGAACTGGAATTCCCAGAAGTAAAATAAAACAAGGCACCGCAAAGCCAGAGGTGGAAGCAGAAACTGATACTATGGTGGCCCACAAGGGTCTTGAACCTAATGACTTAAATCCCAGGGGTTGCGATTTACAGGCAGCACCGTGGTCTTTAGTCTGTGCAGGTGGAGAGCATAAAACTCTTACACAGGGTCAAGGGAAACTTTTTCCATCAGTCCAAGGATGCATCAGGCAAGTCGCTATGGAAACAAAAAATTCAAGTGGTCTGAAAAAATTCAAAGTCCCAGGTGACTGTCATGTATAGGTCTGAATTTATATGCTAGAGGTAGTATAGGAGCCTCAAGCCCAAGATGCCTCTGTCCCCTGACCCCCATCCTGCCTCTCTCTCTCTCTCTGACACACACACATACAAACACAAAGGATGATCGGAACCGTTTAAGGGTGTTCCATAACCCAGGAGACAATCTGAATACCCATCAACAGGAAAACTAATAAAGTGTCTTCATACAACAGAAAAGTATTATGCTGCATTTAGAATGAATGACTTATATGTATCAACAGATACATTTTTTAAAAATAATAGTTTTGAGTAAGAAGGAACAAATTGCAGAAGGATTATGTTTATTTTTCCATGTGAATTTTGTAAATACCTTATCAATTTCTCAATCCCCCATGGAACAACAGACTGGTTCCAAATAGGAAAAGGAGTACATCAAGGCTGTATATTGTCACCCTGCTTATTTAACTTATATGCAGAGTACATCATGAGAAAAGCTGGGTTGGGAGAAACACTGGGTTGGAATAAACACAAGCTGGAATCAAGATTGCCAGGAGAAATATTAATAACCTCAGATATGCAGATGACACCACCCTTATGGCAGAAAGTGAAGAGGAGCTAAAAAGCCTCTTGATGAAAGTGAAAGAGGAGAGCGAAAAAGTTGGCTTAAAGCTCAACATTCAGAAAACGAAGATCATGGCATCTGGTCCCATCACTTCATGGGAAATAGACGGGGAAACAGTAGAAACAGTGTCAGACTTTATTTTTTGGGCTCCAAAATCACTGCAGATGGTGACTGCAGCCATGAAATTAAAAGACGCTTGCTCCTTGGAAGAAAAGTTATGACCAATCTAGATAGTATATTCAAAAGCAGAGACATTACTTTGCTGACTAAGGTCTGTCTAGTCAAGGCTATGGTTTTTCCTGTGGTCATGTATGGATGTGAGAGTTGGACTGTGAAGAAGGATGAGGGCTGAAGAATGGATGCTTTTGAGCTGTGGTGTTGGAGAAGACTCTTGAGAGTCCCTTGGACTGCAAGGAGATCCAACCAGTCCATTCTGAAGGAGATCAGCCCTGGGATTTCTTTGGAAGGAATGATGCTAAAGCTGAAGCTCCAGTACTTTGGCCACCTCATGCAAAGAGTTGACTCATTGGAAAAGACTCTGATGCTGGGAGGGATTGGGGGCGGGAGGAGAAGGGGACGACCAAGGATGAGATGGCTGGATGGCATCACGGACTCGATGGACGTGAGTCTGAGTGAACTCCGGGAGATGGTGATGGACAGGGAGGCCTGGCGTGCTGTGATTCATGGTGTCGCAAAGAGTCGGACGTGACTGAGCGACTGAACTGAACTGAACTGAACTGAACTTTCTCTCCCCAAAAGAACTACTGGCATTTTTATTAGGATTTTGTTAAGCTTAAATATTAACTTGGATAAAAATTAACTTTGGAGAAACGAAATAGTTATGAGTTCAAGTCATTCCATCCAAGAATATAGACAGATTTCCCATTTGTTCAAGAGTCTTCGGAGGTCTTAAAAACAACTTTTCTTCACGTATGCCTTGAACATTTCTTGTTAAATTTATTACTAGATATTTTATCTTTTTGTTGCCATTGTAAATGAGCTTGTGTCCTCCATTATATACTCTAGTTGTGTCTGTCTATCCACTCATCCATCAATCCATATGGTTCTATATGTACATATATGTGTGTGTGCCTACTCAGTTGCTTCAGTCATGTCTGACTCTATGCGACCCTATGGACTGCTGTCCATCAGGCTCCACTGTCCATGCCATTCTCCAGGAAAGAATACTGGAGTGGGTTGCCATGCCCTCCTCCAGGGGATCTTCCTGACCCAGGGATCGAACCCTTTGTCTCTTGTGTCTTATGCTTTGCAAGCAGCTTCTTTAGCTCTGAGCCACCAGGGACACACATATATATATTAATGATTTCTGTATATTTATTTTGTACACTGCTACATTATTGAATTTAGTTCTTGACAACAGTTCCAAAATGTATCTTTCTAGGTTTTCCAGATATATAATAATATCATCTGAGTATTATAATTTTATTTTCTTTTTTATAATTTTTATACTTCTAATTTCTTCATCTTATCTAATTTCATTGCTGCTTCCAGTACAATATTAAGTAATAGTACTGAAGGGGGGACTTCTCTTGTTCTTCACTTTAGTAGGAAATCTTCCAGCATTTTCCTATTACTTATGATTCTTTTTCATGTTAAGAAAATATCCATCTATTTCTATTTTATTGAATTTTTTAAAATAAAAAATTGGTCTTTCCTTTTCACAGATGAATCATTTCAATATGATGAATCAAGTAATCTTTTTTTTTAATGTTAAGCCATCCTTGCATTTCTAGAATAAATTCCACTCGGATATATTTTATTATACTTTTAAGTGCTGCTAATTCTGTTTGGTAATGTTTCATTTAGGATTTCAAAATTGACATTCATAAATGAAATTAGTTTGGCATTTTCTTTCTATGTTCAATTTTCACTAAGATTTAATCTCAGTGGATTGTTTGATTCATTTAAATAATTTGGATTTTTTCCTTCTTCAACTTCTAGAACAGAACAATTAATATTGAAATATTGGAATTATTTGTTTTCGAGCTGATGAAATTCTTCTGTCAAGACATTTAGCCTAGTGATGTTGGGAATATAACTCTTTGACAATTTTCTCCATTTTTCCATGCGTATCATTACATTCAGAATTTTTTTTTTGTCTTCTGGAATCAGAAAATTCCATAGCCATTCTGGTTTTCAAATTTGTTTTTATAGAGCTAAACAAAAAAAGTTAATGATTAATTCTGTCTCTGGGCTAGTTCCTCTTTATCTTATTCTGTGTATATTTGCCTTCTAAATTTGTTCTTTATTTAGAGCTATAAATATATCTGTCTTACCATCGTTTTTTAAACCATTTTTGGATCTTAATTATCTACTGTTATTCTATCTTCTAGACCATTGAACTATTCTTTCAAATTACTTTGTTACCTTTTCCTTCTACCTCTAAGTTTATTTTGTTGTCCTTTTCTAACTTTGTGGTTGGATGCTTTATTGTCATTCTTGTTTATTGAATTTTAGGTGGAGTATTTAAGGCACTTTGCCAACAAAGGCCATATAGTCAAATGTATGATTTTTCTAGTAGTCATGTACAAATGTGAGAATTGGACCATAGCCTCACAGACTAGAGCCCACCAGGCTTCTCTGTCCATGGGATTTCTCAGGCAAGACTACTTCAGTGGGTTGCCATTTCCCTCTCCAGGGGGTCTTCCCCACCCAGGGATCTAACCTGTGTCTCCTGCATGGGCAGGTGGTTTCTTTACTGCTGAATCACCAGGGAATGGCCAATTTTTGAAAACGTCTCATGGACACCTAAAGGCAGGCTGTAGCAGAAGAGTTCTCCCTCTGTCTCTTTTTGCCATATGTATGTCGACCTTGTTAACTATACTATTTCAGCCGTGTTTTCTCATGTTTGTCATTTGCCTAATTACTCTGTCAAACACAAAATAAAGTAAAATCTTCCACTATTCTTGTGTTTCTCTTCCTGTTTGTATTTCTCATAAGTTTTGTTGCTTTGCACTTGGCTGCTACTTTATTAATTGATTAAGGATCTAGAGATGAGACCATCCTGGATCATCTGGGTGGGCTCAAAATTCAGTAACAAGGGCCCTTAAGAGAGAAGAAAACCCACAAAGGAGAAGGCAATGTGAAGACAGGCAGAGAAGTTGCGGCTCCACCCCAGGGAGTGTTGTCAGTCACTGAGAGCTGGAAAAGGTCTGACACACACAGTTTCCTTCCTGGCATCTCTAGAAGGAACCAGCCCTGGCAACACCTCCATCTCAGAGTTCTGGTTTCTAGAACTATCAGGGAATACATTTCTTTGTTTCCAACTCCCCAGTCTACACTCGTTTGTTACAACACCCCCAGGAAACTAATATAGCCAGTGAGAATCCTGCCTCCACATGAATATGACCTTGAACAAGTCTTTGAGATGCAGTGAAAAGAACTGAGCTGGAGGAAAGGGTCACAGGATCCAGACCTTTGCAGGGTAATTGTAAAACCACTAGAGCACCTACGCTGCCTGTGGCCAGAAGATAGAGCTAAGACCCAGCATAAGTTTGGACCCTGGAGGAGAGAAAGTCTTTCTAAGTGTCAGAACAACCCAGACCTGGAAAGACGCCCAGCTTGAGTGATTGCAGAGGCCCTATCATAGGAGGTGTAGAAAGAGAGGCAAGGACCACCTGTACGGTGAATACTTGAAGAACACAAGGCTGGAGTCAGAAAGACCTGTTCCTGCTGCTTACTGCTGGGGACATTTGACAAATGACTTAAAGTTTCTGAGCCTCTTATCTATAGTATCTATCTATCTTATCTATAGTATAGAGATAATGCAGCAGTGAGGGGTTGTTGTGTGGATGACGTGAGAATTACAATCATAAGAGCACTTACTAAGTGCCAGGCACTCTGCTAAGCACCTCCACTTGTGCTAACTCACTTAGAGATGCTGAGTGTAGTGACTGGTACCTACGTGTTCCTTAAAGACACCTATCATGATTTTATAGTGGTTTCTTTAATGTCATGCAAGATCTCGGGGGCTTCCCAGGTGGCACTAGTGGTAAAGAAACCAGTTGCTAATGCAGGAGACTTAAGAGACGTGGGTCGAGAGCCCTGGGTTGAGAAGATCCCCTGGAGAAGGAAATGGCAACCCTCTCCAGTAATCTTGCCTAGAAAATCCCATGGATAGGGGACCCCTGTGGGCTACAGTCCATAGGGTTGCAAAGAGTCAGTCACGACTGAAGTCACTTTACACAGAGTGCTCTTGACCTGAAGGTGTCCTGTGAATTAAATTTTGTGAATCCCTACTCCCCGCTCCTCATCAGGTGCATGCACCTGTTGGGGAATATGTGCATTTATTCGCAGCGTGGATCCACAGGCTGTCTACTGAGTCTCAGAGGAAGCAGTGACCCAGTAAAGCACAGTATATCTGCAGCAGAGGGGATTGGCCTCTTGACCTAAGAGATCCTTTCCAGCCTAGAACTAAGTGAAATGGAGTCAAGGCTACTGCATTCAAATGAGTGTCCAGGACAAAATGAGCCTGGGCGTTCTGTCTGATGCAGGGACCCTGCTGCTCCCTGAAGAGCTTCCGCTTGGCTCACTGCTGCCTGTGAGCGATAGGCAAAGAAAAAAAAGAAAATTTGCAATTTTGATGCATAGGGGCAATTGCTGCAGACAACCCGCAGTGCCTGCAACTGCCCACCATATCCAGCGGCTCCACCTGAAGCCCAAGGAGCATCGCTTTCTGTTCTTATCTCTGAGATAATAAGTTGGAGAGAAGCTTCATATTTCAAATCAAAACTATTTTCCAACTAGAGAAAAGTGGAAACTTTTCAGGCAAATTTCATATGCAGTGACACAATTTCCTCCTGTTCCACTTCTTTTTTCACCTAATACATGATAAATATTCAAGGTCTCCTTGAGGAAGCATGTACGGAGAGCTGGGTGAGGGGGTGATCATCGCCAGTGCTGGGTGGAGGCAGCCAAAGGGACGCATGAACGTCCTTCTCCTTTGAGGCATGCCCGGTTCCAGCCTCAGCTCCACTGTCTATCCCAGGCATCCCTAGGAGAGTCCTCAATCCCATAAGAATTGGTCTTGGCAGGGCTTGAGGCGATAATTGAAAATTATCTTAATGGCTGTCCCCAGAACTCTTCTCAGGCAAAAATTAAGTTCAATGGGAAAATGCCCCAAAGAGGTATTTGGTGTAGAAGGTGAGACCCAACATAGGTTTTATTAGGTGGTTTATTCCTTTGGAGGCTTTCTCTTTCAGTAATTAGAGGTCAGGGGAGAAGGATAAGGGGACACAAGAAAACACAGCCTCACCAAGGGGGGTCAGTGGGCCCCAGCAACACCGTAGAAGGTTGATGACGAAAGAAAGGTGGCTGTGTTTGGGAACAGACAGAGCATCTCTTATGCCAAGGGGTAACATAGTTAGCTCTCTCCTGAGCACTAGACATATGCTCATTCCTGAGCTAATGCTTTACCTGCAGTTCTACATGTAATCCTCATAGTATCACTAGGAGGTGGGAACTATTACTACTCCTGTTTTACAGACACAGAAACCAAAGTTCAGGGAACTTGAGTACATTGCCTGAGATCAAGATGCTGCTAGCAAAGTAAAACATGAGATACGATTACACAGCCATGGAATGGGACCATTAAAAAGACTCGCCATACCAAATGGAGGTGCGGGTGTGGAGCCCTTGGCACTCTTGCACACTCTTGGTGAAAGTGTAAAATGGCACTACTGCTTTAGAAGACTGGCAGTTTCTAATAAATTGAAACGCACACTAACCCTATGAGCCACAATTCCACTCCTAGGTTTTTACCCAAGAGAAATGAACACATATGTCCACAAGTGGACAAGAATGTTCATAGCATCTTTCTTCATTAGAGTTCCAAACTAGAAAACTCCAGACGTCATCAACAGGTGAATGGATGAATACCTTGGGTGTGAACTACAGGGAAAGGTGCTCTGCAATAACAAGGAGCAGCATACAAATTACCACAAAGTGGATGAATGTGCTGAGCAAAACGAGTCAGACACAGTGCAAATACTGCGAGATGACGGTTCCAGAAGGGGCAGGGATTGCTGGCAAGGGTGAACAAGGATGATGGAAATGCCCTGTATCGTGATGGTGGCGGTAGCTGTATGGGTATATACATTTGTCAAAACCCATCCAGCGAACACTTTACATGGGCTTATTTTATTGCATATATTTTATTTTATTGCATATTTAAATCTCAGTGGGCTTCCTTGGTGGCTTAGATGGCAAAGAATCTGCCTGCAGTGCAGGAGATTTGGGTTTTATCCCTGGGTCAGGAAGATCCCCTGGAGAGGGAATGGCTACCCACTTCAGTGTTCTTGCCTAGAGAATTCTGTGGACAGAGGGGCCAGGTGAGCTACAGTCTATGGGTTGCAAAGAATCAGACATGACTGAGCGACTAACACCACCACCAAGGCTGCTTTTAAAAAATCCAAAGTGCTCATTATGCCTATACAATCTGACCCCATGTTTCTCTCCTTCATCTCTCCCACGTCTCTACCCCTTATCCTGCTAAGAAAAGCCTTCTTGCTATTCTTCATGTCATTCAAGTGCATTCGCACCTTTAGGCCTTTGTCTTTGATGTCTCCACTGCCCACAATGCTCTTCCTGCAGATGTCCACATGACTCACTCCTTCGGATCTCTATTCGCAAGCTACCTACCATCATGGCCGGTTCTGGACTCAGCACCACCACCCGACACACACACACGTTACATGATACCCACCCCCAATCCACTGGCAGGGCTGATGCTGAGGCTGAAGGGCCAATACTTTGGCCACCTGATGCAGAGAGCTGACTCATTGGAAATGACCCTAATGCTGGGAAAGATTGAAAGCAAAAGGAGAAGGGGGTGGCAGAGGATGAGATGGTTGGATGGCATCACTGACTCAATGGAGGTGAATCTGAGCAAATTCCTGGAGATAGTGAAGGACAGGGGAGCCTGGTGTGCTGCAGTCCATGGGGTCACAAAGAGTCAGACACGACTGAGCAACTGAACAACAACATAATTCTCTAGGCCTTCAGCCTTTTTCTTTTCCATAGCACATATCACATCCTGATATATTACACTTTTGTTGGTTTACTCTCTGTCTCCCTAACTAGAATAAGCCCCTGTGACACCTGGGCCTCCATCATGATTGACATTTCTCAGAGGTCTAGAACAGTGCTTGGTGTATAGTAGACAATCATTCTTTATTGAATGAAAGAATTAGATCCTTCTAGCAAGATTTCCCCACTGTTCTTCCCCCCCAAAAGAGAGAACAAAATCTGTTAATATCAAAAAGTTCTCTCCCAGAGGTGTATCCACTCTACCAGGGAAGTCTTTTCTTGTGAAAATTAATAATAATAATAGACTATTTTACTTCTGAGTTTCATCAGTTGCCTTTGGGTATTTTCCCCAAAACTCAGTATTAACCAACCCCCACCCCAAGACTACTGACTGGATATTTGTCCTACATTTGTGTAACTAAAGAACCTCCATTATGGTTTATAATTATATTGGTTGGTTGTTGGCTTAGTTGCTAAGTCTTGTCCGACCCTTGCGACTCCATGAATTGTAGCCTCCCAGGCTCCTCTGTCCATGGGATTTCCCAGGCAAGAATACTGGAGTGAGTTGTCATTTCTTTCTCCAGGGGATCTTCCCAACCCAGGGATAGAACCCGGGTCTCCTGTATTGCAGGTAATCTCCTGCATTGCAGGCAGAGTCTTTACTGACTGAGGCACCAGGGAAGCTCTATATTATTGAATATAGTTCCTTGTGCTATATAGTAGGACTTTGTTGTTTATCCATTGGATATCCTGTGATAAACCATAAAGGAAAAGAATATAAAAAATAATATATGTATAACTGAATCACTTTGCCAAACAGAAGAAAATTAATACAACATTTTAAATAAACTATACTTCAATTAAAAATGGAAATAAAACAGAAAAAAACAACTGCCAAAAAAGAATCATTTTTCCAAGGTGACTTCTTCTGTCTTTGACACCAGAGACTGGTAGAAACTTTTAAAACCTGAAGAATCTCTGTAAAGTATTTTTGTTCTCCCTCATTGATCACCCTACTTTATGAATATTTACTTATTTACATAATTGGGACTTTATGGCATGGGGACATATAATTCAGTACACTGCTTTTTCTCATTTAACATTAGAAAGTAAGTATTTTTCCATGTCATTAAAAATTCTTGGAAAATATAATTATCAAGATTAGGGAATGTTGTATTATATTTAGATGTGCATGCTAAGTCACCTCAGTCGTGTCCGACTCTTTGAGACCATGTGGACTGCAGCCCACCAGGCTCCTCTGTCCATGGGACTCTCCCGGCAAGAATACTGGAGTGGGTTACCACGTCCTCCAGGGGATTTTCCCGACCCAGGTATGGAACCCACATCTCTTACGTTTACCTGCATTGGCAGGCAGGTTCTCTACCATTAGTGCCACCACTCTCTTTATTTAACCACTCTATTTATTTAACCACTCTCTTACTGTGGAATATTTAGGTTGTCTCCTTTTTCAAAAAAAATTCAGTTATAAATAATGAATGTCATTGTGTACAACTCTTGGCCTGAATTTCTGAGTATTTCCTAAAGACAAATCCTAGCCCCAAAAGGGATTTTTTTTAAGGGTTTTAATATAGTCCCAATTTGTATTTTAAGGTCTCAATACCTGGTCCCAACCTGTTTTCCAGAAAATAGATGCCAATTTAAATTACCTGCAATAGAATATAAGAGTGCTGTGTTGCTTCATCCTTGCTGGCACTGGGCATTCTCATTTCTTAAATCCTCACTGATTTGGTAGGAAACAGTGCTATTTTGTCTTAATTTATATTTCTTTGATTACTGGTAAAGTGGAACATCTTTTCACATGTTTATTGACCATTTGTGTTTTAATCGTCTGTGAATTGCTTATTTTCCCATTTTGTAATTGAAATGGTAGAATTAATGACTTGTCAGAGCTCTCTATAGATAATAGGCGTACTAACTTTTTAAGTTACACTTGTTGGAATCCTTTGCTTTTTAGTTTGTTTGCCTTTCTTTTATATTATATATTTATTTTTTTGGCCACACTGTACAGCTTGCACAATCTTAGTTCCTGGACCAGGGATTGAACCAGGGCCCCAGAGGTGGAAAATGCTAAGTCCTAACCACTGCACCAGCAGGGAATTCCCCATTGCTTCTTGAAATATATAAACCTTTAACTCTCTTCACTGTTGCAGAGGTTGCTTTGTTTTAGAAGTCCTTCCCTGTCCCAGAATGGCTTAAAGCTCTGCTGAGCACCAGGAACATTGCAGAAACTATCTCCTGCCACCCTCACTTTGTTACTTTCTATCGTGAAAAGTTTTGAACATACACAGGAGAAGAGAAAATAAGTATATTGATTTTAGGACTTGCTTCAAGTTAACCTGGGGTGGTTGTCGTGTACGGATGTGAGAGCTGGACCATAAAGAAGGCTGAGCACCCAGGAACTGACACTTTCAAATTGTAGCGCTAGAAAAGATTCTTGGAGTCCCTTGGACGGCAAGGAGATCAAACCAATCAATTCTAAAGGAAATCAACCCTGAATATTCATTGGAAGAACTGATGCTGAAGCCCCAATACTCTGGCCACCTGATTTGAAGTGCTGACTCATTGGAAATGACCCTAATGCTGGGAAATACTGAAAGCAAAAGGAGAAGTGGGCAGATGAGACGGTTAGATAGCATCACCGACTTAACGCACATGAGTTTGAGCAAGCTCTGGGAGACAGTAGACGACACAAAGAGTTGGACACAGCTTAGTGACTGAACAACAGCAGTCTGGAGGGGGGAGCATGGGGGAGATCACTGATCGTTGGGAAGAGCCATGAGCTAATGACCACTATCATTGAGATTCCTTCCACTTTTGTAAGAGGATATAACTTGGTTGACACTTTAGCAGGCCAAAGGGCAGACATTTCTTGGCCCCTTCCCTGACAGGCACTGCCTTCTGAGTCTTCATCAACCCATTGATCCCTTGGAGGAAGGACTCATTAGCCCCATTTGACAGTTGAGGACATTGAGACTATTACTCCAGGTCATGTGAGTTGGAAGTGCAGAAACAGGATCTGAACTCAGATCATCCAGACCCAAGTTCTGTGTTTTTCCTACTGGGCTATCCTATGTCCTTGTAGGCAGGTAACTAAATGGAAGAGAAGATGGACTTTTCTAATAGAGTCTGGCTTACTCCCAGGTTCCTCCTAAGCATACTTCCAGAGGAAGGGTTCAGATTGTAAATTAATCCAATTTTAAAAAAATAAATGCATGCAGCATGGTGACTATATTTAATAACATTATATATTTGAAAGTTACCAACAGAATAGATCTTAAAAGTTCTCATCACTAGAATGGATAAGGGAAGGAGGTGGAAAGAGGGAACTCATGGAAGGCCTTGAAGGCCGGGAGTAGGGGTTGGGAGTTTCCTCTGAGACCATCGGAAGACCCTGCATGTTCCTCAGGGGAGTGTCATGATCTGAGCCCCTGTGGTCCAGGGGGTGCCAGCAGTTGGCACTTTCCTACAAGAATTTCCCAGCTTCCATGGGCAATGGAAGCTGCAGTATTTGTTCTTCCAAGCAGCATTGGCCTTCAGCACACACAACAATCTAAATCCACGTGTGTGTCTGTGTGATAGTCACGCAGTCATGTCTGACTCTTTGCAACCCCATGAACTGTAGCCTACTAGACTCCTCTGTCCATGAAACTCTCCAGGCAAGAATACTGGAGTGGGTTGCCATGCCCTCTTCCAGGGGATCTTCCTGACTGGGGATCAAACCTGGGTCTCCTGCACTGCAGTCAAATTCTTCACCAAGTGAGCTGCCAGGGAAGCCCAAATCCACCTGAGTGACCCCCAGTGATGAGAGCACTGGGCACTGGGGCTCCAGCTGGCATGCCAGCTGCCCCTAAGCCATTGCCAGTGGTTCTCCACCAGGCGAAATTCTCTGAAGCATCACCACCACTTGACAACTCCTGAAGGGCTGTCCCTTACCTCAGCCCCAGGAGGCAGCCAGGCCAAGGGCATCCATCCTCAGTCACAAGGGAGGAAACAGACAGACCACAGAGGGATGACGCTTAAGGCCAGAGTCACAGAGGACTAAAGGACAACACCAGGAAGGGAACCCGAGGCTTCAGGCCACAAACCCTGTGTCCTCTGACCTCCTTCTCAGCTCCCATAGGAGAGACCACCCCAGGGAAGCTTACCCCACACTAGGCACTGTCCTAAGAGCCTCATACATATTAACATAAAAAACCCAAGATTATCCTCATTTTATAGATGAAGGCACTGACACTTGGAGACAGTAAATAACTTGCCCAAGGTCACTCGGAGCTAGAAGGTGGCAGGCCTAGGTCTGGACCAGACACTCTCCATCACTATGCTGTGCTGCATCTGACACTCATCTGTGGGAGACAGGGAGGGAGGGAGGGAAGAAGAGGAGGTGGAGGGGAGAGAGGGAGAGAGGAGAGGAGGGAGGGGAAATGGAGGGAGGGAGGGAAGGTTGGATGAACACACCCACAGCACACTACATGTTAGTGAATACCTCGTGCATAGGTGTGCACAGACGCACCAGATTGCATGTACGCAGGTGGGTGTGTGAGCGGGTCTGCCTTGGCATGAGGTTACTGCTGAGTGCCTGCGTAGCTACTTTGTATGAGCATAATCATACATGAGCCTCTAGCTGTGTCATTCTACGTTCCTCGCATAAGCACAGGCATGCACATGGGCACTGATGTATCTACACGTGCCCGTGTGTGTGGATGGGCTGGTCAGCGGAGCTGGGCCTCCCCACACCCGTGTGTCAGGGGTATACCGGAATGCTTTCTCACTGTGTATGTGTGACCTCGAGCATTTGACCTTGTGGATGGAAGTAGTTTTCAATGCGGGTGCACCAGCTCATTTACACACGTGTCTGTGGCTGTGCTGGTGCCCAGGCGTGCACAGGCCCTCAGGGTCTGTTCTTCTCAGTCCACCTCCAGTCAGGGTTCTACGTGGGAGACCTAGGGAGCCCCGGAATTAGCAGAGCTGCTCTGCAGACTCATGTCCTGCACCAGCATCCTCAGAAACTCGGCAGAAAAGCAGTTTGGGAAGTGGAAAAATGTGATGTTTGTTCCCCAAACCCTGAATGATTTCTCCCTTTGTTTTGGTGGGTTTGGAAGCTCCCTGCAGCAGCTTGGAGAGATGCTGTGTGCACCCCAGGGCAGCCTGCGTGTGATCCAGTGCCAAGGTCAGGGAAAGGTCACTTCCAGGTGAGCTTCTCAGAGATGCTACTCTGTGCAGGCTGGGGACTAAGGGCTGCCTCTATCGCTACCTTAGCCCTGGCCCTGCCCAGCCTGAAGCCAACCCTGCTGGCAGGTGCCAGGGAAAAGGGAGGGAGGAGCTGCAGAATATGGGCCCTGGGGAGAGGGGAGGAGGGCTTGGCCAGGGCTGGGAGGCCAGGGCCAGGGTGGGGGCGCTGAACTCTCCTGCTCTGTTTCCTGTATTTTTTTTTAATTTTTTATAGATAGTAATTTTATTTATTTATTTTTTGGCTGCGCCATGCAGCAGGTGAAATCTTCCTGATCAGGGATCAAGCGTGTGGCCCCTGCAGTGGAAACATGGAATCTCAACCACTGAACCACCAGAGGAGTCTCTCCTGCTCTGTTTCAGTGGGCCTTGGGTTTATAATTCCATATCTGTTCTGAGTATCTCCAAATAGGAAATCCAGGATCATGCTGTCTTCTGAAGAGGTAGCTGGTTAGACCATATCCCAGAGGTTGTTCTGCCTCAGCTTACATAAATACAGGGATGGGCAACTCACTACCTTCTGAAGTCACTGGTTCCTGTTGGACAGCTGTTAAGAAGCGAAGACACTCAAGCATTTTGTGACCTGCTGTGTGATGTGTGCAGCACAAGGCCAGGTTTTGGGGTACAGAGATGTTTGGGATGAGATCTGCACCCTCCTGGACTCACAGCACAGCAGGGGAGAGGTCTGGCCCTGTTTGCTCCCTCTTGCCCTCCTCCTCCCGTCTCAGCAGCTGCTGAGCCTCACAGATCCCTCTCCCCAAGGACGGCCCTGCAGAAGGGGCACACCCTCTTTCCTCTAACGAAATACCTGTGTTTAATTAACAGCTTCTCAAAAGCTGGGACATAGAGTTTTGTCTCCACTTCCCTCACTGCATCCCTGCCCTCCCTCTTGTCTGCTCTCCATCCCTCTGCTTCTCAAGAGACCCCTGTAGGCAGAGGTATTCATCCCCACAGGTTTGGCAAGGTTTTGGAATGCAGGCAGTTCTCAGGCTCCAGAGGCCAGATGCTGAGAAAAGAAGAAAGAAAGGTTCCCTAGACACTTTCTCCACGTCAGGCAAGGCCCCTGGGGCAGGCTAGCCCTCTCAGATTCAGGAAAGCCCTGGACTCTCCTCCAAAGACAAGACTTGAAGTCCCTGTTGCTACCTGTGTGAAGGCCAGTTTACAACAACAAGGCTAAGGCTCTGGCTAAAAGGATGATGGTAGGAGATAGAAAATGCAGAAGGTTCAGAGGGAGAGAGAAAAACCAACAAAATAAGGACAGAAAAAAATGTGCACAGAATAGACAGAGATATAGAAGAAGAGGGAGAATCACAGAAACAAGAGCCTCCAAGAGACAAAGATGAGAGGCACAGAGGTTGGAACAGATGAAGATGATCCTAGAGACAGGGAGAGAGCTCATGGATTGAGGGATTAGCTACAGAAGCAGGAAGAGGTACCCAAGACCCAGAAAGCCAAGGAGACAGACAGGCATGATCATGAAACACCTATACCTCCTTACTGCTCTCCTGCCTAATTAAAAGAGAGAGAGATTTGATTTGAGGTCACTTGCAGTAAAGATGGAGCTTCCTATGTGGTGCTAGTGGTAAAAAAAAAAAAAAAAAAAACCCACCTGCCGTGGCATGAGACATACGAGACACAGGTTCAGTTCTTGGATGGAGAAGATCCCCTGGAGAAGGGCATGGCAACCCACTCCAGTATTCTTGCCTGGAGAATCCCCATGAACAGAGGAGCCTGGTGGGCTACAGTCCATAGGGTCACAAACAGTTTGACACAACTGAAGCAACTCAGCATGCACCCATACAGTAAAGATCCATGTGCAACAAATGGTGAGCATAGAAAAAAAACTCAAAAGCAAACTATTATGGAAGAAAGAAAAGAAATAGTAATGATACCAAAGACCTAGGTGTATAAGTTGTTGGTTGAATGTTCTGCAATAAACCACTCAATTAAATGCCCTTGTGAACCTACCTCCTCTTGATTATGGGCTGGCCCCAAGATCTATTTGAACCAGTAGAATGTGGTTGAAGTGAAAATTCAGAACCTAGGCCTTAAGAAGTCCTGGCAGCTTCTGTATTGGGGCACTCAGGAGGATGCCCGTCACCGAGTGAGATGTCTGACTACACTGCGGCCAGCTTGCTACAGTGACGATGCCCCAGCTGACCACGTGGAGGACAGAAGCACTCAGACCAGAGTCAGAACCAAGGATCATGAGCAAACAGTTGTGTGTTAAGTAATTACATTTTAGAGTGGTCTGTCATACAGCAATGATAACTGAAATACTGGATTAATACAGTGCCACTAAGTCAGTCCAGTGGGTTCCATCCTTCTCTGGCTGATGGATGATGTAAGAGACTTAGAGTATCTCTTTCCTCTGAAGAATCACACACAAAGCTCCCTGATGGTAAAATCAGCAAACTCGAAAGAATATAATCACACGCACTCACTTGCTGGAGGATGGAGCTGATGAGGATGCTACTGAGCGCTGATTGGTTGATGGGAGATACAGAATGTCAGAGCCACATTTTTGTGATCACTTCAGTTCAGTTCAGTCGCTCGGTCATGCCATTTATCCCATTTTAGAGATGAGAAGACTGAGGCTCAGTAATGTGAAATGTGAAATGACTGCTTGAAATGTTATAGCCAGCACTCGTTAGTGCCAGGATTTGAGGCCAGACCCCACATTTGGGCTGTTAGCGTTCAACTACATGAAGGAGAATAAACAAATCTGCACCCAGGAGCTCTGAATTCAGAGCCAACTTCTGCTTCTCAAAAACTCAGAAGCCTAAAGGCTCACCAGACCCTCTTGTCCAGGGCAGAGAGGAAGGATGGGCAGTCCTCTCATCTCCCCTCAGGGTGGGCTGACTCCTCGGTGGGGTCCTTTTTCTGGACCAGACCCCTGGGGTGGATGAACACCCAGGTGAGCCTCCACACCAGGGCCTGCCTCCATCCTGGCCCCCAAGCCATTTGTCAAGCACACCAGCAACCCCACGCCTGCTGGCTTCTCTGCAAGTCCCGGAGGAATCGCTTGACTCTGAAATTGGTTCCAGGAATGCTTTTCTTCCCATTATTCTACTGCCTTCCCTGACACCCCCTCCCCTCCCCCAGCACTTTTTTTTATACTAAACTTTCTCTGAATTCACCTGATTTTTCCCATCTCCTTTACATTCTTTATGGCAATGGAGAAATAATCACCACTTCTCCGGCAGGGTGATGGGAGTGTGCAGTATTAACTGTAAATCAGGCAGAAATTGGTGGAAGGGGAAGGGTTTGATGAGGTGCAGAGACATTATATCATTTTAAAGCGCTTTTCTGGTCTCCAATAATCCCCATGTAAATGAAAAGGAGGCTACGTGCGCTCTCGGAGGCTGCCTTGAGGAGCGCAGAGAAAATGCTCCTGGCAGGACATGGGGCGGAGCGAGGCCGGCTGGGGCCTGACAGAGCAGGGAGGCAGACCTGCCCGGGGCCGGGCCCCCAACCCCTCCAAGCCGAGCTGGGCACACCCCTCAGACCTGAATAATCCTGGCAGTGCCATGACTTCTTGGAAGATGAGTATGAGAGGCTACAGAGCCGGGAGGATGGTGCAGTATGGACAGGCGGCAGGCCTGAGTGAAACCCTCCACTTCCTGTAGCAAAGTGGACTCAGCCAGGAGTGGTACTGCCTTTCAGGGGCATCTGGAATGTATGAGGACTTTGGAGATTTTGTCTGTTGTTGCCACGACTAGGAGGGACCAGAGAACCGGGTAGAAGCCAACGGCGCCAGCATCCTATAATGCACGGAACCCTCCCAGACAATGAAGAAAGGCCGCTTCCAAAATGCCAGTAGCTCCCACCCAGCCATGCAGTTAGCCCTCGTATAAAGAGCAGGATTTTCCTGAAAAATGACTATCAAGACGCACCCCCGTAGAGACCATCTCACCAGGGGAAAGTCCATGACCTCCTGGGTTCCTTTTAATGTAGGTCAATCAGTCTGGCTTTACTGACCGCTGGCTTAAGTGAATTCAACTACCTTGTTTCATCCCATCTAAGATGTCACTGATCATAAAGGGAACCATTTCTTCCTACATTCATGAGAAAGGAAAAATGCTGTGACCCAATGCTTTCTTACTGCTTAGATTTTTTACTTTTCTACTATTGAAAGTGTTACTTAATACTTACTATATATAATAAGAAATATTAATATAGAGATATATATAAATATATATCAAGGAATATTATAAGTGCCAAGAATATTATAGGTGCCGTGAGCGTTCTGGTATTCCTAACGTTTCTACTCAAAGTCCAACTCTCTAGCTCATGTTTTGACTCTGAGTCATCAACATCCATGTGTTCCCATCCAAGGTCACCCTCTGAGACATCAAGAGTGTGTTCGATTTCTTCAAAGAGCATTCCACTAGAATCTCTGGGATTTTCTTTGAACTTCTGAGCTGTTGACCCATTTTGCATTTGTAATACTGGCTCTTTCTTGACCTTCTCAGAAGGTGTCAATGGAAGGTTTTTAGCCAATAAACAACACAGTTCCTTCCTCAAATGGTCTCAGACCATGTTGTCAACTGGCTACTGGGATCCAGTCGGGCCTCCTGCACGTGCTGAGTGAGTGACGGCTATCTCACCACCAGTGCCCAAAGATGGGTCCCGATTATAGAGATGCTAAAATGGGAAGAAGTGGAAGTCTTAGATGCTATCTATGAAAGGTACAATATTAGAAAGTCAATTGGCCTGTATGAATGGATACATGCCCAGAGCTAGCATCTGTAGACGCGCCCCAGGGAAGCTGCCTCAGAGACGAGCCTGGGATGCCTGCTCAGGCTGGTGTGTGTAGATGTGCCTGTGTTGCCGGGCTGGCAGATTCAGCAAATAAAAGTGTATAGGACACTCAGTTAAATTTGAATTTCAGATCAAAAGCAAATAATATTCAGTGTAAGTCCCAAATATTTCATGGGAACATTCCTATACTAAACAAATGGGGGTGGGGAGTTATCTGAGATGTATCCTGTATTTTATCTCAAGCCCTACTACAGTGTTTCATGCAAAGCCGATCAGTACAGGGCTTGGGGTCCCGCAGGACTCTGGCCGTCCCACTGGCTCTCTCTTTGGGCATATGAGCTCAGGGCACGGGTGATGCAAGGAGCAGATGGTCTCGCCTAAACCCTCTTGGCACGTTTATAACAGCCTAGAATCAGCCTCAGGTTGGCTCATTTGTTGCTCTTACTGCACTTGGTCACTGACGAGGTTGGGATAACAGGGAGGAGATGGGCCAGGCCCAAGGACCTGGGGGTCACAGTCCAGTGCAAAGACAGACCTTGACTACCTGAGATCTGGCTTCAACAGAGATAGCCGGCGCAAGGTGATAACTGACTAGCGGGGCTTGGGGAGATTTCTCAGACCGGGATATAATTTGGAGAAACAGAGAAGTGGAAAGAGGTTTCCAGGCAAGAGCATGATTTGTGCAAAGCACTATAAACATGAAGATGCCCATGATCTCTAGGCAGAGGGAAATCTGGTGTGCCTGGACTAGGACGTGACTTGGGAGGAAATGTGGAGGGAACTGGGGTGGCCTCCTGGCTTTGTAATTTCATATCTAAGTGACCTTGGACAGTTGGGTACTGCTCTGGGCCTCGGGGTTTCCTAAACATCAGCAGACAAATACTCAGCCTCAGAATTCCTTGGGCACCAAACAGTGCGTTTGAAAACCACTTCTGAGGGCATGAGGATTCATGAGGCATTTCAGACATGAGATGCTCATGATTGGATCTGTTTTAATAATCATCATAATACTAGAACCCACTCCAGTATTCTTGCCTGGAGAATTCCATGGACAGAGGAGGCTGGTGGAATGCAGTCCATGGGGTTACAAAGAGTCAGACGTGACTGAGCAACTAACACTTTAACATATATTAAGTATTCCATCAGTGAAGTGAAGTCGCTCAGTCGTGCCTGACTCTTTGTGACCCCACGGACTGTAGCCTACCAGGCTCCTCTGTCCATGGGATTTTCCAGGCAATAGTACTGGAGTGGGTTGCCATTCCCTTCTCCAGGGGATCTCCCCTGGAGAACACGACTGAGCGACTTCGCTTCACTGATGGAATACTTAATATATGTTAAAGTGTTAGTTGCTCAGTCACGTCTGACTCTTCGTAACCCCATGGACTGCATTCCACCAGGCTCCTCTGTCCATGGAATTCTCCAGGCAAGAATACTGGAGTGGGTTGCCATTCCCTTCTCCAGGGGATCTTCCCAAGCCAGGAAATGAACTCAGTTCTCCTGCACTGCAGGTAGATTCTTTACTGTCTGAGCCATGTGGGAAGTCCTCCTACATGCTAGGCGCTCTGCTATTATTAAAAATGGTAACAGAAGCAAATGGATAGGTTCCACATGCCATAATAACATGGCATTCGGTGCCAGATGCGGTGACCTGCAAGCACTTACTTGCATTATCTCAACCGGTCTCCACAGCATCCCTCCACATCTGGTTTTTATTATCGCCGTTGCTCGGAGAATGAAACCGACAAGAACCACGGTGGCCAGACTTGCCCAAACACTGGTGGTAGAGCCAGAACGGGAGCCCAGACTGCTGACATGTAGCCCCCGTTGCCATCTCTTCCCCAAGTAACTGAAACTCTTGAAAAGCTTCCGAGGTTCCCTTCTAAAGCATATTCTGCAGCCTTCCCTGGGAGAAGGCAGATGCCTGGTCTCCTCAAGCACACAGAGACACTAGCATCAAAATTCCATTGTGCGTCATAATTTCTGTGCATGTTTTAAATGACAAATCAGGCTGTAATTAGAAAGCCCCTAACCCAAATTCAAGCCATATACAGACAGGTTATGTTCGACATCTACACAGGGGTCGGCTCAACTCAGGGAATCAAGTCGCTGAACTGGAGGTCCCCAGGGGATGCAGGCTAAGGGACGAGAGGCAGGCGCCTGATTTCTCTGCCAAGTGCCTGCAATTACAGCAATTCTCTCAGTGCCGCAGACTCCCAGGAAAGAGTCATCTGTCGTCCCGTTAAACTGATTAGGAATCACTTTCTTTGTTTCAGCATCATCCCTGAACCTCAGCAGCGAGTACATTTCCAGATCAACATGGACCTTAACTCTTCTGGAATCATCCCAGATGCTCTTGGCAGTCCTGGGGAGCTTGTCTCTGCCCTCTTTCCCTCTGAGCAGGTTTGTTTATGGCGTTGTACCTGGATAACAGTAGTATCTCCTAATTTCAGGTCTCACCTGAGGGATGTTCTGAGAAAAATAGTTCAAGACGTTCAGGTTGCGAGGTCCCTCTGAAGCTTGGGTCGGCCTGGGTGGTGGAAGGAGGCAGCCCCTGGGGTATCCATGATTGGTCGCCACTAGACAGTGCATCCTGCTGCCCCTGGCTTTGATGGTGTGAGGGGTCTTCTATTACACCCAGCTCCTGGACCCCTGCACGATCCTCATCCTTGGCCCTTTCCTGGTTGTTTCTCACTCTCATTGGTATATTCATCAGTTCTTTGTCACAAGGCAACCTCAGAATCGCATTGGTTTACCACAACACACATTTGTTTTCAAATGCATGTGTCTACAGGGCAAACTAGGTGGGTCTGCTCTAGAGTGAGTTCACATGGACCAGGCTGGGACCAGGCTGAGCCCAGGCTTGGGGTTGGGTTCTAGTCTTCTGGGGCCCAAGCTGAAGGGACGCCAGCCGCTCAGAGTATGCTCTTTTCATAGCAGATCACAGGGACACAAGAAGACTGAGAAGAAACAGGGCTGCGTCCTAGGTCTCGGCTCCAAACTGGAATCCAACCACTACTGTCCATATTCCAACGGCCAAAGCAAGTCCTCTGGCCAAGTTCCCTGACCACCAGTGGGACAGAGAACTGTACTTCCCACTGTGATCGCGGAAACTGCAAAGTCACATGGCAAAGGGTGAGGATGTGTCATTCTAACCCGGGGAGAGACTAAGGAATTGGAACAACAAAGACAGCATCACTTGAGTTCCTTCTGGGACATCCATTCTTACATTTGCCACAGAGTATCCGGGCACACCTGGGATGAACAGTGAGCCTGACACCAGGGCTGTGACTCTGCGCACATCTGGAGCTGCCATGGGAATTGGGAATGCGGCTGAGATTTTTTTTTTTTCCCAGAGAGCACATGTGACCCCAACTGCGACCCAGTGACCTGTGACCTTCC
This sequence comes from Ovis canadensis, assembly GCF_042477335.2. Taxonomy (NCBI): domain Eukaryota; kingdom Metazoa; phylum Chordata; class Mammalia; order Artiodactyla; family Bovidae; genus Ovis; species Ovis canadensis. The sequence goes on from NC_091245.1 coordinate 14,034,816, forward strand.
TGGAATCAGTGAAACAACAGAACAACTTGAGCATCTGGATTTGCAGGACCAGTACCTGTATCCCAGGTATCTTGACTTGTCCAGGAGAACCTGGTCTTCTGGGGGCAGGTTTAGACCCTCGTCTTTCAGAGCCAGGAGACTCATTGGACTCCAGAAGGACTCAGATGGCTCAGCGTCCCAAGCTGCCCACAGCCCACCTCACAGTGGGTCCTAGTCCAAAAACTCCACACTAGGCTGGGAAGGGAGCCTTCAGGGCCTCTCCTTGGATCCTGTTTGTGTGCAGATGGGGAAACTGAGGCCCAAGGAAGGAAAAGCACCACTGCAGGTCAGTGGCAGGTTCCCGGTCTCCCACCTCAGTGCTTTCCCAACACCCCAGTGAACCCAATGGCCCCAGGGTCTCTCAGTTCCCCCTTCCTCACTTTATCCTCTACTGACCTTGACTCTGTCCTGACTTGGACGCTTCGAGAATCCTGGCAGAACCTGCTGGGCCAGGCGATCTGTTTCTACTTGGGAGGAATGTTATCTTCTCAGGGAGGACGAGTTGGTGATGGAACGAGGGACAGGAGTTCGGCCCAGAAAGCCTGGGCCTGTACGGGGGCTGATGGAGAGGCGTCTGGGTCTCCGCATCCAATTAGCATCCTCTGTGCTTGGAGCTGCTAGCTGAGATGGCTGCTGAGCAGCTAGAAGGGAGCAGGCTGGCCAGTCAGCTGGTGAATGAGCACTAATTGGGTGTCAGGCACTCCAAGGCCCACCGGCTCCCCTCAGCTCCCCACCAAACTCCTGGAGACCACCGCAGAGAGCCGAGGGGCAGAAGGCAGCTAATTGGTCTGGCCTGCCCAGCAATCCCTCTCTCCACATTCTGACGCCCTGTCACTCAGCTGCCTTTGTCTTCCATTTCAAGGGCTTGGAGAAAATTGCCCACATCTGCTGAGAAGTTTCCTGTAAACCCCGGGGTGGGAGGGGAGCTTATTTTAAAAGAGGCTTTGAGCAGGGACACGCTGGCGTGCTTCCCATAAGTGGCCCCGGTTGTCCTGACTGTGGAGAGCTGTGGGGACAGCCCTCCTACTCATTCCTTCACACTCCTGCTCATCCATATTTTTAGACAAGAGTTTCCAAGTCACCCGAAAGCTAGTGAGACACTTCTTGTTGCCTTTTGCCTGGCAGCACCACTGTTCATTTAGTGGGGGAAAGAAAAACTATTAATAATACTTTCCTTCCACCCTTTAACTAGAAGAAACCGAGCTTGTGCGGATTTGAACAAGCATGTGGGCACGCACGCATGACTGCTCCGTGACCCTTGTTTCAAGTACGCATGACACACAGAATGTTGAACCTGGAGACATGGGGAAGGAAGGCTAGAATTCCTTTAACAGCTGTGGCTGAGACGATTGTTTGAGATACAAATCTATCCAATCTGTGGCTTTGCTCTCCTGTATTTTCCCAGCTCACTTCCACTCCAAGCAAGTAGTCCGCACAGTGCTCATTGCCTCAGGGGAGAGATACAGCCAGGCAAAAACACAAATCGCCTGCAAATCTCTCTGGCCTTTGTGGAGCACAGGGAAGGGCACTCCTCTAGCCTGGACAGATGTCCTGGATAGAAGTAGGAGGAGAGCTGGGCTTTATCCCACCTCAGAGGACCAGACGGAAACCCCTGTATGCTCCCCAACCAGGGCATGGAGGAGAGACAGGCAGGAGAAAGGAACACCTGTTCTCATCAGCCCCTCCAGGAGGGTCGCCCAGGCAGATGGAACTCTGAACAGCCCATTAATCATTCCCCCATGTCAAGCAGAAGCTGCAGAAACCCACTGGACTATACAGGACGCCATAGAAGGGTGCTGTAGGGACCAATGACCAAAGCAAGAGGCCTAGTCCTTCCCCTTCCCTCCCAGTGCTTAGGCTGTGCCTAAGAGCCCAGGCAACTCTTTCCTGCAAAAGGGAATCCCAAAGGAAGGCTGAAGTTGATTTCTGTCCCCTTAAGTTCTAGGAAATAAGGGTTCAAACTCAAAAACTCAATTTAATAATAGAAAAAAAAACCTTTAAGGTGATATGCCTTACACACATAAATGGCTAGACATGCCATCTGTGACCTTAGGCTTTTTAGTTTCTTAAAATATTTTATTTATTCATTTTTGGCTGTGCTGGGTCTTCACTGCTGCTCGTGGGCTTTCTCTAGTTGTGGCGAGCAGAGGGTACTCTCCAGCTGGGGTGCACGAACTTCTCTAGTTGCGGAGCACAGGCTCAGAATTGTGGGGCTCGGGCTGAGCTGCCCTGTGGCATGTGAGATCTTAGTTCCTAGACCAGGGATTGAACCGGTGTCTCCTGCACTGGAAGGCAGACTCCCAACCACTGGGCCATCAGGGATGTCCCAAGCTTTTTCATATCACCTTCTCAGAGGCCTGCCTTTGCCACCCTATCTAAAATAGCCTTCATCCGCCATTCAGTATCTATCCTCTTAGCCTGCCCTTTCTTGCTGGCGTTCATCATTGTCTGATATTGCATTAGATATCCAGCTGTTTGTTTAGTCATATCCTTACTCATTAGGGCAGGAAGTTGTCTGTTTTGTTCACTGTTGCACCTGTAATATCTGGAAGGGGGCCTGGCACACCTGTCTCAATAATCATGTGGAATAAATGAGTACATTGTGTGCTCGATGGTGACACCTGCTGGTAAATAGGGTATTGCAACCCAACTCTACAAAACCTTATCATTCCTTAAACCAAAGGAGGGGGGATGCTTTTCCAGGTCCTGTCAGTGATACGATTGGGAACTGAGGGCAAGCAGGGGCTTAAAATAACACAAATTTATTCTCTCAAGCTGTGGATGCTCAGTTCAGTTCAGTTCAGTCGCTCAGTTGTGTCCAACTCTTTGCGACCCCATGAACCGCAGCACGCCAGGCCTCCCTGTCCATCACCAACTCCTGGAGTCCACCCAAACCCATGTCCATTGAGTCGGTGATGCCATCCAACCACCTCATCCTCTGTCGTCCCCTTCTCCTCGTGCCCTCAATCATCCCCAGCATCAGGGTCTTTTCAAATGAGTCAGCTCTTCACGTCAGGTGGCCAAAGTTCAGCTTCAACATCAGTCCTTCCAATGAACACCCAGGACTGATCTCCTCTAGGATGGACTGGCTGGATCTCCTTGCAGTCCAAGGGACTCTCAAGAGTCTTCTCCAACACCACAGTTCAAAAGCATCAATTCTTCGGCACTCAGCTAGTTGTGGAGGCTAGAAGCTTGAAATCAAGGTGTCAACAGGGCCACACTCTGTGAAGGAGTGTGGAGATTCTAGCGGAGAATCTTTCCTTGCCTCTTCCAGCTTCTGGCGGCTCCAGGCATTCCTTGGCTTGTGGCTACATCACCTCAGTCTCTGCTTCCATCCTTCCATGGCCTTCCTCGGTGTGTACTCTCCAGTTCCACCTGTGTCTTCTCTCCTTAAAAAGACACTTATTGCTTTTAGGGCCCACTGGATAATTAGGATGATCTCATCTTGAAAGCCTTAATTTAATTGCATCTGTAAGATTCTTTATTCAAATAGGGTCACATTCACAGGTTCTGGGTGACATATATTTTGGGGGCTACCATTCAACCCACAACAAGTACACAGGAGAAATTTTTCTGGACCTAAGATTCAGACTTAAGAGGCAGCCTGGAGGCGGGGGTAGAAGAGGGGTAGGAGTGGAGCAGAGGTCTAGTGAAGAAAAAGGGAATTCTCATTGTATTTAGGGCCCACCTGGATAAGCAGGATGATCTCATCTTGAAAGCCTTAGATGGGGCTGAGGTGGGGCCTTTGACCCTCAGAGTGTAGCCACCGAGGCTCACATTCTGCAGGGCAATCACCTGTCTTCAATTTCATTCTCCTATTCTCCCTCTTATTTTTTCAATTCCCTCCCTTCAATTTTTTATTGAGCTTAAGCAGGGGACAGTTGCAAGAGAAGTGTGAAGCCACCCCAAAGGAGCTTAAAGACTAGAGTAAGGAGACAGAACAAGCTTATCTTGACCTTCTCCTCCTCTGAGGACTTTGAGGCTTGCAAAGCACTGTCCCAGTTACTTCTTTGTTGGCTCTCCCTACGCCTGTCCTGGCAGCCAGAACAGTCATGCACAAGCCCCATTTCATAGATGATGGAAGTTGAGCTCCTTGAAGAAAATGATTTCTCCAAAGCCCGTCCATCCCCTGCAAGGAATCCTGGCAGAAACAGGACATGCACCCAGATCGTCTCTGATCCTAGACCTTCCAGGGTTTGAGCTTAGTGGTCTCCCACTGGAGAGATGAGACACACAGCTATGAAACAAGCAGAAGACCACAGCAGAGCATCAGAATCTGCAGAACTCTGGGACCCAGGGACAGAAGGGCTAACACTATACTCTATAAAGATTCTCATTATTATTACTTCCCCATGAATGATATCACTTTATGGCTGAAAATTAAAGTGGGAGCCAGGAATTAGATGAGTTTCTCCTGCTGGGGCCAGAAAGCCAGGTCCTTCCCATCTGGGCATCCACACCCTGGTCTGTGTAAGAGGAAACCACTGACAGCACCCCTGGGAATGTTTGCCCCAATTCATTATCAAACCACATGCAATTATCAAACTGTGCTCCCTCCAGCTGACCTTTAGCTGGGGAACAGTTATATTTAGAGAAAACCAGCCCGTTGTAATTACCCCCACTCAGATGACTTAAAGGTCGGCTGCAGATGTGACAGTTTGAGCCGTGGGAAGGGCTGTTTCCAGGATCCCTGGATAATTATTCAGACAATAATTAGCAAATGTTTTCTGCATATGAATCCATCCCTGTTGTTCATCCCCAGAGACTCACCAGGCCAAAGTTGGCTCCTATGGATGTAATAACAACAGTCCTCTTGTACACATCCCTTTACAGTGTACAGAGAACTTCCTGTCTCACCTCATTTACTCCTTACATCAGCCTTATATGAAATACGCACTCCTGCTTTACAGATGAGGAAACTGAGGCGCAGAGGTTAAACGGATTTGCCCAGAGTCACACAGATGAACAGATTTAAACACAGGTCTTCTGACTCGGTCTTTCCTAAGAAAAATCTCTCATTCGACAGATATTCATTGAATGCCTACTTTGCCTTTGGCCTTGTAGTGGGCTGCAGAAAGGAAAGGAAGACCGTGACTTTGTCCCTCGTGTTTGAAACTCAGGATGCTGGAGGGCATGGGGCACATATGAGCCACTGGAAGCTTAGAGGTAACAGCATCTCTGTTGAGCATTCACAAAGCTCCCTGCAGGAAGAACTGTGGACATCCGAAATTATGAGTCAATCCATCTCAACGAGAATGAAGGGGGGTTTTTGGTGTAAATCAACAAAAGACAATAGATGAAGCCTCCAGTTTGGGAGGGAGAAAAAGCATGAAAGTGAAGTCAACTGATACCATCAACTAGCTCATTTGAAGAAACAAAGTAATGAAATGACACATGTCGCACGGTCGCAGTGTGAAGAAGAATTCTGGATGTGAATGGATTTCCTCCGAGCATGACTTTCTTGGTTTTAAAGGATGCTCCTGGAGCCCAGGTCTTCCGAAAAAACCTGTGGAAGAACAGTTTGGCCAGGGAGGGGCTTTAAGTTCCACTTTCCCTGCACCCAGAGAAACTCCAATTATATCCATTGTACGTTTTCAGTTTCTATTAAATAAAGGAGTCCATGGTTTTAAAACATATTAAAATTAATAGTTTATACCCTTAAACCTAGGCATGGATATAAAGATATTCATAAAGTACTATGGGTATCAACTTCACATATTTATTTAAAGAAAAGATAGTTATCAATAGTGTATCTCAATTAAACTCATCTCAACTGATCAATCATCATTCTAAAAAGATCAAATAATGATATAAAATAACACTGATAATGTTGATCATTAACATCTGTTTAGAGTTTACTGCATGTCTAAGTACTTCACAGGCATTAACTCACTTGCTTGTCCCCCCAACCCTGTGAAGTAGGTACAATGTGTCCTAAGATCATTCCCATTTTACAGGTAAAGTCACTGAGGCACAGAGTCCACAGGAGGTGATTCACATGGGGTCAGGCAGCTTTGGTGAGCAACAGTAACTAACTTCCCAAAGATGGGTTGGTGGGTCTGCCAAGAAACAGCAGCTGATGTGAAAGAGGCAGAGGAATTCTGGTTGACTTTCTGCTCCATCTCAGTTGGCAAGGGGATGAGGGCCACCAGATGGATTGGAATCTGGACAGCTGCCCTATCTGACTTTGACCCACTGATGACGTGAGCCTGAGAATGATGGGCTTCAAAGATCAGCTCGAGTGCCTGCTGAGTTCCCTTCCAGTTCAGACGTTATGTCATTTCCCTGATGTGCATATGAAGATAGGGGCTCCTTTTGTACAACGTAGGCTTTGGGGTAGAGCTCACAAGGGCATACAAAGATGGGTGAAGGGTAGAAATAGTAGCTTCATGATATCACCAATTAAACCACCAGTGGAGAGAAATGCAAACATGAGTTTGAGATTTGCTCATGCCAGGCTGGAGGATGGCAGGGGTGGAGACAGAGAAGAAATATGGGCAGTCTTCACAAACTTCTGGGATAAACTCCATCATAGAGATAGTATTTAAATCTCCAGGGAAGATACTTACCCGATCCTTCAGAAGCATTCATTTCTTTACAAGTAGTATTTATTTTTCCATTTATTATATCCAATTTTCTGGATTCTGTTCAGGAATGTAAATCCCCCAAGGCCTGCCCTGGCTGCAGCCCTTCTGTCAGCTGATGTTTTCTCAGTAGCATCCCAGGATCAGATCCTAGGTGAGGCTCTTGGGGACCCAGTGGGGAAAGAACGACTTGGAACTCACAGTCTATATCTTCACTGTACCTCTAGGTATTTAAATTTGAATTAATGAAAAGTAATTAAAATTTGAAATCTGGTTCCTCAGTCAAAGCGGCCGCATTTCCAGGCGTGAACATGCGGAAAGCAGGGCGTCCTGCGAGACACAGGGCAGGCACAGAACACTCCCCCCATCGCAGAAGCTTCTATTGGCAGCACTGGGAGAGGAAGCAATGCCATGTGGAGTGGGAGGTCAGCTTGCTTTCATTGCTAGCTATTCTGTGCAGTAATGATTGCCTGTCCTTCTAAATAGTCAGTACTTTCGGGGTTTAGACCACTTTACTCTGTCTCAGCTCAGATTGAATGAATGAATGAATGAGGTACGGTAGTTCTCAGATACATTTGGACACCAGGAACAAGAGGATCTGGGGAGGGGATATAATGTGTGGTCACAACCAGACAGCAGTGTGCAGCGCACCTGCTCATCTGAGCACACGCATGTACATGGGGACTCACACGTGCACATTCGCACACTCCTGCATAAATTTGCTCATTTGGGAACATAAACATAGACAAACACACAAACACTGGCATGCACAATCATTCACACACACATTCAGATTTGCACACTCTTAGGCACACATGACTTTACACGCAGTCAAATCCAACTCTGGCAGATCCACTCTCTCTCTCTCACACACACACACACACACACAGAGTGTTGTACACAAACACATCCTGCATTACTTCTAGGTTGTCACACATGATTGAGTTGGCTATGGTTAAGTTCTGTAGCTTTTTGCTATCCTGATATAATACAGAAACAGATGGGCCAATTTTTCTTGCATTTTCCAGATTCAAGATAAATGCTTGGGAGCTCCGCAGTAACCCTGTCCTTGGGCTCCATCCATTCATCCACCGTTCAGCAAACATTGATTGAGGGCCTAGAAATTGACAGAATCACAGGGGAGGTTGCTAGCTAAACCACAGAAATTCCACTGTGAGTATCACACTCAGCCGAAGGAGGATGAGGGCGTCATCTGACAGAATGCAGGGTGCCCAGTCCCTACCCTGGGACCAAAAATGCAAACAGTGGTCCCATCAGTTCCCTACGTGTCCCTGCCAAGGATGCCAAGCTGTTGTTGAATTGGGGATTAAGTCTGTAGATGGTGTGGACTCAAGGAAAGAAGAGGTAGAGAAATCTGCCAGCTTTAGTCAAACTTGCTCCTTGCCTTGGCCTGCACCTTCGAGCTCACATACCCAGCACTTGCCATCAGCACACATTTTGCCTTCTTCAAAAGCTGTGCTTTATTTCACAGCCCCGATTCCCAATCTCCAGCTGTTGTCTAAATTGTCTTAGTCACAGCAAAACTCCCCCCAAAGAACAGTCGACCCTCACCTCCTTCTCTTCCCGGTGCTCACTGATTCTTGAACCCACGATAACACGACTTCTGACTCTTTACCTCCACGAAACTGCTCTCCCCCAAACTGTCAGTGGCTGCCACCTTATCAAGTCTGATAGTCACCTTTTCGTTCCTCATCTTATCAGACACTGTGCCCCACTTGACATGGCTGGCCAATTTCCTGGGCATCCTTGCAGTTAAGCTCTGCCATGTGCCTGGCACCACAGTGGACAGAGAGACACGTGAGTCTCAGGTCCTACTGTCTGGGGACTCAGGGTTTGGTGGGGAGGCTCTGCTATGATGCTTTATGATGCCATAAGCATTCTCAGTTTGGGAGGCAATTCTGTCCTCCAGCAAGGAAGGGTCCAGCATGATGCCATTTGCCCTTGTAGCTGAACCCCAAAGTTTAGCCTTGCTTTCTTAGCAGACTGAACCAGGGCGACTGGAAGAATTAACTGATAGGCTCAGGTAAGACAGATGGAGCCAGGACTTTATAAACCCTTATTCTGGCTTGAATTTTGTCCCCAAAAAGATACATTAAAATCCTAGAATACCAGTACCTCAGTATGGGACCTTATTTGCAAATAAGGTGGTTGCCAATGTAATTAGTTAAGATGAGGTCCTAGTGGAGTAGGGCAGGTCCTTAATCCGATGTGACTGGTGTCCTCATCAGAAGACGGCTATGTGAAGACCAACAGTGAGGCCAGCTTGTAATGACAGAGGACTGAAGTGATGTATCTATAAGCTAAGGAATACCTGGGGCTACAGGAAGCTGGGAGAGGCCTGAGCTCTCAGAAGGGCCCAGCCTTGCTGCACCTTGAGTCTGGACTTTCAACTTCCAGAACTGCGAGACAATATATCTCTGTTGTATTTAAGCCACTCAAATTGTGTATGTTGGTAGGGCAGCTCCAGGAAATGAATGAAGTCCCGTTTTCCAGTTTCTGAAATGGAGATAATCGTGGTGAGGCTCCACAGGGATATCTGCCTGAGTCCACCAGCTCCCTGCACCAGTGACCAGAGGAGGCAGAACACACAGAAATGAGCGCACTTTGGCCTCAGCCAGACCCGAGTTCAAGTCCTGCCTCCAGCATTACCCAAGCACCTGAGCCGCTTCACCCTCTGGGACTCAGTCTTCTCATCTATAAAATGGGCTTCACACGTGGAATCCAGAGATACCTTATGTGTGATCTCACCAGCCGTTGACGAGAAAACAAGGCCACATTGGCTTCATACACAATGGTGGTGCGAGGCCTTACCAGCTCACTGGATAAACATTAGTCTCCCCAAAGTGTCCCCCAATTTTTTTTCTCAAATTTGCTACAGGGAATCTCACACATTCTCACAAAACTGGACAGCCACCCTCACCACTTGGTATCGGCCCTGTTTCTTGCCCACCTCAGCTCCCCCGTCCCCTCTCCCTATCCCCAGCACCATGAAGCTACCTGGAGCATGCCGGCCACAGGAAGTGAGGTCAGCAGCTGCCTCAGCTCCTTCCGGGACTGACTCAGAAGCTTCACTCTCGTCACCCTTCCTACGGGCAGCCTGTGCTAGGTGGGGGTGTATGGGTGACCATTCCTACCAGATACGGACACTCCACTGAGCAAACTCATCTCAAAGCCCCCCATGGCAGTGGCCAAGGCCTAGCTGGGCTAGCCCCAAGGCTGAGCCACTTCCTTGCCCACCCTCTTCCGCCCGCCAACACACACACTCCCTCTCCTCCAGAGATGCTGGTCCCTCAGAACATCTCCTTATCAGCCTCTGCTCCTGGAGCCTTCCAATTTCAACAAGGGCCTCCCCTACACACTGTCCATCATAAGGGAGCTCTTGTCTGTGCCCCCAGGGCTGCTTCTGGCTGTTTCCATAGTCACCCACCGTTGGGGTCCAGGCAGAGGTGGGGAGAGGTTCGCCCTCCAAAGCCACTTTGCCTTGCCTAGAGCATCACAAAGGCTCCCTGGATTTCTGTCCGTGTCTGTCCAGGATTTCGGGCCCAGAATCTCACCAGCTATCTCATGAGAAAAGAGTCTGTCTATTCCCAGCCTTCGCCTCCAGGCCAAAAGGTTCAAACCCAGACCACACAAGGGACTAGAAAGCAAAAAGTGTGTGTGATCCTCTCCAGCCTGGTGCCGAGAACAGCCCTCCCCAGCTCTAAACAGAAGCTTGCACTGTAAATCAGTGCTTATGACCCAGACCTGGGCTGGAGGAGGAGGCCGGAGAGAATGAGGGGAGGAGCAGGAGTGGGTCCCGTTCTGCATGTAAAGCACCTAGCCCCGAGCCGGGTCCGCAGCGAGTGTCCAATAAATGACAGCTATTATCATCATGATTATTATTATGAACCACGAAGCTATCACCAGTAGTCGGTCTGCTGGCAGCAGGAGGCCGCCCAGGCTGGGCTGCTCCCTGCTCCAGATCACTAACCCAGGCTAAGTGGTGGTAATTATGACTTTGAGGAATACTAGTAACAGTGCCAAGTTCCAGAAGAGCCACCACAACGAGTGGGGAGGCCTCTGGTTCAGCTCCGGGCTGCAAGGCTGAGCAAGGATGTGCACACTTGGCCACATGGCATGGCAGATGCGGTACAGGGACACTGTGGGAAGACCGTCCCCCCTGGCATCCAGGAGAGGAGAGCTCCTCATGGACACACAGTGGGAAGGGGCCAGGCACCCGCATACAGCAGGGCCACAGGGTCCCAAGCCTGTTGCAGCAACCCCTGTCCCAGTACCTGGGCCCTGTGCGCGCGCTTCTGTGTTCGTGAAGGGTCTCTGCCGGGGCCTTGTTTCACAGGGAGTGAATCTCCAGGCGGCGTGGTCCAGCGCCCCCGCCCCGCCCCCGCTTGGGGCTGCATTCTGCTGCCAATTGTTTTGCCGTGAAAGCTCCGCCACTGGACAAGGGCTTATGGGAATCGCTCAGGCTTCCTGCACAGGGGCACCAGAAGCCCAGTTACACAAAAGGGTTCTGGCCCAAGGAGGTGATGTCTTCCTTTTTAGAAAAGTAACTCCTTCCCCTCTCCCTCACGGAAAGTGCTTCCCTGCTTTACCCTGAATAGCCAATGCAAATAGGCCCAGCGAATCTCAGCTGCTGAGTGAGTAGCTAAAATGCTGTCTTTCCTGCAGTTCCCTTTGCCTCCCTTCCCCACCACAGCTGACAGTCCCAGGGAGCAGGACAGGAAAAGCAGGGCAGGGCCCAGCGGTGAGCTTAGACAGCCCAGCACCCAGCTTCTGTCTTCTGGCCATATACAGCTCACTGGCTCCCTCCAACTGGAAAGTGAAAGAGAATGGCCTCCCCCAAATTCCTCCTGGCCAGGGATCTGAACTTGTGCTGAACACTTGTTCAGAAGGTGGAATGAGTTTCCACCTTCGCGTGATAAAGCAGTGGGGTCTTTGTCGCTGGCATCCATGATCAGTTACTTCTCTCCAAGTACATACCCCTTGAGATCCAGACTCCTTGGACCACCAGGTTTTTCCTGCCTCCAAGCTTCCAGCACATGTTGTTCCTTCCCTGGGAGGCCCTCTCCCTCATCCACAAGGAGAGTTCCTGGCCCTCGGCCAGAGCCCATCTCAAGTGTCACTTCCTCTTTGTCACACTCCCACCCCACCCGTAATACCGACTGATAATCATCACTCCCTCCTCCATGCTCTCACCGCCCTTGGACCTTCCTCCCAACTTGGCAATTCACTTGTCTATCTCCCCTCCAAGCTGCTCCACAGCAGGGTACCCTGACCCGTCCATCTGTGTTCCTCTGGTATCTGGCAATTGGAAGGCATTTCTACTTATTCGTTTCAATTGTGTAAAATGAATACAGGTAGAAGGAAAGGTCAGATCAATGGAAAGAGAAAAAGAAGGGACTTGGAAGGAAGTGGGAAAAAGAGAAAGAAGGAAGGAGAAAAGGAGGGAAGATGAAGGGAGGGAAAGAGGAGAGAGAGGTAGAGAGAGATAGAAATGGTGATAGGAGTGGTCACTCATGGACCGGACCCTTTATACTTTCCATGGGAACTTCCTTGTGCTGTGTGCTGCTCCTGAAGACTGGGAACCCCTGCCTTGGGGGACACCCAGGTGATCCTAAGAGGCACAGGCAGGAACTCCATAAAGGACGTACCTGGAGAACATGCTGTTGGTGTCTAGCCAACCCTGAAGTCAACTACATGTCAGATTCTAGCAAAATCCTAGGTTGAGCTCCACTTAGTCTTTATGCTTTATTCTCTCTCCTTCTTCCAGTCTGCCCCACTTTGGCCCTGACCCTTGACCTCTTACTCTTCTGTCCTGCAAGAGGTATTCAGCCTTTCTTTCATCCTCTAGCCTACATTAGAACCATAGAGCATATTCTCTGAGTTCTAGTTCCCTCTCTTTCTCCCCAGTCATGTCTGGCTTATGATATTGAAACTGTAAATTTGGTTAGACCATGAATGATTTCAAGCTGATTCCTAATTAACTGTTCCCTATATTGTCTACATGAACTCAAGTGAGAGTCATACCTTGTTTTCAGATAGCAGCACTGGAAACTGTAACCTGAACCTAGATCCTCATTGTTAAATGGGACACTAGATGGTAAACTCGAGTGCTTTTTAACTTATTCACATTTCTCCAGTGAATTGCCTCTCTAGGATGGGATAGCGGGGCTAAACGATTTATGACGTGTGCTCAGATCTTGCCCCTTGGTTCACAGTCTTGGTCCTCATTCCAGTTGGAGGCTGGGAGGAGTCGCCACTCTCACAGAGTCCTCACACTCTGGAAATCTGCAGGCTTTTTCACAGTCAGTAACTTGAGTCTGAGAATATGCATGATAGAACCTTGCAGAGATGGAGCCTGTTTTCCTGACCAGCACATAAAGCCACAGAAGCCTAACAAGTGCGTACTGAATGAATCAAACAAATAAATGGAGGAGTGATTGAATGGATGTGTGTGAAAAAAAAAAAAAGTCAGTGAACGAAAGCATGAATGAATACATAAGTGAATCAGGAAATGGAGGGACCCACTGAGCCCTCGTGGATTCTCCAGACATCCAGGAGCCATGCCTGCAAAGTCAGCCCCTGGGAAGCTGCATCACAATCTTTATAAACACTTCCTTTTTTATTACAAGCACGATCTGCCCTTTAGAAAGACATTTAAAGCTTATAACGGGAGATAAGAGCATTGTTCCTTTCACTTTCATGTAAACCAGGCAAGACTTCAAGATCAATTTCTATCTCAAACCTTCAAGGGCAACCTGGGACTTGAAGTCGGGACTGTTTAGGACCAAGGTGTCCGATGAAGACACCGGATCCTGCAGCAGGGACTGAGCTTGCCTTTGATGGGGTTTGTAAGTAGACTCTGGAAGTGGTGAAGGTGGTCCTCTCCTCTGATAGGCATGGTCCCTTCCAAGTCTGAGTTTCGCTGTGCTCCATGCAGGTGGGAAATTGTCACTCAGGTCCTTCCCTTTAGCTTTCCTCTTTGGGTGACAGTACTTGATAAAAAGAAAGCATTTAATAAGCAGTAGCTGTAAGTCATTCATCTGTGAAATAAGAGACTGGATTCCCAAGCATAAAAATTCCATAGCACCCCCTAACGACTTATCACAGTAGCACTTTAACACATATATGTAGGAGAATTTGATTGAAGTCTGGTTCCCCAACTAGGAAATTGATATTTCTCATCTTATTTCAGGAAGCAGTGTAGTGTGGTGGTAAAGTGCATGAAGTGAGTTTATAATCTGTCCCTTCTACCTATACTATGTGACCTTAATCAAGTTACTTAACCTCTCTGTGCCTCAATTTCCACATCTGTGTAGCTGATGACAGTACCTCTTTTATGGAGTTGCTGTGAGTGTTAAATGAAATAGTTCAGCAAATGCACTTTGAACAGTGCCAGACATGTAGCAAGTAACCAGTTATTATTTTAATGGTTTACTTTTAGAGAAAAACTATAAGGTCACAATTATTTTCCCTCAGAATTTTATAAATATTTTTCATTATATTTGAGTATCATTTGAAGATAAATCAGACAACAATCTGATCCTCTTTTCTTGTTGCTTTTTCTCTCTGATACTCGTAGAATAAACTCAAGTTTTGAACTTTCTTCAGTATTTCTTCCAGACCCTTGGTCCATATTTTTATATAAAGATGATTTTATGTTTTTCAACTCAAGGACATTTTCTTCTAGTGTTTCTTAGATCATAATTTCATTTCCATAAGCTCTCTGCTGCTGGGATTTCCCTTACATCCCTTAAATGTATGGTGAATTTCCTGGATCTAGCCCTCTGCGCCAATTTTTGGTTAACTTGCCCCATTCTTTCTAAAGTTCTTTCCTTTTCCTTCAGTGTTCCTGTTCCTCCTCCACATAATAATCATTTGAGTGTTGGGAGAATTTCTCAAGGTAGTTTTCTAATTAACCAGGTTGGTTTCTGAAGTTATCATTCAGCTATGTACAATCTTGATGAGTTAGGGGAAAAAAAGGAAGTTGTGCCTTTTCAAGAACTCTTTATTATTTTAAGATTGATCTTTTTATTTTTTTCTTTTTATTTTTTTTAGATTGATCTTTTTAAATCAACATAACATCATCAGAAAAAAAAGGAGTTGTGCCTTTTCAAGAACTCTATTATTTTAAGATTGATCTTTTAAAATCAACATAACATCCCAACTCTCACTAAAAATATAGTTAATGGTTTTTTTTAAAGTTCCCCCCTACTTCCTGAAAATATTTCTTTTGCTGGGTGTTATTTGTGCTGAATGTTCAAATTGGTCCTTCAGTCCCTCTGTTTGAATCACTAAGTCTTTTTACAATACCAGCAGCTTTTCACCATTTACTCATTCTTGTTGATGATGTTTGTGGTTGGTTTGCTTTGGATAGTCCATTGATGATCAGAAAATCACTATATCTTCTTCCAAAAGTGGATGAGGGCAATCAGCACTAGAGTTTATAAATCAGAATTAGCTTCAGCTATAAATGACAGAAAATTGAAAGTAAGAGTGATTTAAAGAAGATACAAGTTTATTTCTCTCTCAAGTGTGGGAAAATCCAGAAGCTGTCAGATTTGCTATGTGTTCTAATGTCGGGGGCTCTGGTTCATTCAACCTTGCTGGTCCTTTTTTCTTAGCGTAGGGTCTCTACTTCATAATCCAAAATGAATGCTTCAACTCCAGCCATCAAATCCAAAATCTAGCCAGCAGTAGGATGGTGAGGGAAAATAAAGAATATTTTCTGAAAATGACCCTCACCGCTTCTACTCACATTCCAGTGGCTAGAACTCAAATCATATGGCTATACCTAATTGCAAGGGAGGATAGGAAACGTAAATTATATTCTAGACGGCCACTTGACCTGCTTAAAGTTCTATTGCTATAAAAAAAAAGATTGGGGGTGGGGAAACTAGGCCATAGGATACCGATGGAAGTTTCTTTCTTTCTTTCTTTTTTTGCAGTCTTGGGCGTAGCTGTAGGAAAACTGCACCCTGATTCTTCCTCTCTTGCCAGAAGTTTCTGACATAGAGATTTTCCCTTCTTTAATTCCATCTGTACTAAGAAGAATTAAGGGGCTGACGCAGAGTGGATGTACTTCACTCACTCCACCAACCCCTGACTCTCAGAGCAAGCCATCAACAGCCTGCCTCTGTCAGCATTCTCCCCCTCCATTGTTTTGTTTTTTTTGTTTTTCTTTGGCTGGACTAGGTTTTCATTGCAGTGCGCAGGCTTCTGTTATTGTGGAGCACAGGCTATGGAGTGCAGGCTCAGGGGTTGCAGTACATGGGCTTAGTTCCCCAACCAGGAATCAAACCTGCATCCCCTGTATTGGAAAGTGGATTTTTAACTACTGGACCACCAAGGAAGTCCCTCTCCTCCTCCATTTAAAAAAAAAAAAAAAGGTTTTGCAAAAATTATCAGATCTTTCAGATAAATGGCTAAGATAACTTAGTGGTTTTCAGAAATCATGTGGAATGTCCCTGTTACTTTGATAGTAGCACTTCAGCAGGAATGATGAGAAGAAATAAATTTGAGAACATGGTTGGCTTCTTGCTTCACAAATTTGATCCTATGATTCCACTACTTACAATCCTGTCCTCAATGAGTACCCAAAAGATGTCTATATCATTAATCCTTAGGGAAACACAAATTAAAACTCCAAACCACTACAAACCTACCAGAATGGCTCAAGTTTAAAAGATGTAGAGCTCCTGATAGGAATACTAAGCGTTACTACTTTGGAAAACGGCTTGATAGAAATTAAACATACGCTTATCATCTGACCCAACAATTCTGCTCCTAGGCATCTACCCAAGAGAAATGAAAACACATGTCCACAGAAAGATTCACACATGAATGTTCACCCAACCCAAATGTGCATCAACAGGCAAATAGATAAACAAATGGTGGAAACTGATACAACGAACTACTTATTCAGCAATGAAAAGGAACCAAGAAATGATACATACCACAACATGAATCAAACACATGCTGCAAAATTCTGAAATAAGCTCAGCAAACATACAAGATGACAGAAATCAGATCAGCGGTTGCCTTTGGAGAGGGTGGGAGTGGGGACTGGATGAAAAGGTACACAGGAACCTTGGGAAGTGACGGAAACATTCTGTGTCTTGATTACAGTGGTGTTTGCTTGAGCAAATACATTTGTTAAAATTCACCAAACTGTACACTTACAATGCGTATGTGGGTTTATTTTACCATGTGTAACATAATTCAGTACAATTAATTTAAAATGAAAAAAAAAACTTGCACTGCTTCCTATGTCCTAAAGGATAAGCCTCCAAGTCTCTTGAAAAACTCACAAAGTTCTTCATGATCTGGCCCCGGCATCTTTCTCCCAGCTTCAGAGAGCCATGGGATCGCTATGAGAGGCTACTGCTGAAAACTCCAACCAACTATGTCTTTGATGAAGAGAGTACTGTGGGAGGAGAAACCAATTATTGCTTAGTAAATGCAGTATTCTTGGCAGATATTATCTTTCAGGCCTTGGGATGTAGAGAAATAATAAAAGGAGACCTAGCTTGCAAGGAGGCTAGAAATGGCATAAAGGAGGCTCTCCAAGCGCATGCAGTTCTAACACCTAGACATCACAGATGTCCGGTGGCACTTACCCACTGCAGCAATACACTCCTAAAATAAGTATTTTTGCCAGGACAACCCTGTCCTTTTCCTGCTTGAGAAGAAAATTTAAACTTAGAAGAGAAAAAACACCCTCAGATACTCTGTCACTCATTCCACACCACTCATAATTTGTCACTGTCTTGAAATATTCCCCTGCGTGGCTTGGCTTTAATGGGTTCAGCATTTAGTGAGCTAGGCAGCGGATTATGTGCAAAATGCATTAACCTCTCGCATGACTGTAAAAATTGCCTTAATAAAACAGAGCTAAATCCTACTTAATAGCGAGAAAACAGAAGCCACTATGTTCCAAGGATGCTAATGACCTGTGAGTCATTCTTTTTGATTTTAGAAGGTTGAACACTTGGAATTTTCCCCCTTTTATGAAAACTTTTAAGTGTGTTTAACTGTTGGAAAATCACACAAGTGAAAATAAGTTTCCTGCACTATAGATAACCAGAGAGCCAAGAAGTTTCCATCATCTTCTTAATGCTCCATCGTCCCGAGACACTCTGAGATGCTGAGGGCACAGATGCAAATGACAAGAAGGAAAGGACTGATTATAATACCTGATATTTGCCTAATGCCTTCCTGCTTACAAAGTTCTTTTTTTTTTTTACCTGTATCAATTGATTCAATTCACGTAACAGACTTGTGAAGTAGGTACTCTCATCTCCATTCTATGGATAAAGAAATTGAGATTTGAAGAGGTAAAGAATTTGCCCAAATTTCACAGCTGATAAGAACTTGTATTTGGATCCAGGTCCTCTAAATTTAAGTCCCACACCATCCCCAAATATATACATATATGTATGTATATATGTAATGCTTGAATTTTATGGGTGCTGGAAAATGGCACTGCTTTGGCCTCCTCCCTTTCCCAGCAAATAGACTTCCCATGCCAGTATCTGTTATCTCCTATCAGAACTAGGTTTTCTGCCAGTCCTTGCCATAACTACAATAATAAGAATAATTATTATGTAACAAAAATAATAACAACAGTAATCATAATAGCTTCCAGTCTTATTGAACATTGCAACTGCTGACTTTTGGAGCACCCCGCTGGTCACTGCTCAGTGTTTTTCCATGTCTTCTATTATTTAATTTTCACCAACTGTGATGTACACAGTTGAGACTACATTATTACTATTCTCCATTTTCCAGATGAGGAAACTAGAGATCAGAGAAATTAAGAAATTTGACTAGTCATGGGGCTTCCCTGCTGGCTCAGATGGTAAAGCATCCACCTGAAATGCAGGAGACCTGGGTTTGATCCCTGGTTGAGAAGTTCCCTGGAGGAGAACATGGCAACCCACTCCAGTTCTTGCCTGGAGAATCCCCATGGACAAAGCAGCCTGCCAGGCTACATTCCATGAGGTTGCAAAGAGTTGGACATAATTGAGCCACTAAGCAGAGCAGAGACCAGTCATGAGGTCAAGATGTGGTCAAGCCATGCATAGATTAATTATACAACTGGCTCCAACTTTCCATCCCTCCTTGTAACAGTGTGACTTTGTAGGTCCTCTCATAAAGAAATGAGGATGTTGCAATATCTCTTGAATGCAGTCTCCAACTTGCTTTGGCCAAGAGGATGCAACAAAGGTTACCATGAGCCAGTTCTGAGCTTGAGCAGTTTTACTGTCTCAGAACCCTGCTATCATCATGAAAACAAGCCCAGACTTACCCACTGGAGGATTAGAGACTACATGGAGCCAAGTCAATTGATTTGTCCTAGCTCAGAACATTCTAAAGAAGCCAACCCCTCTGCTGACCCACTAGGTGACCACATGTATGAACAAACCCAGCCAAGATCAGCCAAGTCAAGCTTATGTCAACAGAACCCTCCACCAACCTACAGACTAATGAGAAATTATAAATTATGTTGCTTTAAACTTCTAGATTATGGGGTGGTTCGTTACACAGCAATAGCTAACTGATACAAAACGGAAGCAGGACTGAAATTTAAGTGTTGCAGGTTCAGTAGTTTGGACCCTTTCTTATACTCTGTATGGATGTCATGTCCTTCTAAATATCCTCATCTTGTAGGGTTGGGAGAAATGTCAGTGTCATCCCAGGGGACCAGGATAAAACATCTTGTGTGCTGACTTTGGGCCGTTGTCTATTTAGGGAGGAGAGTGGAAAGACTCAGGTGACCTGGGTTCTGAATCCAGCTCTGCCACTAGATCTGCAAAACCTTAAGCCACTCATCTCTCTAATCTTCACTGATTTTATCAATATGGTGAAGAGGTCAAGATGTCTTTGCTCAAAAAGCTACTATTTGCCAACAGCTACTGTGTTAAGCAATGTGATACATGCCAAGGATACAAGTCTTATAAAATTCCTATTCTCAAGAGCTCATAGTCTAATGGAGAGATAGACAATGCAAACAAAAATGGCAACATACAGGTCTTGTGGAAGACAGAACAATGGTCTCCCAAAGAGGTCCATGTCTTGGTCCCATGTCTGGGAATTTGTGAATATATTACCTTACATGGCCCCAATAAATCTGCCTGCAATGAGGGAGCCACAGGTTCGATCCCTGGGTTGTTGGGAAGATCCCCTAGAGAAGGAAATGGCAACCCTCTCCAATATTCTTGCCTGGAAAATCCTATAGACAGAGGAGCCTGGCGGGCTACAGTCTATGGGGTCACATACAGTCGGACACGACTGAGTACATAGGTTCAGTTCAGTCACTCAGTCGTGTCTGACTCTTTGCGATCCCATGAATCGCAGCACGCCAGGCCTCCTTGTCCATCACCATCTCCTGGAGCTCACTCAAACTCATGTCCATCGAGTCGGTGATGCCATCTAGCCATCTCATCCTCTGTCATCCCCTTTTCCTCCTGCCCCCAATCCCTCCCAGCATCACAGTCTTTTCCAATGAGTCAACTCTTCACATGAAGTGGCCAAAGTACTGGAGTTTCGACTTTAGCATCATTCCTTCCAAAGAACACCCAGGACTGATCTCCTTTAGAATGGACTGGTTGGATCTCCTTGCAGTCCAAGGGACTTTCAAGAGTCTTCTCCAACACCACAGTTCAAAAGCATCCATTCTTCGGCATTCAGCTTTCTTCACAGTCCAACTCTCACATCCATACATGACCACAGGAAAAACCATAGCCTTGACTAAACAGGCCTTTGTTGGCAAAGTAACGTCTCTGCTTTTCAATATGCTATCTAGGTTGGTCATAACTTTTCTTCCAAGGAGTAAGCTTCTTTTAATTTCATGGCTGCAGTCACCATCTGCAGTGATTTTGGAGCCCCCCAAAATAAAGTCTGACACTGTTTCCCCATCTATTTCCCATCAAGTGATGGGACCGGATGCCATGATCTTCGTTTTCTGAATGTTGAGCTTTAAGCCAACTTTTTCGCTCTCCTCTTTAACTTTCATCCAGAGGCTTTGTAGTTCCTCTTCACTTTCTGCCATAAGGGTGGCGTCATCTGCATTTCTGAGGTTATTGATATTTCTCCTGGCAATCTTGATTCCAGCTTGTGCTTCTTCCAGTCCAGCGTTTCTCATGATGTACTCCACATAGAAGTTCAATAAGCAGGGTGACAATATACAGCCTTGACATACTCCTTTTCCTATTTGGAACCAGTCTGTTGTTCCATGTCCAGTTCTAACTGTTGCTTCCTGACCTGCATACAGGATTCTCAAGAGGCAGGTCAGGTGGTCTGGTATTCCCAACTCTTTCAGAATTTTCCACAGTTTATTGTGATCCACACAGTCAAAGGCTTTCGCATAGTCAATAAAGCAGAAATAGGTGTTTTTCTGGAACTCTCTTGCTTTTTTGATGATCCAGCAGATGTTGGCAATTTGATCTCTGGTTCCTCTGCTTTTTCTAAAACCAGCTTGAATATCTGGAAGTTTACGGTTCACATATTGTTGAAGCCTGGCTTGGAGAATTCCCTGGTGGCTCAGAGGTTAAAGCGTCTGCCTCCAATGCAGGAGACCTGGGTTCAATCCCTGGGTTGGGAAGATTCTCCTGGAGAAGGAAATGGCAACCCACTCCAGTATTCTCACCTGGAGAATCCCATGGACAGAGAAGCCTGGTAGGCTACAGTCCATGGGGTCGCAAAGAGTCGGACACGACTGAGCGACTTCACTTCACTTCACTTCACTTTATTAGAGTGTGAGATGAGTGCAATAAACTACTGTATTATTACCTTACATGG
Organism: Ovis canadensis; assembly: GCF_042477335.2. Taxonomy (NCBI): domain Eukaryota; kingdom Metazoa; phylum Chordata; class Mammalia; order Artiodactyla; family Bovidae; genus Ovis; species Ovis canadensis. Next base: position 14,056,259 of record NC_091245.1, read on the forward strand.
CAAGGAGCACTTTGTGGATGTGATTAAGTTAAGGATCTTGAGATGGGGAGATAATCCCAATTATCCAAGCTATTGTAATCACAGAGTAATCATAAGAGTCCTTATATGAGAGAGGCAGCAAGATCAGAGTCAAAGAGAGAGATCTGAAGATGCTACACTGTGGCCTTTGGAGATGAAGGAAGGGATCATAAGCTGAGAAATCCTCCCTAGAAGCTGGAAAAGGCAGGGAAGTGGATTCTCCTGAAGAGCCTCCAGAGGAATGCAGCCCTGCCCACACCTTGATTTGGGGTAAATAAAACTCATTATTGGACTCGAGAACAGGAAGAGAATAAATTTGTGTTAAGTCACTACACATTTGTGGTAATTTCATTACAGCAACAACAGGAAACTAACACACTGCCCAGCTGAGCACCCAGTTCTTAATAACATCTCCCAGCGTGTAAGAGGTACCTCCAGGTGCTTTTCTGATGATGCTTCCAGTGTCAGGTCCTGGGGGGCATCTCAGAAGGTCTCCTTGGTATGCTAAGTCCCATGGCCTCTCATGGGCAGACCTGGGGGAAGAAGGTGATATCTCTGACTGGCCACAAATTCCACCTTCTCTTGGCCTCTGCTGCTCCTGTCCAGCCACCTGGTTGCTCCAGGCTGAGGCAGAAGGACAAAGAGAGGACCAAGATGCAGTCCCTGCCCTTCAGAAAGGGAGGCACCTGAGAGCACATGGGGTATCTGAGCATGCCCTGCAGCCTGGGGCCCTGGTGGGGAATGACTCCACCTCTCCCTTCTAGGTTTTGACTAAGACCTACCCAAATACATTTTATACAACCACCCAACCCACATATTTGTGTGTGTTTATGTATGTACGTGTGTATGTGTGTGTGTGGGACTATACTTAAGTCTTTGAGAGATAGCACTTAATACATGTGACACGTTCTGATTACGTTTTATTCTGTGCTATGTTTTAGTATAAAAATGCTGATGTCAACTTATTAAAGTGATTTTTCAACCCACTGCTTTTAGATGGTTGTGCCAACACCCCCTTACTGGTCTCTGTCTCTAAGCAGTGGTTCTCAAGCAGGTATTATAGCAGGTATTATAGTTGCCTAGGAATTTTTTTAAAGGCCCGTCCTCCAGAAATTCTGCTGTCACTGGTCTGGGGAGGAGCCCAGGCATCAGTATTTCTGCACAGATTCTTAGGTGAGTCATGCCTGCAAGCAGGGCTGAGAATCACAGCTCAAGAACCACAGCTCTAGGCCCACACCCACCATCACATGAATCTGCTGAAAGCTGATTCAAGCAAGCACAAGTACCTTCTCAGAATATTTCATTGCAGCACACACTGCTACTGCTACTGCTGCTAAGTTGCTTCAGTTGTGTCCGACTCTGTGCAACCCCATAGACGGCAGCCCACCAGCCTTCCCCGTCCCTGGGATTCTCCAGGCAAGAACACTGGAGGGGGTTGCCATTTCCTTCTCCAATGAATGAAAGTGAAAAGTGAAAGTGAAGTCACTCAGTCGTGTCCGACTCTTCATAACCCCATGGACTGTAGCCTACCAGGCTCCTCCATCCATGGGATTTTCCAGGCAAAAGTACTGGAGTGGGGTGCCATTGCCTTCTCCACACAAACACACACAATTTCAGACCCCTTGCCTCTCATGAATAGGTCCCATCAGACATTTGCAGGCTTGTTCTCTCGACACCACACCCTTTGCCCTGAAGCTTTCTGAAGATTGTTTCCCACTGTCTGCTCCTAGACTGGAAAAGCCCTTCCCTGTGTTCTCCTTCAAGCCCTGACTCAGGTTACACCCCTTTCCAGAGCCTCCCCAACATGTCCCCATTTCCCTCAGTCCAGCACCAAAACTCAGCCCTCAACCACCATGCTCAGGGATCACCTGTTACCTACCTGCCTTCTTCACTTGTGTATTAACTGTGCTTGCTTGTTCTCTGTATTCTTGAGGCCCTGGCATGGAGGGCCTTGCCCACCAGGGGGAAACTGCCTCTCCCAGGGGCTTGCTAACTACCAGAGAGAGTAAACGACTCCCCTGCAACTGAGGCTTTCAGATCAAACCAACCGACCCAAACCTACCCTCCAACCACTTTCTTTATTGGATTCTCTCGGGGCTCTTACACACCGGGGCCAGAATCACCCCAGGACCATGTGGCAGACAATTTAGGACAGCCCTGCACCTGCCAAGCCTGCTGAAATTATTCAAACTAGCAATTCTGAAACCTGCCTGCCCTGCCTTGCCCAGTGCTCCCTGTCTCTGCTCCTGCCTCCTGAATAAGCTGGTGCTTCCCCATTTGGTCTTGCAGGGTGTAATCTGCCCTCCCCCACCCCCCATCTCCTGGGAGCTGCGAGTAACACAGTCTTTTCAATGGTTACTGTGTGCTGATCTGTTGCCCTCACCATACCTGAATAGCAATAGTCTACCTTTTAAAAACAACTGGTCTATGAACCGCCCCCAACCCCTTCTACTAACACTGTCTTGCACTGAGTACTCCCTGAATGACAGGCTCTGCAGTCAGCCTTTTCCCTACACCATCTCATTTGTCCTTGGCAGCCTGGTGAGGCAGGTACTGACCACTCTCAATTTGCACAGAAGGAGCAAAGCCAGCCACTGACAAAGCCAGGATTCAAACACAGGTCTATCCGGCTCCCAAGTCAGCTCCAGGTTCCCCACTATAGGAGTGGTCTCACACTCAGTCTCCCATCTCAACCACAGGATCTTTGCAAACAATACTGCTAGGCACAGCTGTGCAGCATTCCCAAAGGGCCTGGCATGGAGCAAAGGGACAAGAGAAATCCACCTGCTATTGCTTGTCACACCAGATATCCTTACGCTGCTTCCCTCCAGAAAGGGCTCCAGAAGGGTTTCCCACCCAGGTGCCATTTAGACTAGCCTTACCTAAGAACCATAGCCCATTAATGCCTCCTGATCTCACTTCTCTGTTGCATTGTGTGGAGAAAACACACTCTGAAGGGCACCTACCAAAAACATCAGGCTGTCACAGATGTGTCAAACCAAGGCTCCAGGCTTCAAGAACCAAGATCAATCCTCCCCCTTCCCTTTAATTAATTCTCTTACCCCCATTGTGTTTAACATAGACTGGAGCCTGTTCCTCAGATGAGTTCATTTGGCTCTGCAAGAGGGGATTCCCAGGGATGCTTTTTTCTGAACAAGCCATCTTGTCAGTGTAACGTCTGTGAGCATAGCTTTTCACTTGAGCTCTGTTATAATACCAAATGGTCCTTGTCCCTCAAAACTAGCCTTAGGTGTTAGAAATGACACCCTGGTGAACAGCTTAATCCTGCCTACTATGAGGCCATCCTACCCATCCTGACCCACGAGCAGGTTATTTACTTATTGCGCTAAAAGGGAGACAGGGTCCACCCAAAACAAAGTTCAGAGCTCTTGCCTTTTAAAATCCATATCTCAACTCTTCCACAAGAATGTCATTCTTTCTTAAAAAATTATTTATTTTACTTGGCTAAGTCAGGTCCTAGTTGCAGCACACAGGATCTTTAGTTGTGGCATGCAAACTCTTCGCTGCAGCATGTGGGATCTAGTTTCCTGACCAGGGATCGAACCTAGATCCCCTGCATTGGGAGCACAGAGTCCTAGCCACTAGACCACCAGCGAAGTCTCATGAATGTCGTTCTTATAGATGATATCTGCACACAGTATCACTTCCATGGACAACCTCCAGAGGAACTGTGGGCATTTAGTGGGGACCCAAAGATGCCAGAACAAGGGTCCTTGTTGCCCCAAATCCTTAAGCGCAGGAACTCCTGAAGTCACCAAATGATGCCATCTGTGCCCTGATATCACAGTGTGACATTTCCCCCCATAGAGCCCGGGAGCCCCACAGTCTCACCTGGGACCTCAAAGGCTGGTGGCCCCTGTAAAGAGGTTCCGCTGACCCTGCCTCTGGTCCAGAGCCTCGGCTTCAGAGAGGGCTGCTGAGGAGCAGTGCCCTGAAAGTCAGCCCAAGCAGGAATTTAGCTACAAAAGGAAAGAAAATGTGTTTTAGCAGTCATGGGGTGCCATATACAATGGTCAACAGACACAGGACTCCATTGCTGGCGTGACCCTTGGCCAGGGCCCTCTCCACCATTTCCTACCCACCTCACCCTACTCCCTTCCCCTTGACTAACTCTTTGCTCCAGGATTGGGTGCAGGGTGGTTTTCGTCTCAACTCCTCCACTTACTGATCGTGTGAGCTTAGTCACGTTGCTCAGCATCCCGAGGCCTCAGTTTCCTAATTGGTAAATTGGAGGTAAAAGTAGTTCTTACCTTATAATATTATGAAGGGTTCTTGACTGTAAAAGGCTTAACTCTGCCCAGCATAGTGATAAATGCATAAATCCAGTCTCAAACTTCCTGGCCTTCAAGTGTGTTCTTCCCTCTGCCCCAAATTCCCTTCCTTCTTAGCCTGGAGAATTCCTACTTTCCTTTCGAGGTTCACCCCTGATGATACCTCTTCTAGGAAGTGTTCCCCATCCCCCTCCAATCTGTCTCCATGGCTTCCTCCGTGCTCCCACACAATAGTGCTCCCTCACCAACAACAGCAGTAACCACACTTGGGTACCATTTTCTTTTCACAGTTCTCACTGAACTGTGACATCCTGAGGGCAGAAATTATGTCATCCATCTTCGGAGCCCCAAATTGTGGTTCCGTTCCTCTTATAAAACAAACACTCAGTAAAAGATGGCTGATTTAATCTATGTAATGGATTAGTTGTGCTCGTTAATGAGGGAGAAGCAAGGAAAACACATAGAGGGGTCTGACAACCACATAAGGCATAGCGGGATTCAGCATCTCTTTGAGAAGTGTAAATAATAAACCCTACAGCTGTGATGTTCTACCCTACTGATTTAATTCATCTGTGGTAGGACCTATGAAAATCCATGAAAATCCAATGTTTTTTCATGTTTCATATGTGATTCTGCTGTGTAGCCAGATTTGAGGACTACTACTCTAAAGCCTTTGACTGTGTGGATCACAATAAACTGTGGAAAATTCTGAAAGAGATGGGAATACCAGACCACCTGACCTACCTCTTGAGAAATCTGTATGCAGGTCAGGAAGCAACAGTTAGAACTGGACATGGAACAACAGACTGGTTCCAAATAGGAAAAGGAGTACGTCAAGGCTGTATATTGTCACCCTGCTTATTTAACTTCTATGCGGAGTACATCATGAGAAACGCTGGGCTGGAAGAAACACAAGCTGGAATCAAGACTGCTGGGAGAAATATCAATAACCTCAGAAATGCAGATGACACCACCCTTATGGCAGAAAGTGAAGAGGAGCTAAAAAGCCTCTTGATGAAAGTGAAAGAGGAGAGTGAAAAAGTTGGCTTAAAGCTCAAATTCAGAAAACGAAGATCATGGCATCCAGTCCCATCACTTCATGGGAAATAGATGGGGAAACAGTGGAAACAGTGTCAGACTTTATTTTGGGGGGCTCCAAAATCACTACAGATGGTGACTGCAGCCATGAAATTAAAAGAAGCTTACTCCTTGGAAGAACAGTTATGACCAACCTAGATAGCATATTGAAAAGCAGAGACATTACTTTGCCGACTAAGGTCCGTCTAGTCAAGGCTATGGTTTTTTCTGTGGTCATGTATGGATGTGAGAGTTGGACTGTGAAAAAGGATGAGTGCCGAAGAATTGATGCTTTTGAACTGTGGTGTTGGAAAAGTCCCTTGGACTGCAAGGAGATCCAACCAGTCCATTCTGAAGGAGATCAGCCCTGGAATTTCTTTGGAGGGAATGATGCTAAAGCTGAAACTCCAGTACTCTGGCCACCTCATGCGAAGAGTTGACTCATTGGAAAAGACTGTGATGCTGGGAGGGATAGGGGGCAGGAGGAGAAGAGGACAACAGAGGATGAAATGGCTGGATAGCGTCACTGACTCGATGGACGTGAGTCTGAGTGAACTCCGAGAGTTGGTGATGGACAGGGAGGCCTGGCGTGCTGCGATTCATGGGGTCGCAAAGAGTCGGACACAACTGAGCAACTGAACTAAACTCTCCCATCCTGTCCTAGGAGTTCAAAGGAGAGGCAATTCTTAGGACTTTCCATATCCACACAGCCCGGCCACATCCCTCTAGGAGTGGTGTCTACCCACAGGGGCTGGTCTGTTGGCGCCAACCTGGCCACTGAGCATCGTGTGAAAGGTAGACCAAGTTAAGAAAGATGGGCTGTACTATGGAGAACAGTATGTGCTGGGCTGTGCTGTGCTTAGTCACTCAGCCATGCCCAACTTTTTGAGACCCCATGGACTGTAGGCCACCGGACTCCTCTGTCCAAGGGATTCTCCAGGCAAGAATACAGTGGGTTGCCATGCCCTCCTCCAGGGGATCTTCCCAACCCAGGGATCGAACCCAGGTCTTCTCCACTGCAGATGGATTCTTTACCATCTGAGCCAATGGGAAGTCCACAAATACTGGAGTGGGTAACCTATCCCTTCTCCAGGGGATCTCCCCAATCCAGGAATAGAACTGGATTCTCCTGCATTGCAGGCAGATTCTTTACCAGCTGAGCTATATGGGAAGCCTTGGAGAACAGTATGGTGGTTTCTTAAAAAACTAAAAATAGAGCTAACATATGACCCTACAATCTCTCTCAGGCATATATCCGGAGAAAAACATAATCCGAATGGATACATGCACTCTAGTGCTCTTTGCAGCACTATTAACAAGAGTTAAGATGTGGAAGCAACTCAAGTGCCCACCTATAGGGGAATAGTTTAAGAAGAGGTAGTGTATATACCCTGTGGAATATTACTCAGCCGTTAAAAAGAATGAATTAACGTCATTTGCAGCAACATGGATGGACCTAGAAACTGTCATACTGGGTGAAGTCATAGAAAGAGAACTATTATATGATATCCTTTATGTGTGGAATCTCAAAAGAAATCATGCAAATGAACTTATTCTCAAAACAGATATAGATTCACGGTCTTAGAGAACAAACTTATAGTTACTAAAGGGGAAGAATGGGAAGAAGGGATAGTTAGGGAGTTTGGGAGGGACAAGTCCACACTGCTGTATTTAAAATGGATAACCAACAAGGTCCTACTGTATAGCACAGGGAACTCTGCTCATTGTTATGTGGCAGCCTGGATGGGAGAGGAGTTTAGGGGAAAATGGATACCTGCATATGTGTGGTTGAATTCCTTTGCTGTCCACCTGAAATTATCACAACATTGTTAATCAGCTACACTATATTTTATTGATATAAAATGAAAAAAATTTTTAAAGAAAAAGGGATCAACAGACAGGTGGGGTGCAGAGGACAGGTGAGTGGGGTGTGGGCTGAGAAACAGGATCCAAGTCAGGCCAAACTCAAGATCTTTCAAGACCCATGTCGACCTTCACTTCTCCTGAGAAGCCTTCACTTGGGCATCTCCATGCCCTAAAGCTCTCTGCAGTTCTCCCCAACTCAGAACTCTCCTGTGTGTATCATCCTTGAATCTCAGGGACCCTCAGATGACGGGTGAAAGCCAAGGTAAAATCAAAAGTCTGAATTACAGAGCATTTTAATATTTTAAAAGAAAAGCAGGTTAGCTGCCTTCACGTGTAAAAGGTTCTCCCACTGAAACCTAACAGATTGGACCCAAAGCTTCACAGAGGAATAGGAGAGTCACCTGCAATTAACACACTGCTATATGTAAACAGCAGCCTCAGAGTAGTTGAAAATAGTTTGTTTGCTTGTGTGAATTAACATTCCCTTGCAATATTATGATAACAATGATCTACCTTAGTTTCTCTGCACACCCCACCTAATCTTGTTTACATTCTTATTAATAGTGAAAAGGAAGCCTGGTTTTTACTGGCTTCAAATCATCCTAGACTGCAAACCACTGAAGTCTGAATTAATGAGCTTAAACCGTTTGCATTTGCATCCTGAAGCTGTCTCAGCTCTCCTTACACGGGCTTTTCTTCAAGGACCATCTCTCCTACCTCCTTCCTCATGGCAGATTCTACTATAATCCTGTCTGCAGACAAGAAAGCAGAGGCACAGGAAGCTGATGCAAATTGCCTGAGTTGCACAGCATTCAGGGGAATCTGCCCTGGGATCTGTGTTCTGAATCATAAACATCCCAGTCCTAGGAAGAAGATTAAATTCTAGCTCTGCCATCAGCTGTGTTCTCTTGCACTAGTCAGCATGCCTGACCAGCCCTGGCGCTTCCACGTGTGGCCCTCCCAAGCATGCTGTGTTCCCAGCTCTTGGAAACTCTGAGTAGCAAACCATCTTCTCAATGACAATTGTTCCCTGATCTGTTGGCCTCACCGTACTTGAACTTGGTTCCACATCTGTGAAATAGGGATAATGTCGCTGACCTCTCAGGTTTGTTACAGGGATGAAATGAGATGATGCATGTCGAAAGCACTTAATGTAGCATCTGTTGCACAGTAAAAACCTAATGATAAGGGAGTATTATCACTAATCTGTTCCCATTGTTTTATACTCTTTGCTCCTAACTCCCACACTTTACAGGTGAGGAAACCAAGACCTACAGATGTATGGCATAGGCATCGGGCAGGGTTATGTGGCAAGTGGATGAATGGGCAGCACTGGAACTTGGGTCTCCACCAGGAGCCACTTTCCAGCTGCCAGATTCTCATCCTGGGGTCCTGCCTTCCCTTCTACAGATGCTGTGAATTATCAGGACCAGTCTTCACACAAACCCACACACACACACATACATACACACACACACACACAACTCTGTTTGCTCCCACTAAGGAGGTCTTGCTTTTAAGGCACACCTGCAGATGAAACCATCAAGGTTTTCCTATTCCTTTGCTCCCCAGTTTACCTAACATGCTTTTCAACATGTGACACCAGTAACGGGAGATGGTGTGAGCACACGCGACTGCCTTTTAAAGCCTGTAAGCCAAAGCATTCAGGGGAACAAAGAGCGCGTTCCATCCAAGCCCACTTTTCTTTAGCTCTCTAGTTCTTTTCTAATTCTTCAAAGGGTATAGGAGGGAGGGTGCCTCCACTTCTCCTACCTCCCCAAAATGTCAGCAGCAGCAGCTGCCTGGACCCACTGCAGCACAGAACACAGAGTGTTCTCAGAACCTCCCAGAACCAAGAGTTCTATCCCTCCTCTACACCAAACTCTGTCTCCCGGCTGGGATGTCCTTTCCTGAGCCAGGACCATCCAAAACCCAAGGCTTTCTGAAATTAAAACCCCCTGGATCCAATCTGAGCAACACAGTAATTTAAATAGTATTAGAGTATAAGCCAAAGTATAAAACAAATATCAGTGAGTCCATACAGAGATAAATAAAGGAGTGCATGAATCAATAAATAGGAGGAAGAGGCCAATCTCTCACAGAAGAATTCCAAATAACTTATGCAGATGCTCTGCCCTCAAGCAGGTGGAGCTTAACTCCCCATGCGTACATGTGAGTTGTGACCAGTGACATCTTTCTTAAGACAGTACAGAAGGGAGGAATAAAGAGGCACTTTTCAGTGGAGAAACCTGACCCACACAACCTCAGCCAGGTGATCAAGGTTCGTATAAACATAAGTCATGTGGATTGTATGTACCTTGATATGATGGGATGAAAATGGTATCTAACCTCTGCGATCATCCCTCCTAAAATTCATAACCCAGGCTAAGCCTGAGAAAAATATCGGACAACTCCCAGCTGAGGAACATTCTGTAAAATACCTGACCAGCACTCCTCACAACTATGAAGGACATTAAAAAAAAAAAAAAAAAAGGATCTAAGGAACTATCACAGCCAAGAGGAAGCTAAGGAGACAGGATGACTAAGTGTAATGTGGGATCCCAAGTGGGATCCAGGAACTGAAAGGAGCATTAGGGAAAAACTAAGGAAGTCTGAATGAAGCGCGGACTTCAGTTAATAAAAACGTATCCATATTGTTTCATTAAGTGGGATCAATCTACCATACTAGGTAAGATATGATGATGGGGACCTGGGTGTGGGTTAGATGGGAACTCTCTGTACTTTCTTCAGACTTTTTCTCTAAACTATTTAAAATAAAAATGTATTTCAAAAACAAAACCAAACAGAAGAAAACCTCCTTAGATAGTCTAAGACAGACCTGATTTTGTTGCGTGACCTCAGAATCATGAATAATGCTGTTGACGGGGGGCGGGGGGGGGGGGGACCCTTTGTTCACCAGTCTCAGAGTTCTCGAGGTGGGGCAGTAGGAGAGGGAGCCTGTCTCCCCTTTCCCACCAACTCCCTTTTCGCTTTATGTTCTCACCTTTCACACAGCATTCCCCCTGAAACAAAGGATTCCTCTGCCTGAATAACCAAAAATGACTGATCTAGTCCAGACCCAACCGAAAATGTCCAGAGAAAGGAAAGGGCATCTTCCGGTAATGCACCAAGGGCATGAGAGAGCTGGAGCTGAGACCCCACAGGGCAGGCACCTGAGACCATCCCCCAGGTGTTGCCCAGGCTCTCACCTGTGAGCTTGGAGTTCCTTGAGGCAGGGACAGTGCCTGGTTCAGCTGTGTCTGTGGGACTCAAACATGGGACAGCAACTCAGCAAGTCCTCAGGAATGACTGAGGGACACTGTTTCCATCATGTGATTGTTCCAAAATGCCAGTGCCGTGTATAACTGAATCAGTCTTCCGGAAACCTGAAACTAACACAACACTGTGGATCAACTATATTCCAATATGAAAATTTTAAAAGAGATAAACCCTCCAAAAACCATTTTGCTTTTACTAAAATGCCAGTACCATTCAAACCTAAAAAGTATGCCCGCATATCAGAGAATTTCAAAGTTAAGTTCTCTCTGGTCTGTGTCCATATATCCGGTTTTACTAAAACAGTCTCTTCTAGCGAGCTTGTGTACTGGAGATTGACTTTAGACATTCATGCATCCATCCATTCACTCATTTTAAAAGATTTATTGAGTATCTCCTACACATTATGAACAATAGCAATAATAATAATTCATACAATAAGCATTCATTGAGTACCAGCTCTGTGTCAGGCTCAGTCCAGGCATGACAGATACAACCCTGAACAAGAGAGACACATCACCTTCCTGCCTTAGGGATCCCTAATTGTTATTCGATGCTTCCTGAGTGCCAGGCATTTGTGCTCAGAATCTCTCATTTAATCCTCACAATAGCCCTAAGAAGTCAATACTATTGATATTCCTGTTTTTTCTTTTTTTTTAAATTCTTAATTATTTTAAACAATTTTAAAGGTTACTCACTGTTTGCAGTTATTATAAAACATTGGCTAGATTCATATGTTGTACAATACATCCTTGAGCTTATCTCACACCCAATAGTTTGTACTGCCCATTCCCCCACCCCTATTTTTCCTCTCCCCACCCCCAGTGGTAACGACTACCTCCCTCTCCATACCTCTGTCTGTTTCTTTTTTGCTATATCTTCTAGTTCAATTCTTTTATTTCACACATAAGTGATATCATAACAGTATTTGTCTTTCGTCTGACTTATTTCACTTAACATAATGCTCTCCAAGTCTGTCTATGTTGCTGCAGTGGCAAAATTTCTTTCCTTTTTATGGCTGTGTAGTATTCTATTGTGTGTTATGTATGTATGTGTGTGTAATATACCACATCTTCTTTATCCATTCATCTGCTGATGAACACTTAGTTTCCATATCTTGTCATTGTAAATGATGCTGCAATGAAAACTGAAGTGCAATTATCTTTTTGAATTAGTGTCTTTGCTTTTTTGGGATATATACTGAGGAGTGGAATTGCTGGGTTATATGGTAGTTCTATTTTTAATTTTTTGAGAAACCTCCATACTGTTTTCATAGCAGCTGCACCAATTTACATTCCCAACAGTGTGTGAGGGTTCCCTTTCCTCCACATCTTTATCAACATTTGTTATTTGTGTTCTTTTGGATGATAGCCATCCTGACCAATGTGAGGTGATATCTCACTGTGGTTTTGACTTACATTTCCCTGATGACTAGCGACACTGAGCATCATTTCATGCACCTATTGGCCACTGGCATTTTCTCTTTGAAAAAATGTCTATTCAGTTCTTCTGCCCACTTTTCAATAGAGTTGTTTGATTGTTTGTTGTTGAGCATATGTGCTATTATATATTAATCCTTGCTGGTCATATCATTTGGAAACATTTTCTTCCATTCAGAAAGTCTTCTTTTTGTTTTGTTGATGGTTTCCTTTGCTGCACAAAAGCTGTCAATTTAATTAGGTCCTGTTAATTGTCCCCATTTTTTCAGATGAGAAAGCAGAAGCCTAGTTACTTGTCCAAAGTCACTCCTTCAATAGGTAGTGGAACTGGGATTTGAACCTGGGCACTCCTTATTGAGAACACTTGTCTTCAATGTCCACAAAGGGAGTCAGCGTGGGTCTTGGGTGCCTGGCTGGTGAAAAAAACACACCAGGCACCACCATCAAATGGAAAATAAAGCGGCCCTTTATTCCCAGCAACTGGCCAAGAGCTGACGTCCCTTCCTCACCCCTTTACGTGCAGGACTACAGGAGGACCCTGAGGCCGGGAGGAAGCCATTGCCAGGAGACCTGAGCAAGGTCTTCCTCAGCGCTCCTGAAGCTGAGCCGGAAGTCCCTCCCCGCCGCCCCGCCACCCCGCCACCCCCACCCCACGACTTCCTCCCGGCCTCAGAGGCAGAAGCTGAGGAGAGGAGGGTGGCGGGGCGGGTGTCTGACGGGATTAACAAGCGGAGGAGGTGCAGCGCCTCTGTTCCTGCCTTGAAGACACAGACACTCCACCCACTAGCACAGTTTGTTCAAGAGGATGTCCTTACTCTGACCAGATTATCAACACGTGATGAGAGGTGCTCAGTCAGGAAGGGCTGAGAGGGGGCGCTTCCCTGGGAGAGACGGAGGCCCAGTGCTGAGCAGAGAGGAGACAGGAGGAGAGGGGGAGAAACGTATCCTCACGGCACCATGGGCACAGGTGACACGAGGAGAATAAGACGTGGTTCCTGTTCCACAGTGACTCACACGAGGGTGAAGTCCGCTAAAACTTATCCATGAGTAACGATCCAGCAGGACTGGATGAGCTGGTTAAGGGGTGGGAGGGGTTTCCTGGACGAGGCATCAGGCCTTCATCCCAGGTGGGTTTTGAAGGCTGTGTTGCAGTCTCCACCCAGAGAACAGGTAGGGAGAACTCAGCAGAGAAGGCACAGAAGCCCCAGTCAGGAGACTATTCTCAGGTGGTGGGTGTGCCTGGGGCATGGAGAGTCCTGACAGGCGCCTGAAGAAACTGCTGGGAGGATGGGCTGGAGCCAGACTATGGGGCCTCGTGGGATGCTGGTGAGCTTGGCCTTTTTCTCCATGAGCAGTGAGCCCAGGGGCAAGTTCTGCGTTTCTTGGTTTTGTCAGGGGAGGGAAGAGTTGTGGGTTGGGGGCTTATGCAGTCCTATTTGTGATTCAGAAATTTATTCTGACAAGCACTCTGAAGAATTCACCATCATTCAAGTAACGATGTGCCACCTATCATGCCCCACACTCCATAGAGGGCTTGAGATAGAACAGTGAACAGAACAGACATGATCTCAGCCATCGTGGAACCTATGGACTGGCGGAGGAGATGAACATTAGGTAAGTATTTTGTCCCGACTCTGACAGATCAACTGAGGGAAAACCCGGAGGGTGATGAGTACCTATATCTAGGGAACATATAATCTACTGGGAAGATGAGAAGCCTTCCCTGAATAAGCAGCATTTAAGGTAAGACCTGGACTAAGAAGTATCTGCTCAGAGGACAGAAGCAAAATGTTCCAAGGGAATGAAGGCCATGTGGTGAGAAGGAAGACGGCACAGCAGAAAAAGCACAAAGTGGCCACATGCCTGGAACGCAGTGAGCGCTGGAGAGGGTGGCTTGAGATGAGATTGAAAAGAGACAGAACAGAGCCTCGAAAGCCAGGGTGAGGATTTAGGACTCTATCTCACTATCAGGGTCAAACCATTAAAGGGTTTTAAGAAAGACTGTGACAAGATCCCATTAGCATCTTGGAAAGAATTTTCTTCCTGTTAGCATTTAAAAAAAAAAAAAAGGGTGCTCAGTGAAAGCAGGGAATCAAGATGAGGATTTAGGGAGTTCTCTTTTTAAGTGAAGAGGAAAAGGGAGGATGTGATTCTGAGGATCTGAGCTTGGAGGAAGGGACAGATGGCAACTTAGGATCAGGAGGGAGCCCATAGGAGAAAGAAGCAGATGTCGCCAGGGACCAGGAATGTCTAGACAAGAATTCCTGCCACCCTCACTATTAGAGAACAAGAAAGCAGAGGTGAAACTTCCAAGAGGTGGGAGGAATTGGGCTGGGGAAAAAAAAAGACCCAGACAGGCATCCTGGCATCTCTAAATCCACTCCAAGGGAGCTGGCAGGAAGGGGTCAGGAGTCTTATAAGCAGCTGTCCTGACCCCCAAGGGACAGAAAACGTCCTCCCAGCTGGTGTGTGAAGCAGAACAAAGGCACAAAAGTTCCCCACTGGCTGACATTTTGGGGAGCTCACAGAATGGCGAGCTTCTCCTATCCAACCCCGGCACCAATGAGGAGCTGAAACATATTGTACCCATTAGAAAAGAAATGCAAATCCAAGAGTCAGGCATTTGTGTCCATGACAACAGGGGGAACGTATTTTGGCAAATCTGAGTTCATTTATATTCAAATAAATATTTCAGTCTATGACTCTGGCACTTTTTTGCATGAGATATTTCAGAACCATATTGAATGTTGCTCTCATGCTAAGAACTTGAGAATTAAAATGAGGGCCAATTTCAGAGTCTGTCAGGCTCCAAGATTTGGAGTTGGTTTTATCTCAAGGAATGAAAAGGAATGATAAACGAGGGGGGTGATTCAGCACATTTGTATATAAACTTTTTGAACAGGAAAGGCCATTCCAGTGTTGTCCCAGGAAGCCCCTTCTTTGTAAAAATGGAACAACAGACCCAAGTCAAATCCTTCTAGAACTCAGGGCTCCTGATTCTCAGGCCAGTGTTGTCTTCCGTCTGCCCAACCAGTTGATGGAATAAGAAGAGCAGTTAGGCTAAGACTTCAATACAACATCAATTGTTTCTCTTTCAAGGGAGGTTGTTTTCTCCTTAATTATACAAGCAATCTATGCCTTTTGTGAAAAATCTGTATATTACTAAAAACTCCAAGGCATTATCTCTAGTAAACCTGTAATTCCCCATAAAATCACTAGTCAGTTTTAACATTCTCTTTCAGCCTTTGTTCTGTGTCTATATCTTTTACATAGTTGAAATGTTAGCTTGCCTACAATTTTGCATCAGGAGCATTACTCTGAATCATTAAAAACTTTCCTTGTACAAAAAAAGTTCATGGATAAAGAACATTCCACCCCATAAATATACTGTAAATTTACTTAATCATTTATGTAATTCACTGTTGGGCATTTTAGGTAGTCTCCGATTTTTTTTTTTAATCCTTTACACAACACTGTGTTGGATACCTTTATGTTTAAATCGTTATTTACCTATCAGATTATTTCCCTGGACTAGATTTCTAGACATGAAATTATAGATCTAAAGAGTATAAGCATTTTAAAGTCTCCTGGTATATATTGTATTCCAGAAAAGGTTGTATTGTTTGCTAGTGGAATGTGAAATGCTAATCACACTATACTCTTACCCACAGTTTACACACCACTGAGGTATCGAGGTCAATCCAGTGATGGTAGGATGAGAGAGGTCCAGATGAATAATCTGCCACCGTGGTTTAGAGGGGTAGGGAGAAGGATGTCTGCCTTTGCAATGGGAAAATTTCCTTAATTAAATGCTGATTCTGCTGCTGGGAGAATCTCCCACATTCATACCTGTTGGTAACTCCTGACTCTGGGCTCTCAGAGATTCTTCCTTGTCCGTTACCTTCTGTAGCCACATATGAAGTGGGTGTTGAAGAGTATTCCCTGCTTTAAGCTTGTGCAACTTTTGTAGCTGCGTTCTTCCTGTGTGGGGTCAGGAACTCAGGAGTTGATTTAAGACTAATCAGCCAAATCTCTCTTGAGCTCATCTCTTTCTTGTAATACATTGACAAAGACAGGGAGTAAATCCAGCACCCTGTCACTTTGGCTCTCTCCAGCTGTGTCCCCCAGAGCAACAGGCTCCATAGACATGTGGTCTGTCCTCCAAGTCATCATAGGTAACAGTTGTATCAAAGGTTTGGCCCTCTATAACATGGGTCTCCAAGCTTCCCAGATGGCTCAGTGGTAAAGAATCTCCGTGCCAGTGCAGGAGATGCAAGTTCGATCTCTGAGTTAGCAAGATTCTCTGGAGAAGGAAATGGCAACCCACTCCAATATTCTTGCCTGGGAAATCCCATGGACAGAAGACTCTGGTGGGCTACAGTCCATGGGGTTGCAAAAGAGTAGGGGATGACTTAGCAACTAAACAAAAACAACCATGGGTCTCCATATTTTCCTTGCTGTATGTCACCTGATAAGCAACAAAATGCACATATTTCAGGTTTTTATAACACCCATGTCCTACTTCTGGTATCAAATTCTGCATTAGTAAAAGTAATGCTTTGATGCTGGAGCATAAAAACCCTCAAAACCTCAGAAAATTAACATCTTTCAGCTTTTAAAAAATATAATAGTAATAGTTTCAAATTTTTTCCTTGAAGTCCAAAAAGAGGGTCTTGATCCAAACCTAAGTGGGCTGCTGTCCTCCACTAATGACGTCATTTCCCAGGTTCTTTTTATCCGGCAATTCTGTCATTTTCAGTCCTTGCCTTCTGAGGTCATCCCACTCATTGGTGTCCAGGTGAGAGAGGGAAAGAGCCTGGAGAATTGAATGCTGGAAATTCTTGTGGCTGATCTGGATTCAGTTCAGGTCAGACCCTCAGTCATGTCCAACTCTTTGCGACCCCATGGACTGAAGCATGCCAGGCCTCCCTGTCCATCACCAACTCCCAGAGCTTGCTCAAACTCATGTCCATTGAGTCAGTGATGCCATCCAACCATCTCATCCTCTGTCATCCCCTTCTCCTCCCTCCTTCAATCATTCCCAGCATCAGGGTCTTTTCAAATGAGTCAGTTTTTTGCATAAGGTGGCCAAAGGATTGGAGTTTCAGCTTCAGCATCAGTCCTTCCAATGAATTTTCAGGACTGATTTCCTCTAGGATGGACTGGTTGGATCTCCTTGCTATCCAAGGCACTCTCAAGAGTCTTCTCCAATACCACAGTTCAAAAGCATCAATTCTTCAGTACTCAGCTTTCTTTATATAGTCCAACTCTCACATCCATACATGACTACTGGAAAAACCAAAGCTTTGACTAGACGGACCTTTGTTGGCAAAGTAATGTCTCTGCTTTTTAATATGCTGTCTAGGTTGGTCATAACTTCTTTTCCAAGGAGCAAGCGTCTTTTAATATCATGGCTGCAGTCACCATCTGCAGTGATTTTGGAGCCCAAGAAAATAAAGTCTGTCACTGTTTCCATTGTTTCCCCATCCATTTGCCATGAAGTGATGGGAACAGATGCCATGATCTTCGTTTTCTGAATGTTGAGTTTTAAGCCAACTTTTTCACTCTCCTCTTTCACTTTCATCAAGAGGCTCTTTAGTTCTTTTCGCTTTCTGCCATAAGTGTGGTGTCATCTGCATATCTGAGATTATTGATATTTCTCACGGCAATTTTGATTCCAGCTTGTGCTTCATCCAGCCTGGCATTTTGCATGATGTACTCTGCATATGTAAGTTAAATAAGCAGGGTAACCACATATAGCCTTGACATACTCCTTTCCTGATTTGGAACCAGTCTACTGTTCCATGTCCAGTTCTAACTGTTGCTTCCTGACCTGCATACAGATTTCTCAGGAGGCAGGTCAGGTGGTCTGGTATTTCCATCTCTTTCAGAATTTTCCACAGTTTGTTGTGACCTACACAGTCAAAAGCTTTGGCATAGTCAATAAAGCAGAAGCAGATGTTTTTCTGGAACTCTTGCTTTTTCAATGATCCAGAGGATGTTGGCAATTTGATCTCTGGTTCCTCTGCCTTTTCTAAAACCAGCTTGAACATCTGGAAGTTCACGGTTCACATACTATTGAAGCCTGTCTTGGAGAATTTTGAGCATCACTTTGCAAGCATGTGAGATGAGTGTAATTGTGCGTTAGTTTGAGCATTCTTTGGCATTGCCTTTCTTTGGGATCGGAATGAAAACTGACCTTCTCCAGTCCTGTGGCCACTGCTGAGTTTTCCAAATTTGCTGGCATATTGAGTGCAGCACTTTCATGGCATCATCTTTTAGGGTTTGAAACATCTCAACTGGAATTCCATCACCTCCACTAGCTTTGTTCATAGCAGTGCTTTCTAAGGCCCACTTGACTTCACGTTCCAGGATGTCTGGCTCTAGGTGAGTGATCACACCATCATGATTATCTGGGTCATGAAGATCTTTTTTGTATACTTCTTCTGTGTATTCTTGCCACCTCTTCTTAATATCTTCTGCTTCTGTTAGGTCCATACCATTTCTTTCCTTCATTTTGCCCATCTTTGCATGAACTGTTCCTTTGGTATCTCTAATTTTCTTGAAGAGATCTCTAGTGTTTCCCATTCTATTGTTTTCCTCTATTTCTTTACATTGATCACGGAGGAAAGCTTTCTTATCTCTCCTTGCTATTCTTTGGAACTCTGCATTCAGATGGGTATATCTTTCCTTTTCTCTTCTGTCTTTTGCTTCTCTTCTTTTCTCAGCTATTTTTAAGGCCTCCTCAGACAACCATTTTGCCTTTTTGCATTTCTTTTTCTTGGGGATATTCTTGGGGATGGTCTGGATTGGTTCACATCAATTCCACAGACATTCTATTGACTAGAACTTAGTCACAGGGCCAAGCTAAACTGCAAAGGAAAATGAAACATGAGTTGTCTCTAAACCAAGGAAGAAGACAGATGGCTTTAGGTGAATTCATAGTGGTGTTTTCCATACCTTTCAAGGTCCAACCTCATACCTGCACAGTTCATCTCATCCACCTCTCCCTAATCCTGGCCCAGTCAACAGAGTCCATCTTTAACTAACATGCTAATATCTTGTTCAACATAGATTTTTAACATTAATTTTGACTTTTTAAAGTATTATTTGTCTTGATGACTGAGTTTGGGGCTTTTCTTAAATTTTCCATCAAGGTGAGTGTCCACTCAGCTCACCTAGATCCCAGTCCTGCTCATGTTGTATAATCAGGAAGAAAAAACTCACTAAGCACTAAGTTTTCCCCAGTTAGTGGGACTCATTTTCCACTTTTTTATTTTTGAAAGAACAGCTCACCCATGAGGCCCCTCTATCATTTATTATCCCACATATCATTGTGGAAATAGCATTAGACATGGAGGCAAGTCCTAGCTCAGTCACTGACCAGCTAGCTGTGTGACCTTTCACAAGTTGCTTGACCTGTCTGTGTCTGCTTGTTTATCTGTACAACAAGAATCACAAGTCATGGGTCATGGGGTTCCTGGGCTAAATGAGAGAGCACATGAGAAAGACCTCAGGCCCAGGCTCATGGAGGCATTTAATAAATATATGCAGGATCTAAGTCAAGAATGTTTAATGAAAAGCCCAGTCTATCTTATATATGAAATACAAAATCAAATTTCTGTCCTTGTGAATTTTGTACCTTAATGAAGAGTCAAATGGAATCCTGTGTGCAAAGAACCTTGAGAAAGAATCAAACCATTTGCACATCCACAACCACAGAGAGGCCAGGTTGTGGCTTCAGTGTCCTTGATATTTGTGGTTTTAAATAGACTGCTTGGTGGAGCAGGAGAGGGGAGCCTGGATTGCAGTGGGTGGTGACACGGCTTCATTTTAAGAACCATGATCCCCCTAGCAACACCCATCAACCTGAGACTCCACCGTGCCTTGTATGAGATACCTGCCAGGAGCTCTTTCCCAAAGGTTTCATAGTCCTTGCCACAAAACATTTTTAGCACATTTAAACCAGCATTTAGAGCATAGATTAAAGTGGTCCTGTGACATCATGCAGGGAATATATAGAAAACTTCCCTGAGCAGAATATTTGATTTAGCCTCCTTGTCAACCACACATCTGTCTGGAGCAGCTGCAGGGCCGAGCACTATTCCTGGCACTGAGGGCAGAAGGAGAAGGAGGGGCATAGACTCTGCCCCTGTGAGGCTCACAGTCAAGGTGGGAAGGCAGGATAGACACGTGGAATGGAGGCACATCGTTATTACTCAGAACTCTTTGGGCTGCAAGTGACTGACGCCCTATCCAAACTAGCTTAAGCAAGGAAGGTGTTGATTAGGATGGGGATGTCCCAAAGAACCTGAGGACTTGAGTGCGGCTGGACCTCTCTGCATCTCCCTCTCTTGCATGACAACATTCTTTCATCTCTTTGTGGCCTGACTTTCTCCCCACACACAGTGAAACATGTGGTTGGGCTGCCAGTAGCTTCAGGGTTTGAGATGTGATGACCTCAGCTGTCCCCAGAGAAAGACAAATCTGACACCCCTGGTTCTGAATCCAAAACTCCTAGGGAAGGCATTGATGACTTCTCTCGAGACAGATGCCATCCCTGAACAATCAGTTGTTTCCAAGGACAGAATTATAGTGCGTCAACATGGCTCTTGTGATGGTGAAGTGGATGGAAGAGGGGTGGTTCCTGGGAAAGAGGGGCTGCGGAGACACCTGGCAAACCACACGATCCTCCAAAAATGTCCCCAAGATAGGGACATTAACAGGAGGTCAGAGAAAGAAGTGAAAGACTTCAACTCCTGGGCTGTGGTAGTCAGGGATGGATGGCTTCTTGGAGGGGGAGGGCCCAGCTGAAGCAATATTACACGGATTGCACATCAAGACACGTTGTATGAAAGAAGACGAAATACACTTGCCCTTTCCTCCCTTCTCCTACAGAGGGTGAGTGTGAAGGAGAAAGGTGATGAAGCCCTCAGAAGCCAGCCCAAATATTTTCCAGATACCGTGGTAGCTTTTCCCCACATGATCTCAATTAATCCCACAAAAAGCCTGTGAGGGAAAAATGAGTGTCCCATTTTACAGATGAAGAAACTGAAGGTAGCCAAGAATAAGTAACTCGCCCCAGATCACACACTCTTCAGTGGAAGCGCCAGATTCTGAGCCAGGTAAGTGTGGGACCACCTGGCTTGGTTTGGTGCCCCTCCTCTGCTGCATGCTCCTAATGGTTCCTGGAAAGATAGGTGCTTCAAAAAAAGGAAAACAAAAACAAAAAGAAAAAAAACCTCTTCACTTCCTCTGGAACACTCTTTTAAGATGATATGTTAGTCCAGGTCCTCTGAGATTAGATGTACAAAAATTTCCTAGGGAAATAAGCTGTGAAAGAAGTGGGAAATGAGCCAGGAGAGGCTGGGATATAGATCTCACCCTGAGTAAAGGAGAAAGGAAGGAAGCAGGGAATAGAGGGAGGGAGGAAGTAAGTTTTGGTGGAAACATCCAGTGCTATAGTGAGATTTCAAGCCAAGTGCAGCCGTCAAAGAGTTCTCAAGCCAAAGTTACCCATAAGTGGAGACTTCCTTGGTGATCCAGTGGTTAAAAATCTGTCTTCCAATGCAGGGAATGTGGATTCAGTCCCTGGTCAGGGAACTAAGACCCCACAGGCCTCAGGGCAACTAAGCCCATGAGCCACAACGAAGACCAGCACAGCCGAAATAAATTTATAAATAAGTAAAATGGCAAACTGTTAAGGAAAAAAAAAAAAACAAACTTACCCATCAGAAGGGTCCCATGTCTCCTAGAAACAAGATTGCCTTGGTATCCCCACCATGTTCTGTCATCAGCTGGGGACAGCCTATAGGAGGCATGGCCTCTGGCAAACACATGAAGGATTTCAGAGCTCAGCAAAGGGGCTTCTGATCAGTTACATCCCCAGCCTCCAGAAATCTGAGCGTTGCGCTCTCACAGCCTTCACAGAAAGGCTACCTCAAACTAACATTCATTTTTAATCATTGTCTGGAAGATACAAATGTCTTATTCCCATTGTAGGGGATCAAAAAATGATTTAAAAAGTAAACGACGAATTCTTCGGTCCCTTTTTTCTTCCACAATTGGCGACTGCCACCCTGTTTTCCCATTTCGCCTTGGACAGTTCAGTTCTTTTCTAGCCTTTGCCTTCCTGATTGTGTTCCTACCCAATAATGCTATTTCTTTTTCTAGCTGGAGCCTTCTGATATTTGTTTCCTTTCCAGGTCTAGGTATGATTATAGATTTGATCCCAGAATGATAGAAACCCCAAATGGTAAGACTTTAGACTTTATAATTTATTCTTTGTGGTGGGCATCCAAAGTACCCCACTCCTCCTCCACCATAACGATCTTTGTGATAACTTCTTAAGAAGAGCTTAGATAGTAAACTGCAAACTCCATCAAGGTAGAAGCTATGACTAAGTGTATCTCCAGATCCTTACTGTGGTTCTAGTCTCAATAAATAATTCTTAAACCAATAAATCCCCCAATCTAGTCTAAACCTATTTGATGACTGACTGATTGGTTTATTTTTACCCAATGGACAATCTAATGATATTTCAACATTTCTAGATTATCAGTTTCACTTAAGAATGTGCTTGATTGTAGTTGATCCCCATTGCAAGCAATCTCAACTCTATGTCTCCTTCCTGGGTGAGGACTTCAGGATCACCTGAGATGGAGTGATTTCTGCCATTCTTTATTCTACCACTGCCATCATCAACCCTAACCATGACCACGACAAGGTTGCCTTTAGACTGAATAGAGGAAGCATCTTCTTCTACATCATAGAGAGCCTTTAGAGGTTTGTGCATGGCAAGCTTCTGAAATGTGGCATGATCTGATTTGAGATTCAGCAGGCTACACCCAAAATCAAGGAGGCTATACCAACTGATCAGTTTAGTAAAAGAATAACGGTCACTGTGATGTGGTTTAAAGAGCCCTGAACTTGGAATCAGAATTCAAGATCCATGATTTATCATTCTCTAATCATGGATAACCACATATATTCATTCTATTTTTTACCTAATTTGTAAAGGGAGGTGATGGATGACACAACTCAAGATTAATAAAACATAAATGTGAAGAGAGAAAAAAAAGATACCAAAAACATGAGCCACAAAAGAAAATAAACTGGACTTCATAAAAATTTAAAACTGTTGCTCTGCAGAAGACGCTCACAAGAGAATTAAGAGGCAAGCTACAGAATGGAAAGAAATATTTTCAAACCACATATCTGACATAAAATTTATATTTGGAATATACAAAAAATTCTCAAAATGTAAGAAACTGCAAAGGAACTTGACTAGACACTTAACCGAAAAGGATGTGATGGGGTCAAATAAGTATATGAGAAGATGTCTAACATCACTAGTCATTAGGGAAATGCTAATTAAAGCCACAGTGGATACCACTTCTCAACCAGTAAAATGGCCAAAAAAAAGAAAAATGTTGACAATACCAAGTGCTGGTGAGGATGAGAAGCAACTGGAACTATCATAAATTGCCGCTGGGAATGCAAAACGGTACAGCCACTCTGGAAAAAGCTAGGCAGTTTCTTATAAAGATAAGCATACACTTGCCACATAGACCTCAGCAATCCTACCCCTAGGTTTGGATGTTTAGCCTAGAGAAGTGAAAATGTATGTTTACACAAAAACCTGTACATCAGTGTTTAGCAGCTGTTATGGACTGAACATTTGTGTCCCCTGCCTCAAATATTTCATGTTGAAATTGAATCCCCAGTGTGATGGTATTTGGAGGTGGGAATTTTGAGGGGGAAATTAGGTCATGAGGGTTGACCCTCATGAATGAGATTAGTCCTCTTATGCAAGGAACCCCAGAAATCTCTCTCACCTTTTCTGATGACACAGTGAGAGGTTGGAGGTCTGCAGCTTAGAAGAGAGCACTCATTGAAACCCAACCATGCTGGCACCCTCATCTTGGACTTCTAGCCTCCTAAACTGTGAGAAATATACTTCTGTTGTTTGTGAATGCCCCAGTCTATGACAGTTTAGACAGCAGTTTTATCTATGATAGCCAAAATCTTGAAACAGTTCCAAATCCCCATCAGTGACTGAATGGAAAAACAAACCGTGGTATATCCATACATAGAAAACTATTCACAATAAAAAGGAACAAACTATCAATAAACGCAACTTAAATGAATCTTGTAGACATTATATTGAGTGAAAGAAGTCAATCACAAAAGCTTACATACTGTATGATTCCATTTATTTGATGTGCTTAAAAAGAAAGATGGTGGGGTGGAAAGCAGATGAGTGTTGCCAGAGATTATGGGTGAGGGAAGGTGTGATGATAAAGGGTAAGTCCGAGAAAGTATTTGAGGGGGACAGAACTGCTCTGTAATCTGTAGTGGTGGGTACATGAATCTATTCCATGTGTTAAAGTCCTTGAAACTGAATATTATAAGAAAAAGAAAACTTTATTGTTTTATTTTAAATTATATTGGTGGCTTATATTTCTATTAGACAGTGCTTGTCTAGTCTCTCAATAGAATGTTATATGTTTGCCTTAAGCCAGAGCAGAAATTGTCATCCTGATGATACCCTCCTCTCCCAATGTCTTTGCACTTCCCACAATGGTGATATAATTTTGTATGTAGTTGTCTCTCTCCACCCCAGACCATAAGCACCATGTGGGCAAAAATGTGATCTTCATGCCCAGTTCCTAGAACAGAGTAGATGCTCAGTAATATTTGTTGAATCCATCCATCCATCCATCAATCAGCAGCCTGCACGCTTGAATTTTTGGAGAATTAAGATAAAATGTTAAATGTGGGTATACATTCTGCCTTCTTTAAAATGGGTAGCTAACATGGTCCTACTGTATGGCACAGGGAACTCTGCTCAGTGTTACATGGCAGTCTGGATGGGAAGGAAGTCTGGGGAAGAATGAATACGTGTATACTTATGGCTGAGTCCCTTTGCTGTCCACCTGAAACTATCACAACATTGTTCATCAGCTGTACTCCAATATAAAATAAAAAGTGTTTTAAAAAAACATTAAATGAGGTGCTTCTGAACCCCTCCCATCCTCTGATTATCACAGGGTCCTGAGCCTGGGGCTAATAGTAGGCCCAATCAGCTTCCAGCTGAGAGCCACAGAGGAAGAAGGAATCGATGCCCAAGTCCTAGGCAAGAACAGCCGGGAAGCTCACCAAGGAGGTGGGAGGCAGGTAATAATAGGCTCTAGATTCATGGGTGAGCCTCAGAGAGGAGACAAGACAGTTCTGTAAATCTGAAAGGCAGAGTCTGGAAGCAAAATCTTCAGACGGAGAAGGAGTCCTGTCAGTCCACAGTATCAGCTCACATTCCTAACACTGTGGTTTATTATTCTTTAGAAGGTTGATATTCCCAAAGTAAGTGGGGGAAATATGATGCATGCTGTCACAGATATAAAGTGGCCATGTTTTCAGTGTGGCGCACTTTCCAAGGCAAATGAAAATTGTTATGAAAACAATTTATACCAAGCAGACATGCATGATTGCCCGTGAT
Source organism: Ovis canadensis (assembly GCF_042477335.2). Classification (NCBI taxonomy): domain Eukaryota; kingdom Metazoa; phylum Chordata; class Mammalia; order Artiodactyla; family Bovidae; genus Ovis; species Ovis canadensis. The sequence goes on from NC_091245.1 coordinate 14,081,725, forward strand.
GACCTTTTGCCAGAGAAAATGGGTCTGATAAAGAAAAAATGTGGGCTCATTAGGACAAATTAGAAAAAGCAAATGATTGCTCTTAAATTATGGAAACTCCAAGACTGAGAATCTCGCTGTCCTTTTAAGACATAAAAACAATAAAACACGAAAAGAAATTGTTTATTCAGAGAAAAGCATTGCAATTTGTGTGAGGAGATGTAGTTTTGTTTCTTGGGCGGTTTGAAAATGAAGGTTTTCTGTAAACTAAATGAAATTTAATTGACTTATTAACTCTGCAATGAATTCTCCTTCCATAAATCTAGCAACAACTAAAAATAGAAGAGAAAAAAAGCCTTGAGAATGAGCAAAATGACACTTAACTTTGTATAAATGCTATCCAAGGGATATTTCCATCAGTGCAACATGACAAAATCGGGGGCACTCAATGGGTGCTTCCAGTGGAAGAATGTAGATATCTAGAATTGGAGAAGAGAGATGGGAGAGCAGTGGGTTAAGACCTCACTCAGGGATCTTTGAACATCCTGCCACTTCCATGATAATCAGCCACAGGCGTATCACCCTTCGCAGTTTATAAAGAACCTTCACATACATTACCTCATCGAACACACGCAGCAATTCTTCTCATTCATATATGCCCATTTCACAACTGAAGAAACTGAGATTGGATAAAGTTAAATGATTTATCAGCTAGTAAAAGCCACAGGCAGTATGAGAATGTCAGATTCTCCATGCTCTCTCCCAAGTGATCCCCCACTCTCACTCTACTTTAGGAACCTCTGATGCCTCTGAACCAGAATTTACTGATTCACATATCACTCTATAGGGGAAGTCAGGAAAGGAAGGGGCGAGGAAGAAGAAGCCTTTTCCGTACAAATCCAAGCAGGTTTCCAGAATAGTACTCAGAGAAGAAATATGTATCAGAAAAAATAACCTAATTCCCTAATCAGATGCCCCTCAAATCTCAGTGTTTAAGCACAAGAAAGGTTTATTTCCAAGTCAGTGAGTGGGACTCTGCTCCAAGCTGTCATTCAGGGACATGAGCTCCTTCCATCTGGTTGCTCCATCACCTCTTAGGGACTAAGCATCTTCCACTGGATCACTGCAAAAGCCAGGAAACCACACAGAAGGAGCATGTGCCGTGTCTCAGGACGGGCCGAGCCTGGAAGCAGCCTTATCACTTCCATCCATGCTCCGTGACCAAAATGAGTTACATGACCCCACCTCCATGCCAGAGGAATGTAAGCTGTGGAGGGAGGGGAAAACACAGATATTGATAAAGCATTAGCAGTCCCTGCCACAAATTCTTAAGTGTCTCTTTGAGTGTAAAATATTTTCCCTGGTGCCCATGAAAGACCCTCTCTATGAGCCCGCAGGCAGACCCTCACGTCTCTGGGTGATTTCCCAAGGGGGACCACCTGACTACACAAGGTTAGACACAGGACTTTTTTTTTTTTTTTAGGTTGAAGGAAGTGGACCTTTCAGGCTTATACAGCAAAGTCTCTCTACATATTTTCTTCCAACATAGCTGAGTGAAAGGGCAAACAGAAATTTGAAAGCGATGATTGCTTCCTTTGTAGGGGAGAAGGATACCCACTGAGTTGGGAACATATATGAATTCTGATTTGCAATCATTTCCACTATTTATGAGGTCACTGGACTTACTCCTGCTGAGTCCAATTTACAAAGAGCTTTGGTTGGATCAGGGAAAGGAATATTAGAATCCCGTTGACTTCGTGATGGCCAGAGGATGATGGATACCAAATGCAAAGAATGTATCAATGAACCACAAGGGAGCAGACACCTCCACATCAGCTCCAACATCACAACCTGCTTCATCCAGGTGGGTGGAAAGACAGATATCTCCAGGGAAACTATCGGGGCTGGGTGCACCAACTTTGCAATTTGACTACACACCCCAAAATCAGACGGAGTTTTCCAAATTAAAAATAAATAAATAAAACTTGCATGAAAAGATTCAGGAGGCCTCAAATAACTGAAAGAGTTTTTCTTAACACCATCATCACATCTCACTCCCAGGGGAGCTATCAGATGTCACCTGAGCACTGGTCTTTCTGGTTCTGACCTCTCTCTGGTGCTATACTGCCAAATCCCCAGTAGTCTCCTAAAGTACCACATTTGCGCCTGTGTGCTAAGTAGCTTCAATCATGTCTGACTCTTTCAGACCCTGTGGACTGTAGCCCACCAGGCTCCTCTGTCCATGGAATTCTCCAGGCAAGAATACTGGATTGGATAGCCATTTTCTTCTCCAGGGGATCTTCCTGACCCAGGGATCAAACTTGTATCCCCTGCCTTGGCAGGTGGGGTCTTTACCACTAGTGCCACCTGGGAATCTCCAGATGTCCCACAGGCATATCTGTTTCAGCACGTTCAAACCTGAATTCATCTCTCCAGCCCAGCCCAGCCCCCATGCCTGCTCCTTCACGACCATCACCATCTAGGTAAACAGTGCCTCCCGATACAGTCACCCAAAGCACTGACCCAAGAGTGAAGGATGCCTCCCACTCCTTCACTGATGGCTCCACTCAGTCCTCAAGTTCAGCCAGTTCTACCCCCCAGATGACTCTCAAATTATTCTCGTTCATCCTGGAATAAAGCAACTGCCTCTTCTCTGGATTTTCTGACAGTGAATTGCCACTCCACCCCATCCACCCCACTGCCGCCAGAAGAAATCAGCCCACTGCAACACTCCCTTGCTTAAACCCTTCCAGGGAATTCCTTCATTTGCTTGTAAGGCTCCTTCTCTGTTTCTCCCCAAAGGTCCTCTCTGGTGTGATCTCTGGTCATTCTGCCCATAGCCCATTCGACCATGCTTTTACGACACTAGGTGACTTGCAGTTCTCCTGACTTTCCTCCTGACTCTGATACTTACAGTCATCTCTTCTTCACATGCTACCCACCTTCCACTCATTCTCTATGGAGCTGCCTTTAACACAATGATCAACTCATTTGAAAGCCTAGTTAGAATCCCAGTCTAACGCACTTGCTGATCTTCTGCAGTCTGATCACCCCTGTTCTTACCTCTGTGATGGCACTTGGGATGCTGTGGGATCATCAGCAACCTTCTTCCTTCCCACTTTGCTCCCCCCACCCCACCTGTGAGATCCCTGAAGTAGAAACACTGTCCCTTGAGCTTGTCAGCACAAGGTGTAGGGAAGAATAGAGGCTCAGTACATGGCCAATTGCTGAATGATCATGTGAATTAGAAAATAAGTTATGTAGAAGGTGTTAAACCCTATTCAAATGTATTCATCCCCCAAGAGGGTGGAGAAAGGGTGGTAACAGGCTGAGCTTGGGCGAGGACAGCTCAGATGAATCAAACAATCTGGACAGTTCAGTCACCATGTGCCCAAGAGACGTGTATTGTTATCAGAGAAATAAAACATATTCGCTCATCCCCCCAAAACCAAACACTCAGTCACGCTGCAAGTACACGCTTTGAAAAAGATTCTGTAAAAATACAAAGCAGATGTTGTCACTGATACCGTAGTCAAACAGAGTAAACCCAGAGGCGAAAACAAAAGCCTTTGTGAAAACTTCTGTTCTTGTTGAGATTGCCTAGTGCCAAGGATCAGACGCTCACGCAAACCAGCGTGAATCAAAAGGTGGCTTGAGGGTTTTTGTTTGTTTATTGCTATTGTTTCTAATGGTCCCAAAATAAGGTCGAGCGGAGATGAGAAGCGCGGCCCCAGAAGGAGACCCCATGGATCCAAAGCTAGTTCTGTCGCTTTCTGGCTGGAAGACTGAGTTGGGCAGGTCCCTTCTCTGAGCCCTTCCCGCACCCTCAAATAGGGTGAGAATAGAATCGAGCATAAGGTTACCAGGGAGGTGACCTGAGATCACAGACGTAAAGACTCAGCACAGTCAAGGCTTAATGAAGGTGATGTGAGATCATGAATAAAAGGGTTTATCTGCCAACACAAACAAATGTCTGTTCACCAATAAATGTTCTAGTATTTATCCGGGAGAATGTTCCAGAACACTCCTGGAGGAAAGAAGGCAAGTGAGGACATAGCAGCAGCTAGTATCTCCACCTCTGCTTCTCAGCTGATCTGCCCCACTTACCTCCCTCCTCAGACTGACTTCCTCCGCTGACAGTGTCTGCTCCCCATCCTCAGCCTGGCAGGGTCTCTGGCCTGTCCTGGCGCTGACCTTCCCAGGGTTCCTAGCAAAGCAGCCCCAGGCAGAGTCAGCCTCCTTGAGCACCAAACATTCCTGGGAGAAAGACGTTTGGAACACAGGAGATCAGGTGTACAAACCTGGACCAGCTATGTGGGGGTGAGGAAGGGCAGGGAGGAGGGCGGGAGAAGGAGAGGAGAAAGGACAGGACCACCTCTCATTTTCATGGGTTTTACCAATCCCCGCTCCATCACTTAGGAACTGTGTGAGCTGGACACACAACTTAATCTTTTTGAGTCTCCATTACTATTTTGTTAAGTGAAGATAATCCTATACTTTTTCTCATTTGAGCATCTTAAAATTGGGATGTACCTTACAATTGATCTTTGTATTTAATGTGTGTCCCTGACCTCACCTCAAAAAATTAATAAATGGACGGTGTGCCTTAGAATCAAGGAATTGCAAAGCAAGACCTGTCACACAAGATTGTACTGCAGACTGCATGAGCCAATGTGAGCTAAGGGTTTGGCAAAGTATCCAGCATATGGGGAGATGTCCAGAAAGGGCCACCGTGTTATCACAATCAGGACACTGAGACTCTCTCCCTGTGAGTAGGAGCCTAAGCAGAAGAGGCTACTTTCGGAAGGGTAGATTTCTGGGAAAGGCATGACTGGCATGTCAGACAGTTTCAACCAGGTAGAAAGCTAGTAGCTCGAGAATTTGCTGAGAAATAACCACAATTCAAGTGTAGAGTTTTATTTGAAACAGGGTTTGCTAAAAACAGAGGGGCTGGGTGGTGCAGGCAGTGTATGGAACCTGGTCTAAGGGTAGGAGAACTGAGTTCCAGTCCCCTCTCTACCGCTGCCTCATTGTGTGACCTTGGGTAAGAGCCTTGGTTGGATTCTCCCAGAAGTAGACTGAGGGAAAGGGGTCCTAATGCAAGTGATTTGTTTGGAATATAAAAGAAACACTGGTGGGGCGTAGGGATATGAAACAGGGACGGGAAGGCAAATAGTAACGTGTGCATTGCTGTTTATTCATTAAGTTGTGACTGACTCTTTTGTGACCCCATGGACTGTAGCCTGCCAGGCTCTTCTGTCCATGGGATTTTCCAGGCAAGAATACTGGAGTGGGTAGCCATTTCCTTCTTCAGGGGATCTTCCCAATCCAGGAATTGAGCCCATGCCTCCTAAATTGCAGGTGAATCCTTTACTGCTGAGCCACCAGGGAAGTCTTAAAGAGTGCATTATCGCACCAGTTATTGCAGTGGGCAACAGAGCTTCATCCCCCTACAGAAACATGGTGGTCAGGGTAGACCTGTAGCCAGCATTATCCCATCCTCAGAGAGCAAGGAGGCTGGAATATTTATGTACCCACTCCTGCTGATCATTGGTTGGGGACTGCTCAAGAAGAGCACTTAACTCCCTGGGCACATTTGTGAGCTGCAGAGGTAAGAAAAGTGAGCTTTGACAACCAAGGAAAACCCTCAGGCACAAAAGTGTGGGTTCTGGCTGGTATGAGTTGATGTAAGTGGGCTGAAATGGTAAGGGCAAGGGGAAATGTGCAAGGTACCAACAGCATCTGCTGCAGAAAATACATCCTCTTTAGTCTCAGAGCCCCATCTGTGAAATGGGGCTCTGAGATTGAAATTTCACATTTTTATTCTTTAATGTAACCATATGTCTGCAACCTGGGTGTATTAATCCAGATCCAATCAAGAGAGAAAAAACACATGGTAATTTAAACAGGGAAAGTTTAGTATAAGAACTAGTAACTATAGTAAGTGAGATTACATCAAACTCAAAAGCTTTTGCAAAACAAAGGAAATCATCAACAAAATGAAGAGGCAGCCCACTGTCTACTGAATGGGGGAAAATATCTGCAAACCATAGATGTCATAAAGGGTTAATATCCTGAATATATGAAGAATTCATAAAACTCAATAGTCAAAAAAAAAAAATGGGCAGAGGATCTGAATAGACACTTTTCCAAAGAAGACGTGCAGACGGCCAACGGGTACATGAAAAGATGCTCAACATCACTAGTCATCAGGGAAATGCAAATCAAAATCACAATGACATATCAGCTCACACCTGTTAGAACGGCTGTTATCAAAAAGACAAGAGGTAACAAGAGTTGGCGAGGCTGTGAAGAAAAGGGAACCCTTGTGCACTGTTGGTGGGAATGTAAATTGGTGCAGCCACTGTGGAAAACAGTATGGAGATGTCTCAAAAAGTAAAAATAGAACTACCATATGATCCAGCAATTCCACTCCTGGGTATTTATCCAAAGAAAATAAAAACACTAATTCAAAAAGATATGTGCACCCCTATATGTTCACTGCAGCATGGTTTACGTTAGCCAAGATATCGAAACAACCTAAGTGTCCATCAACACTTGAATGGATAAAAGAGATATGGTATACATACACAGTGGAGGAGGAAGTGGCACCCCACTCCAGTATTCTTGCCTGGAAAATCCCATGGACAGAGGAGCCTGGCAGGCTACAGTCCATGGGGTCACAAAGAGTTTGTCACAACTGAGCACATCAACACACACATACACAAAGGAAGATATTGCTAATTCAGCAATAAAAACAAATGAAATTTTGCAGTTTCTAACAACGTGGGTGGACCTTGAGGGCATTATGCTAAGTGAAGCAAATCAAAGACATATACTATATGATCTTTTTGTGGAATCTAAAAAACAAACAAACCCAAGAAAATAGATACAGAGAACAGATCGGTGGTTGCCAGAGATGGGAGGTGGAGGATAGGCAAAATGGTGAAGAGGTCAAAGGTACATATCTCCAGTAATAAAATAAATAAATCCTAGGTATATAATATAGTGACCAGCATGATGACTATAATTAATACTATATTGCATATTTGTAAGTTTCTAAGAGTGTAGATTTTTTCCCTTTTTTGTCAACAACAGAGGAGAGTAGATTTTTAAAGTCTTCATTACACACACAAAAAATTCTTTCTGTAATGTATGGGGACAGATGTTACCTAGACTTATTACTGTCATCATTTATCAATACATATATTGAATCATCATTATATGTCTGAAATAATATAATGCTATATGTAATTATATCTTAATAAAAATTATTTGTAAATTTTAATAAAATTAGAAAACAAAAAAAAAAAAAACCAAACAGTAACTATAACCAGAGTAACAAGAAGTTTTGCTTTTTTTTTTCAAATAGGAACAACAAAGGGTAAGTAAAGAGAACTCTAAAGTATATTGGACTAGCAGCTATAAGGAGCAGCCAGGACTACCTAAGGACTGAGCTACAGCCCCCAAGGAAAAGCCCCAACCCTCACCTCCTGCATTGAATCCCAGAACTTTTCAGGAAGAGTCTGGGTGAGCTCCATGGAGAGGCAGAGCAGCAGCCCTCTTTCCAACTCTGTGTCACACATCTTGACCTAGAGCCTAAAAATGTGTAAAAAGCAGCAATTTTCTTAAAATTCTGTTGGTGATTATCTTACCTTGGGACAAAGTAAAGATCAAATAGGAGGCATGTTCATGTTCTCCAAAAGCTGAGACAGGAAAGCAAAAGGAACTTCATGTTCACAAGCAAATGCTGATGTAAATATGTGTTTGTTTCCAGCATGACTGTATTTTGATGCACTACTAAGAAAGATAGAAGTGACTGGCCAGTGAGGGCAGCCCCCTCCCACCTCCCCACACCACCCCCCAATCCTGCTTCTACTAGATGGGACTAGGAGTGCAAAAGCCAGGGAGAAGTCAGTCTTCCCTCCTAACGTCAGGGAAGATGGACCAGTGAGGAGCCAGTGTCCACATTTTGACGTCAGAGCAGGAGAACACTCTAAAGGCAACAAGATCCAGACCTAGGCCAGAGGTTCTGCATGTGTCCTGCTGGTTTCGATGACATTTTGAGACCCCACTCAATTTGCCGGTACTGGGGGAAGTCTTCTCTCTTAGCCTTATGTTTCCAACTCATGTCATAAAGGGGGCTACTTCTAGCAACACTCACCTCCCCTGGACATCCTGAACTTAATTCTGTTGATGAAAGAGAGATGGCTAATCTGATTGGTCGGATCCAGACATTCACTGGACCGTATTTTACGAGTGGACAAAGTTTCTGTGGTTGATGGCAAGATATAGGACATCCCATTCCTCCTCCTTCCATCCTTCCTCCTAAAACATGTGGCTTTTTCTGCCTCCTGGCCATGCCTAGCTCTTCCCTAAGCACTGGTTTTAATTCATACAAAGAAATTTAAAAATAAGCAACTTTGGGTGAGAGAGACCGATGATAAGCAGACCCCGCTTCTGATGAAAGTTAATGAGAGGAAGGATAAGGACAGAGTCCCAGTCATAGCCCCAGACAGCTGGAATACGCATCTCACTTATCTGGATAACACTGAGACCTGGCTGAATTTCTTGGCTTCCTGCATTAACAAGTTCCTAATGCCAAGAAGTAATTTAGCCATGGTCCAAAAGCAGCCACCTCCGTCTCAGGGGAAGAAAGCCAGATGCTGGAAGGAGCTCCCCTGAGCTTAGAAAGGCAAGCTGGAAGGACAGGATCTCAGTCTTTTCTTCCTATCACACACCAAATAAATGGGCTCTGCCCCCAAGCTGGTGCATGTTTAGTGCTATATCCCGTCAGCGCATTTGGGTGTTTCTCTAGCTACCCTTAATCTCTTGACTATCTGCTAAGGAGAAGTCTCCTGTGAAAATAGTGCCTCCCATTATCTTTCTGTAACCCTTCTTGTCCTAGGAGAGTGGTCCCCAACCTTTTAGGCACCAGGGACAGGTTACTTGGAAAACAATTTTTCAAGCACGAGTGGGGGTGGGGATGGTTTGGGGATGATTCTCATAAGGAGGGTGCAACCTAGATCCCTCACATGGGCAGTTCATGGTAGGGTTTGGGCTCCCAGGTGGCGCAGTGTAAAGAGTCACCTGCCAATGCTGGAGGCACAAGAGAAATGGGTTCAATCCCTGGATCGGGAAGATTCCCCTAGAATAGGAAATGGCAACCCACTGCAGTATTCCTGCCGGGAAAATTCCATGGACAGAGGAGCCTGGTGAGCTACAGTCCAAGGGATGGCAAAGAGCCAGACGTGACTGGCGACAGAGCAATTGCTACTATTGCCGCATTGATTTGACAAGAGGCGGAGCTCAGCCAGTAACGGGAGCAATGGGGCGTGGTTGTAAACGCAGATAAAGCTTCGCCTCCCACTCACCTCCTGCCATGCAACCCAGCTCCTAACAGACTGGAGACTGATACTGGTCTGTGGCCCGAGGGTGGGGAACCCTGTCCTGGAGGCTGTGCCTTCCCTCTGCTCTGTCTTGGTCTCCCTCTGTTCTATACCCACCTTTCCCAGAGTAAAAATGAAATCCTCAAGCTAATTATTGTCCACTCAGCCTTCGCCTCAAATGGAACCTCCTGGTGCAGCTTTCCCTGACTCTCCCAAACTAGATAGTGTCCCCCAACATATGTCCTGGTAGCATCCTACATTTTTCCTCTACAGCCTTACCACATCTGTGGTTTTAATATTTCGGCAAGTGATTGGTACCTGCCTTCCCCGCTGGACTGATACTCCAGAATGCCAAGACTGCATCTGTTTTGTCCACTACTTATTTCACATACATGGATACAGTAGGCACATAATAAGTAGTCAAAGGGATGCAGAGTGGTCAAGACTCTGAAGTCAACCCAGCTGAGTTTGAACCCAGATCCAGGGGACTAATGTGGAATAATAACAGTATCCTTAGGGGCTGTAGGAAGGACTAGATCAAAGTACTAAAAATAGTGCCTAACACACAGTAGGTGCTCAATAAATATTTGCTGATATTAGTATGATTGCCATTAGTCTAATCTGGGTTGGTGGGTGAGGTGAGAGAGGTGTGGGCTCTGTTTAGCTGGCATCACTGGTATAATGTGTGTGTACCAAGGCATTGCAGTGGGCACTGGCCTCCCTGAATGCCGCTCAGACAGGAGGCTCATATTTCTGGGAAGGGTCAGCTTCCCAACCCAGTAACTAGCCAGAGCATACTCTTTCCAGAGCTGGGTGACTTTGGAATTACCTCTCATTGATATTTCATGGCCAATTAAGTGGGTGAGGATGAATTGGCATCATCAGAGCAATGTCATCAAATTGTCACTTTAAAGTAATGTATGTAGTGAACAACAAGGTGAGAATGCCAAAACGGAGAGTCTGGGTGCTCACAGCAATAGAGCAAGGTGAAATGTCAGTGCGTATCAATGAGGACCACAGGGCTTTCCAAATACTTTTACAGTAACAGAGGCCTTTTACCAGGAGGTCATCTTATAAGAGATCCAATATATAAAACCTAGAGTGGAACAGATTTACTTGAATTGGGTGCCCAGGGGCCTAGCTGAGCTGATTCTGAGTTGTCCTGAGCTTTGGTTGAGGGTGAAGGCATATTCATAGCACCCATGCAAATGACTTCTGTGTTATAAGACTCAAGTTCATGGGCAGGTGACATGTGCAATCACCCAGGGCCCTATGCTTGGAAAGGCCCATGTTTGACTTAATGCTCTGCTATAATTGTCTTGAAAATCCTTATCATTTTTAAGTAATTTTTATTGGAGTACAGTTGCTTTACAATGTTGTGTTAGTTTCTGCTGTCCAGCAAAGTTAATCATTTTCCCTGGTGGCTCAGTTGGTAAACACTCCACCTGCAAACCAGGATACTTCCTGCAAAGCAGAAGACCCAGGTTCGATATCTGAGTCAGGAAGATCCCCTGGAGAAGGAAATGGCAACTCACTCCAGTATTCTTGCTGGGAAATCACATGGACAGAGAAACCTGGCAGACTACAGTTCTTAGAGTGGCATAGAGGCGGGCACAGCTTAGCAACTAAAGCACCACCATACGTATATCCAATACTTTTTCCACCTGATGCGAAGAGTGGACTCATTTGAAAAGACCGTGATGCTGGGAAAGATTGAAGGCGAGAGGAGAAGGGGATGACAGAGGATGAGATGGTTGGATGGCATCACCGACTCAATGGACATGAGTTTGAGTAAGCTCTGGAAGTTGGTGATGGACAGGATAACCTGGCATGCTGCAGTCCATGGGGTGGCAAAGAGTTGGACGCGACTGAGCGACTGAACTGAACTGATACATATATCCACTCTCTTTTAGATTTCCTTCCCATTTGGGTCACTGCCGATCACTGAATAGAGTTCCCTGTGCTATACCGTAGATGCTCATTAGTTACCTATTTTATATCCAGTAGCGTATACATGTCTATCCCAATTTCCCAATATAGCCCACCTCCCCCTGGTAACCCCAAGTTTGTTTTCTACATCTGTGACTCTATTTCTGCTTTGCAAGTAAGTTCATCTGGACCACTTTTCCTAGATTCCACATATAAATGGTACGTTTTTTGGTAGAGATATTTGTAGAGAAATGTAAATCAAAACTACAATGAAGTATCATCTCACACCGGTCAGAATGACCATCATCAAAAAAACTACAATAAACGCTGGAGAGGGTGTGGAGAAAAGCGAATGAATATAAGTTGATACAGCCACTATGAAGAACAATATGGAGTTTCCTCAAAAAAACTAAACATAGAGCTACCATATGACCCAGCAATCCTACTCCCAGGCATATATCTGGAGAATATGATATTCAAAAGGATGCACGCAGCCCAATATTCATAGCAGAATTATTTACAATAGCCAGGACATGGAAACAACCTAAATGCCCATCTCCAGAGGAATGGACAAAGATGTGGTGCACATATACAATGAAATATTCCTCAGCCAGAAAGATGAATGAAATAGTGCCATTTGAAAATCTTAATCATTTTTTTTTTACTTTTGTTAAACTTTTTCTTTCATATCGGAGTACAAGCAATTAATGTTGTAATACTTTCAGGTGGACAGCAAAGAGACATATGCATATATCCATTCTCCCCTAAACTCCCCTCCCATCCAGGCTTCCACATAACACTGAGCAGAAATCTTAATCGTTTGTAACAAGGGGCCCCACATTTACACTGGGCTCTGAACCCTGCCAATTGTGTGGCAAGCTCTGGCACTCACAGGCAGGATCTTTTCCTTTGAGCTTCCTGCCTTTGGGGCTGGTCTGGGGAGCTAGGGATGGAGCAGGAAGCTCATAGTGGTCATCCAGCAGGTCTGAGCAGTGGAGACTCATGGGCCTTGGGATCAGACAGATCTGGTTTTTAGATCCTATACTACCTACCACTACATGACCATAGGCAAGTCACCTTTCCTCTCTGGGCTTCAGGTTTCTCATCTGTCAAGTAGGAGCAACACATCCTTCTCCCCATTTTTACAGTGGGATCCGGTGAGATACCCGATGGCTCCCAGCGTTTGTTGCCACCACTGATTTCCTTTCCCTGTGCTTCATCCTCAAAGATCCCTTTTAAAGATCCCCAGAGCCATGTATCATGCTGGCTGACCACAGACTCTGCTCACTAACATGCCAAGCACGGGGAAAGGAGGTTGCTTTCAGAAGTCCTCCCTTCTCCCTGCTTGCCTGCCCCGCTACCAGAAGCCTAGAGCAATCTTTCAAAACCGCTGTTATGTTTCCAACTCCCTCCGGATCAAGACTAAATTTCTTTTATTTTTTAATTTGTTGTTTAATTGGAGGAAAATTACTCCACAATGCTGTGCCCATTTCCAATGTACAACAACGCAAATCAGTCATAATTATACATATATCACCTCCCTCTTGAGCCTCTCCCCACTCCCCCCATCCCACCCATCTAGGTCATCAAGGAGCATCAGGCCTGTTATACAGAATGAAGTAAGTCAGAAAGAGAAAAACAAATATTATATTTTAACGCATATGTATAGAATCTAGAAAAAATGGTGCTGATGAACCTATTCACGAGGCTAAGGTTCTTGATCGTCATACTGTAGAGCAGGGGTGTTGGGGTTCACCTATCTCCCCAACCTCCTCCCCTTCCTCTCGGCACCTGCACACAGGAAATGCAAATCCTGTTGAACTTCTCAGAAAACTTAACTCACTTTTACACCCCTCCAGACATTTATTCACTCTTATGCATTTCCTAAAATGCCCTCCCTGCAATCCCGCCCTCAAAAGCACTCCCCTTGAAGATACAGACCCCTCTGAAACACCTCCTGCCTCTCTCCCCACTGGGCCCCCTATTCTCCCACACGGTCTTGCATAGTCACCGTGAGTCTTACTGGACTATTTATGAATCTCTCACCATGAATCCACACTTAAGGGCATGGGTTTGGGAGACAGATCACCCAGGTTCAATTCTGGTTCGCCCATTTACCAGCTACATGATTATTTCATTGTTCAGTAGCTATGTAATATCCGACTCTTTGTGACCCCATGGACTGCAGCACGCCAGCCTTCCCTGTCCCTGTCCTTCACCACCTCCTGGAACTTGCTCAAATTTCTGTCCATTGAATTAGTGATGCCATCCAACCATCTCATCCTCTGTCATCCCCCTTCTCCTCCTGCCTTCAATCTTTCCCAGTATCAGGGTCATTTCTAACGAGTAGGCTCTTCGCATCAGATGGCCAAAGTATTGGAGCTTCAGCTTCAGCATCCAGTCCTTCCAACTAATATTCAGGGTTGATTTCCTTCCTTGCCTCATGCCTCAATTTCCCCTATAAAATGAGGATAATAGCAGTACTCGTTTCCCAATGTTGCTGTGAAGACAAAATGAGTTCATGAACTCCAATACAATTCTAGCTAGTGTGGTTATCCCTCAGTTAATCTTCACACACCATTTACTACATGTCTGCCACTGTGCAGGGTGCTGAGGATACTGTGGTGTACAAGACACACATCATCACTGCCTGAATTTCCCGTCTTGTGGGTGTGGTGGTTTTTTTACAACAAATAGCCATAAATTATTTGCTTATTCTTATTGAGAGGTGGGGGCAATGTTCCCTCCCCTTGAATCCAAGAGGGATTTTGGACATTTCAATCAATAGAGTGTCGTGCAAGCATTGCTAAATAACTTCTGAGAGTACGTCATAAAAGATCAAGCCGCCTCCGCCTTATCCTCTCAGCACAGTCATCCATGTTAGCCACCATGGAAGAAGTCCACATACTCAGAGAGTTCTTATTTTGCTGCTCTAGTAGACAGCCAGCATCAATTGCCAGCCACATATGGGGGCTATCTTGGTGTCCAGCCAATCTGAGCCTTCAGATAACTATAGCCTTCTTTGCAACCACACAGGTGACCCCAAGTGAGAAATGCCCAACAAAACCTGCTCCAAATCCCTGACCCACAATGTCGTGGGCCAAATAAAACAGTTGTAATTTTACATCATTACAATTTGACATCACTGTTGGGCAGCAATTTCTACTGCAACATGGGCTCACTTGGCTGTGGGATCCTCAAGGACAGAAGTCATGTTTTATACACCTCTACCCCTTGTATCTGGGGCTTCCCAGGTGGTAAAGAATCTGCCTGCTAATGTAGGTGACACAGGTTCGATCCCTGGGTTGGGAAGATCCCTGGAGAAGGAAATGGCAACCCACTCCAGTATTCTTGCCTGGGAAATCCCATGGCAGAGGAGCCTGGAGGGCTGCAGTCCATGGCATGACAATGGAGTATAACAAGCTTCAGCAACTAAACAGCAATGTGTATGCTCAGTCGTGTCCAACTCTTTATGACCCCACGGCTGCAGACAGCCAGGCTCCTCTGTCCAAGAAATTTTTGAGTCAAGAATACTGGATTGGGTTGCCATTTCCTACTTCAGGGTATCTTCCAGACCCAGGGATTGAACCTGCATCTCCTGTATTGGCAAGCAGATTCTTTACCATTGCACCACTCGGGAAACCCAATAACAACAGAAACAACCCCTTGTGTGTGTGTGTGTGTGTGTGTGTGTGTGTGTATTCTATGTGTTGATAATTCTTCTATGTAGGCATCATGATAAAAGAACACTGGAAGACTGTTCTATGCAACTCTGTGAGTTGGAAACAAAGATAGAGCATTTAGCGATGTTCCATGATGTTTCTTAGAACTGATCTCAATTCTTCCAGGAGATGCTGCTTAATCAAGAATTTGGTTGCGGTAAATTGCCATGAATGCCTTCTGTGATATGCAGAATAATGGCCCCCAATGATATCTATGCCCTAATTCACAGAATCTGTAAATATGTTATGTTAAAAGAATAAAACAGAATTCCAGTGGCTCAGCAGTAAAGGATCTGCCCGCAATGCAGGATATGCAGGAGACAAGAGTTCAGTCCCTGGGTTGGGAAGATCCCCTGGAGAAGGAAATGGCAACCCACTCCAGTATTCTTGCCTGAATACTGAGGTCGGAGGAGACTGGCAGGCTACAGTCCCTGGGGTTGTAAAAGAGTCAGACAACTAAACCACAGGACTAAACAACAAAAAAATGGAATTAAGGTTGCTAATCAGTAGATAAAGAGATAAACCTGGATTGTCCTGGTGTGCCCCACATAATCTTCAGGGTTTGTAGAAGTGGAAGAGAAGAAGGAAGCAGGAAAAGTCAGAGGAAAATATGATCATAGAAGGATGGTCCAAAATGTACAGTGTTACACTTTGAATGCAGGAAAGGGCTTTGAAGAGCCAAGGAATATGGGTGACCTCTAAAATATTTTTTTAAAAAGCTAGAAAATGCATTTTTCCCAAGAGCCTCTGGAAAGTAACACTGTACAGCTGACATCTTGGTTTTAGACCAGTGAGATCCACCTCTGACTTCTGACTTACAGAAATGCAAGATAATAATGTGTATTATTTAAAACCACTAAATGTATGGTAATTTGTTACAGCAGCAATAAAAAAGCAGTACACTGACTTTATAGGCATATCTTGATTCACCTTTCAGCATCTAATTCTATAAGCAAATGTCTTGATTCTTTAAAAACAAGGCCTCTTGCAGCACTATTCACAGTAGCCAGGACACGGAAGCAACCTAAATGTCTCTCAACAGAAGAATGGATAAAGATGACATGGTACATATACACAGTGGAATACTATACAGCCATAAAAATGAATGAAACTGTGCCATTTGCAGAGACCTGGATGACCCAGAGACTGTCATGAGTGAAGTCAGACAGAAGGAGAAAAACAAATATCATATATTAACATGTATATGTCAAACCTAAAAAAAATGGTATAAATGAACTTGTTGGCAGAGCAGAAATAGAGACACAGACTTAGAAACAAATGTGTGGATACCAAGAGGGGAAGTGGGGAGAGGCATGGATGGGGAGATTGGGATTGACATATGTTTATATACACTACTATGTATAAACGAGACAGCTAATGAGGCTGTATAGCACAGGGAACTCTACTCAGTGCTCGGTGGTGACCTAAATGGGAAGATAATCCAAAAACAGGAGATAATTGCGTATAGGTAATTCACTTTGCTATATAGCAGAAACTAACACAACATTGTAAAGCAACTATACTCCAATAAAAACAAACAAGGCCTTTTCCCTCCTTGCTTCTCTCTGCCTCCCCCAGCCCCACACACCCTAATTCTATGTGGCAAGAGGACATATTTGCTCAATCAGTGAATACTTTTATTAGCCAAGATTTTGGAAGACCTTTGATTGCAGATTCGAGAATGCAGTTCACATCCAACAAGACTCAGAACATTCTGGGGTGCTTCTCTGATGATTCAGAAGATCCTTTACCTTTTTGCAGCTCAGAGGGTATACTCATGGGAACCAGTGTGTAAACATGCAAAGGCACGAGTTAATCCCCTCTGCTCTTCAGGACTCAATGTTCTCAGGTATCTAAGAACAGCAGGACATTGTTGCTGGGCCATAGGAAGCAACATCCCAGTGAGTGAGAGCTGAGTCAAGTGGTTCCAGCTCCATTCCTGTCTCTGTGGCCTTGAGTAAGTTTCCAGACCCTCTAGGCCTCAGTGACCTCCTGAATAAAATGAGAGGCCTGGACAGTGTTATTCCCCCAAAGTCCTATCTGATGTCAGATTTTCTGGCAGCTCCTTGCCAGCATTCGTCAGGAATTTCTGGCATTTATAAATGCTTAAGAGATTGGACTTGCAAACCAGCCCTTTTGCTGATGACTGACGTTTGGGTTTTAAGACTGTCTCCTACTGATGGATTGAAAGAAAATACACAGTCTTGATTAGAAATATGACCTCACAACTTAGCTTCTTGCCCCAGGAGGAGGCCTACACATTGGAAGAAGGAACCTAAGCACCCAAGGAGCACATAGATGCAAGGGACAGGAAGAATTCCAGCCAAGAGATGGCTGAGAGTTACTTTTAAATGCTTCAGAAAGAGATACCAGACCAGGACTTCCCTGACAGTCCAGTGCTTAAGAGTCTGTACTCCCATTGCAGAGGGCATGGGTTCCATCCTTCTCACACCCTGTGTCCGTGGTGTGGCCAAAAACAAACTAATTAATTATTGTATAAAAGAAACACCAGGCTGAAGACCATGATTTAAATCCTTGCTCTAATTCTTACTCTAAGCAAGTTACTTCTCACCTCTGAGCTTGTTTCTTTGGTTTCCATTATAAAACAGATCATACAAGAGAGGATTTAAAACACACATGCAGAATCATTATTGTAGAATAATAATGAAATGAAAATCCACATACACAATCCCAGTTAAGAAGTAGATAGAACAGTGTCAATATCTTAGAAGCCCCCTATGTACTCCTTCTCTGACTTATCTGGTCCCTGGTCCCACCCCACCCTAAGGTAACCACTATCCTCAATTTGTTTTAATCATTCTTAGGTTTTTCTCTGTAGTTTTGCCATTTAATTATGGATTCCTAAGCAGAATATTATTTTACTTTGCCTGTTTTTGAGTTGTCAATGAATAGAATCATACTATAGGTTTTCCTCTATGACTTCCTTCTGTCATTCAACATTTATTTGTAAATTCAACCTACTTAATGCATATAACAGCAATGTATCCATTTTTATGTTCGAATAGTATTTCATTGTATAAGTCTGACACAGTTTCATTATTCATTATACTACAGATAGGCATGTTGGCAGAGTCCATTATCATTGCTATTATAGAAAATAATGCTATGAACACTTTTGTACACATCTCTGATATATAAATACAAGAGTCTCTTTAGGGTATACTCTGGGAACGGATTTGTTGGCTTATAACTTGTGCGTGTTTAGCTTTGCTAGAAAATTCCAGTTTTTCAAAGCAGTTGCACAAATTCACATTCCCAGCAGGAGTAGCTGAGAGTTTCTCTACATCCTTACCAATTCTTGGTACTGCTAGTGGTTTGGTTTTTTTTTTTTTTGAGCGGGGCAGTGGTGGGGGGTTGCAGAGGGGAATCTAATAGACAGATAATAATATCACTGTTTTAATTTGAAGTTTGCTGATTATCAATGAAGTTGAACATTGTTTCATATATTTATTGCCCATTTCGTGTTTCCTCTTGTGGAAAAGATCTGTTTACGCTTTTTGCCTGCTAGTCCATTGCAAGTGTATTATTCTGACACACGGCAATCCTTCTTCAGGGTTCTGTGTATGAATCCTTTGTTGGTTGTGAGGGTGATAATTTCTTTTCTAGGGTGTGGCTTATCTTTTCACTCAGTTGCATCTTGTGATGAATACACTCTCAATTCTAACAGAGTCAAGTTTGTTCATCTTTGTCTTTATAATGTACATGTTTCATGACCTCAAGGTTTTGAAGTTATTCTCCTACATCACGTTCTAATCATTTTCTAGTTTTTCTCCTTTATTTTCAGTGATGTAATCCAGATAGAATTCATTTTTGTGTAGATTATAGAGCAAAAACCAAATTCCTTTTTTTTTTCAGTAAGAACTACGCACTTTCCCAGCACTGTAGACTATTCTTTTCCCACTCATCTGCAACACCTACTCCATCAAGATTCCATGTATATACAGTTTGTTTCCAGGCTCTTTCTTCTTTCCATTGACCTATTTGTCAATTACGTCCTTGATTATTATAGCTTTATGATAAATGTTACTATTTAATAAAGAAAAATCCCCCAACTTAGTCTTCTGCTTTAGAAAGATTTTGGCCCTTGCCTACACCATAGAAACATAAGATTCAGTCTGTCAACTTCCCACTACATTGTAAATCTAATTGAAACTGCCTCAAATCAAAAGAGAAGTTTGGGAAATTTCTATCTTTATAATATTGGATATTTTGTCCAAGAACATGATGTATCTATTTATTTAAGTCTTAACATACTTCTGTAAGATTTTATAATTTTCTCCATAAAAAATTTGTAACACATTATACGCACTCTTAGATACTTTTATATTTTTGTTGCTGATGTGAACGATTTATTTTAAATTAATTTTTCCAACTGATTGCTATTGGCATATACAAATTCAATTGATTTTTGTATATTGATTTTGTATCCAGCAACCCTGCTAAAGTTTCATTTTGATTCAAATAATTTATAATTTCTTTTGGGTTTTCTACATAGTCAATCATAGATCTGCAAGTAACAATTGTTTTTGCTTCTTACCTCCTAGTCCTTATTCTTTGTATTTAATTCTTTACGCCTATATCTTGGCAGGAACCTGGCAAATGGGATCAGTTTTACCATTATTCCTATTTTTACAAATGAGGAAACTGAGCCTCAGAGAGTTTAATTTGCATAAGGTCTCACACCAAGAAATATACAAAATCAGGACTCAGACCCCAGTCTAGCCATTCCAAAATCCGTATTTTTATCCCCTATACTATGGATTTCTTTTTCCTGCCCCATCATGCAAATACATTTGAAGTTTGTAAAAGAAAATCTTGGCACATGAAAACATTGATCTGTCATTGTGGATAAGAATTTTTATTTCTTTGCTTCTTTTAAAGAAAAAAAAAGATTTTGAATTGGTCAATACATTTGTACCCTCTTGAACACATAAAAAAAGAAAAAAAAACTAAAGGGTGAAAGGGCCTCTCACACTGTTTCCCATGTGTTTGCTCATTCTACCCTAATGGCAGCCAGTAAGTTGAGTATTAGTGTCCTAATTCTGCAGTGAGGAAACTGATGTTCAGAGAAATGAATGTGAAAACGCAATGACCCAAACAACGAGTTTTCATGGCAAGCAGAACAGCAAAATGTGTCTATCGTATTAACAAAAAATTGAAAAAGCCTCCAAGTATAATTTGCAATTTAGTTTTACAGCCCCAGGTAAATACAAAATGATGAAGCCTGGGAAAAGTTCCTTGTGTGTTCCCTGCAGATCCATGAAGACAAAGAACACTTCTGTGGAGTTCTTCATGGGTACTGGGAAAGAAAAGAACTGGGAAGTCATTTGCTCCTTTGCATGCATGCATGCATTTAATAGAGAATTTATTAAGGGCCACCCCTCTGAGTCCTGGAATAAATTTGGGGAAAACAGTTGGGAAACCGGACACAGTTCTTGCCCTCATGAAGCTTTCAATCCAGCAGAAGAATTAGGCATTAAGCCAGTAAATCACTGGCCCACGTTCACGGTGCCCAACTCCAGACTCCACCATCAGGCAAACAGAAATCCTGTGTGAAGCTCATGCAGATAGTGCTGCGCTTCCAACATCTCCAGGTCCCCCTGCAGAAGCAGCCACAGCTTCCCTGGGGCAGGGAGGGGACCCCCCCTTCCTCTCTCCACCCTGGTTTCCTGAAGTCCTGATGCTGCTGGGAGCCTGTCCATCAGAGCGCCAATCGCAGGGGAAATTGAATCCAGAGGCTCTTTCTAGTCGTGTTTGCTCACTTTTTTCTTAGCATGATCTTTGGTTTCATTATATTTAGGTATTTCTTTTATTTATCCATGCACCAGGAAAAAAAAAAAAAAAAAGGAAGATGCCTCTTTAAACCAAGCGTGAAATGTATTAGGAACCTAAAGTTGAGAATAATGGGCTTTTTTTTTTTTTTCCTTCCTGGAAAGCTAGCCTACAGGAGAAAAAAAAATCCATTCAAATAATTTCGTTTAGTCCTAAGTATAAAATAACCAAAGTCAAGGTGTCTCTGCTGTTATTATTTTTTCTGATGTTTTTGACACCCGCGTGTGGAGTTCTCTGGCGTTCACAGCTTCCAGAGCTGTGAGCTCCCACTTGGTATATTCGTAATACTCCTTAATATTTTCATTTTGATGTAATTTGCGGCCCCAGCTTTTTAAATATCCGCTCTGTAATAATGTTTAATTTCAGGGGTCACTCCGCCAAGGAGTATATTAAAGCTTATAAAACTCATTTCCAAAGCTCAAATATCAAGCTGTGATCAGGTTAGGAGGGCAGCGTCTGTGAATATTTCATCTTTTATCATGCTGATAATAAGGAGATGACAGAGGCACATTATTACAATGAGAGAATTGCTCATTTCAGGCCTGGTGCTGGAAGCTGGGGTCTGCAGTGTGTATTACTCAATAAGAGCAATTCTGATATGAAAAGCAAGTTTACTGAGGCACCACTGTGTCTTATTTGATTGGAATGAATAATATATGGAACTGCCGTTCGGGAGGCTGCCGGCCGGGGGAGGGGAGCCTGGCACGGAGAGGTGCACTTGGGGATAGACAGCGAAATAATTTATCAAAGGATGTGTTTTACGGCCTGAAAATAAAGTTAAGATAACCACTGTTTATTAGAATCATTATTTCGGAAATCTGTATTCTGGAAATCTTCAACATGTGCCGGCTTACGCCCGAGAAGAATCGTGATCCGATGCGTTTGGCTGGTGGAGAGGCCTCGTAATTATGTATTTGCACACAGGAGCTGAGTGGATTTGACACCCGGGCCGATTCCTGCCACATTCTCCATTGGCAACTTTCATTATTGCTTTGCGTCAAGCCAACTTCATCAAGCGGGAACCTTAAAACTCTGGTCTTTCTGGGGACTGAGATGATGAAAAGCCATCAGGAGAGGGAGCATCTTCTGGCTGCTGGAGAAAATCAGGCATGGACCACCTCTAATTACTTCCCCCCATGCTGCCGCCACCACTGCACCCACACCCATCCTCTCCTCCTCCGTTATCGTGGAAGAGGAGTGCCCCCTCCGTTCTCTTGGAGGTATATCAACCTTCTTCCCACCTGTTCTGACCTCCACATGGACCATTCTCCCATCTCCAGGGTCTTTAAGGGCTCCCCCTCAACTGGTTCCTTCCCTTCCACTCTTGAGTGTGATCAAATTCCTCCCATCCTAGTAAAAAATATGTTTCTTGACCTTCCATCCCCCTCCAGCCATCACCTCAGGTCTTGTCTCACCATCTCCTCCAAGTGTCTCATAAGAATCAAATACACCTACTGCCCTAACAGTTCCAATGAGACCACTCCCGCCAAGGCCATGCATGTCCTGCTAATGACCAGATCCTCTGGGCGATTTGCATCCTACACCTAGCTTGACCTCTCAACAGCACCTGTCCCCCTGTATCAGGACACTACTCTCTGCTGGTTCTCCTCCTTCCTAACTTCCTATTCTTTCTCTGGTTCCTTTCCTGGAAACTCTTCCTGGCCTCCCTGAAGATAAGAGGGCTCTGCAAGACGACCCCCAAGCTCCCTCCTCACTTTGCCCTCTCTGCTGAGCAGCAGCTTTCTCAGCTGTAACTGTAACTAACACACGTTGGCGGCTGCCTCCTGACATAATCAATAGTAATTGGTTTGTGATCTAACCTCTTTCTAGGAGCTCCAGATCCATGTATCTCACCGGGTGCCCCACTGGCACTGCAAACAAAATAGGTGGAAATTTTAGTACACACAAACAGAGACTTCCCGAGTGGTCTCATGGTTAAGATTCCACCCTTCCACTGCAGGGGCATGGGTTCAATCTCTAGTCAGGGAACTAAGATTTGACATCCCACGCAGCCAAAACACACACATACCCTCCTCCTTCTTCTCTTTCTCCTGATTCCCCTGAAATGCCAACAGAACACTGAGGGAAATTCAGTTCAGTTCAGTCATTCAATTGTGTCCAGCTCTTTGCGACCCCACGGACTGCAGCACACCAGGCCTCCCTGTCCATCACCAATTCCCCCAGCTGGCCAAAACTCATGTCCACTGAGTCAGTGATGCCATCTAACCATCTCATCCTCTGTCATCCCATTCTCCTGCCTTCAATTTTTCTCAGCATCAGGGTCTTTTCCAGTGAGTCCGCTCTTCACATCAGGTGGCCAAAGTATTGGAGCTTAAGATTCAGTATCAGTCTTTCTAATGAATGTTCAGGATTGATTTCCTTTAGGATTGACTGGTTGGATCTCCTTGCAGTCCAAGGGACTCTCAAGGGTCTTCTCCAGCACCACAGTTCAAAAGCATCAATTATTTGGCGCTCAGCCTTCTTCACAGTCCAACTCTCATATCCATACATGAACTACTGAAAAAACCATAGCTTTGACTATATGGACTTTTGTCAGCAAAGTAATGTCTCTGCTTTTTAACATGCTGTCTAGGTTGGTCATAGCTTTTCTTCCAAGGAGCAAACATCTTTTAATTTCATGGTGTAGACACCATCTGCAGTGATTTGGAAGCCCAAGAAAATAAAGTCTGTCACTGTTTTTATTGTTTCCCCATCTATTAGCCAATGAATGAAGTGACAGGACCAGATGCTATGATCTTAGTTTTTTTAATGTTGAGTTTTAAGCCAGTTTTTACACTCTCCTCATTCATTTTCATCAAGAGGCTCTCTGGTTCCTCCTCGCTTTCTGCCATTAGAGTGGTATCATCTGCATATCTGAGGTTATTGATATGCATCCCGGCAATCTTGATTCCAGCTTGTGCTTTATCCTGTCTGGCATTTCACATGATGGACTCTGTATATAAGTTAAATAAGCAGGCTGACAATATATAGCCTTGGTGTACTTCTTTCCCAATTTTGAAACAGTCCATTGTTCCATGACCGGTTCTAACTGTTGCTTCTTGCATACAGATCTCTCAGGAGGCAGGTAAAGTAGCCTGGTATTCCCATCTCTTGAAGAATTTTCCACAGTTTGTGGTGATCCACACAGTGAAAAGTTTTAGTGTAGTCAATGAAGCAGATGTTTTTCTGGAACTCTCTTGCTTTTTCAATGATCCAGCGGGTGTTGACAGTTTGATCTCTGGCTCCTCTGCCTTTTCTAAATTCAGCTGTACATCTGTTCATGTACTGTTGAAGCCTTGCTTGGAGAATTTTGAGGATTACTTTGCTAGCATGTGAGACGAGTACAATTGTGCAGTGGTTTGAACATTCTTTGGCATTGTCTTTCTTTGGGATTAGAATGAAAAATGACCTTTTCCAGTCCTGTGGCCCCTGCTGAGTTTTCCAAATGTGCTAGCATAGTGAGTGCAGCACTTTCACAGCATCATCTTTTAGGATTTGAAATAGCTCAGCTGGAATTCCATCACCTCCACTAGCTTTGTTCTTAGTGAAGGAAGTTGCGCAAGCCAAAACACAGGACATCTTCCTCAACGCCTCCATTCTCCCCATGCCCCGCTTACCAGCAATCAAGTCCTATTGATTCTTTTATTTTCTAGAAAACAAACAGATCTTTTCCCATTTCTGATTATAAAAGTAATACACATTTGTTTGAAGTTTTTCAAATTGTACAGAAATAACAAAGAAGGTATAAATCACCCAACACCCTCCATCCATAGATATTCAGTTAACATTTGATATACTGTACACACACCTAGACATTTCTTTTTAATTTGGACGTTTAGTCACTCAATGCTTATTGAGTGCTTACTGTATGCCAATCATTGTGTTGGGTATATATGTATGTTTATACACACACACACACATATATACATATATATACATTCCCTTTATAATTAAAAATATGGAATCTTAATAGACACAAGCCATTCTTAACAAGGCACATCTTTCCATTTTGATTAATATAAATCCACATAATATATCTGAATAGGTTCATAGTATTCCACTTAATGGCTATAGCATAATTTACTTACTTAATCCAGCTCCTTCTGATAGATCTTTAGGTTATATCCAAAATTTGATGTTATCGCTTATACATGGAATCTAAAATATGACACAAATGAACATATCGGGGGAAGAAAAACAGACTCACAAATATAGAGAACAGACCTGCAGTTGTCAGAGGGGAGGGGAGGGGCAGAGGAAGGACTGGGAGCTGGGGTCAGCAGACGCAAACTATTACACACAGGAAGGATGAACAGAGTCCTATTGTATAGCACAGGGAATATGGTTACTATCCTGTGATAAACCATAATGGAAAAGAATATGAAAAAGAGTATATATGTGTAACTGAGTCACTTTACAGCAGAAATTAAACACAACACTGTAAATCAACTATACTTCAATAAAATTTTTAAAAGCAAAAAAAATTGGTATTATCAATAATTTGCAATAAACATCCTTATACATAAATCTTTTCTCATTTGTTCAATTATTGTTTTAGAATAAATCCCTGGAAGTAGAATTGTGGGATCCAGGGATATGCACATTTTTAAGGCTTTCAATAAATATTAAAAAATGTCCTCCAGTGATACAATAACAATTTGCTCTCCCATCAACAATATGAAAATTTCCTTACACCCTCTTTGACACTAAATATTATCAATCTGTTAACCTTTGCCAATCTGCCAAATAAAATCTGTTATTGTTTAATTTGGGTTTATTACTACTGAAATGGAATATCTTTTTATACTTTTCTTGCCTATTTCTATTTCTTTGGCAAATTGCTTGTTCATGCCCTTTGCCAATTTATAAAATAGTTCTAAAACTTCCTCTTTATGTGTATAAACTCTTTATATGTAAGAAATAACAACCTTTCATCTATCATGTATGTTATATACAGTTATAAAACAAGTGATATAAGTCTCCTGTATTTGTTTATGACATCTTTAGAACAGCAACTGACAATTTTTACATAGTCTAATAACTTTTAACGATTTCTTCTTTGGGGGTCACGCTAAGAGAAGACTTTCATGCCACCAAATTTAAAAAGATAGAAAGATCTTTTCTTATGGTAACGTTCAGTTATCCCTAAGCTTTGATTTTTACATTTTTTATATTTTTCTTCCAAAATTTCTCTTGGTATAATATTTATTAATTTTCACATATAGGAAATCACCTAAATCAATATGAATATGGAATTATATTGCAAAAATTTTTTACCATCAGCAAACTAAAAATAGAAGGAAATTTCTCAACCATAAAGGCCATCTATACAAAAACAAACAAAACTACACCTAACATGATACTTAGTGCTTTTCTTCTAATATCAGGAATAAGGCAAGGATGTCCACTTTTACTACTGATGCTTTTGAACTGTGGTGTTGGAGAAGACTCTTGAGAGTCCCTTGGACTGCAAGGAGATCCAACGAGTCCATTCTGAAAGAGATCAGCCCTGGGATTTCTTTGGAAGGAATGATGCTAAAGCTGAAGCTCCAGTACTTTGGCCACCTCATGCAAAAAGCTGACTCATTGGAAAAGACTGATGCTGGGAGAGATTAGGGGCAGGAGGAGAAGGGGACAACAGAGGATGAGATGGCTGGATGGCATCACGGACTCGATGGACGTGAGTCTGAGTGAACTCCGGGAGCTGGTGATGGACAGGGAGGCCTGGCGTGCTGCGATTCATGGGGTCGCAAAGAGTCGGACACGACTGAGCGACTGAACTGAACTGAACTGAGACAGTACGCATTGCAAGTCCAGGCCAGTACAAAAAGAGAAAGAGAGAATTAGAAATAGAAGATGTAAATATCAGAAAGGTAGAAGTTAAATGGTCTTTCGCCAATGATGTAAGTTCAGACAATTCTCAGAAATCCACCAGAAACACCCAATGAACAAACAAGAAAAATCAGCAGTAGCACAGAATAAAAGATCAATA
Organism: Ovis canadensis; assembly: GCF_042477335.2. NCBI lineage: Eukaryota > Metazoa > Chordata > Mammalia > Artiodactyla > Bovidae > Ovis > Ovis canadensis. The sequence continues at coordinate 14,108,589 of NC_091245.1, forward strand.
TATTAAAAGCAATGGTATTTCTAGACCTTAGCAACAAACAATAGGAAAATTAACATTTTTTAAATGATACAATTTGTGAGTGTCAAATTTTTTTAAAAAATCTTAGAATAAACTGAAAAAACATCATAATATCTCTACTATAATGACATGAAAATGATAAAATATTACTGGGAAAAATTAAGCAAGATATAAATAACATGCAGAGATATACCACAGTTATAGATTAGAAGAGTCAATATTGTTAAGTTATTCATTCTCCCCAAATTGGTCTATAAATTCCATGCAATATCTATTAAAATATTAGAGGGATATTTTTGAACAAATTGACAAAGTGATTCTAAAACTAAGTGGAAATACAAAGGATCTGGAATAACTGAAACAAAATAGGGGGAAAGGAGGAAAATTAGAGGATTTATATTAGCTGATTCCACGATTTATATTATAAAGCTCCAGTTATGAAGATGGAATGATATTGGTATAAGGGTAAACATATACATCAGTTGAATAGACCAAAGAGTCCAGAAATAGACCAATGTATGTACAGCCAGTTGATTTTCAATGACACAAACACCAACATAACTCAGTGGAGAAAAGACAGCGTTTTGAACAAATGGTGTTAAAATAGCTACAAAGATCTAGCACAGCCATAAATAAATAAATGAAAGTTTGTCAGTTTCCTACAAAGTTAAGCATAAGCTTATATAACCTGGAGATTCCAATCCTATGTATTTATCTAAAAGAAATAATATATGTGTGTATATATTATGCATATAATATATATACAAATTTGCATATGTCATATATACAAAAGTGTCGTATATACATAAAGTAGGGATACTTGTACATAAATGTTCATAACACTTGCATTCATATAGCTTGAAACTCTGGTAACAATCCAAATAGTCATCCACAGGTGAACTGATAAACGAACTGTGCTGTATGCAGAAAACAGGCCACTACTCTACTCTGCAATAAAAATGAACTATTGATACATTCAACAACATGGTGAATCTCAAAATAATTATGCTTAGTAAAAGAAGCCAGGCAATAAGGGGTACGTGTGGAAAGATTTACGGGCCTCAGTTTCTATGACCGAACAGCAAAGCTAACCCACAGTGCTAGAAATCACAGCTATGGTTACCTTGTAGTAATTTGGCATGGGGGCACTAGGAAACTTTTTGGGGAGACAGAAATGTTCTACATCTTAACGGGGGTGACAGTTACATGAGTATACACCTATATCAAAAGTCATCAAACTGTACCCTTAAGACGTGAATTTCATTGCACGTAAATCACACTCTGATAGAGCTTATCTTTTAAAAAAGCATTAGAACAGGATTTTGACAGTTTCTTGAACCTAGTGTCTTTTCCTTATATTGGAGGTTCTTTACTATATTAATCAAGATTCATCTGGGATTTTTTGTTTTGGCCAAGATTTTTTGCAGGATCTTAGTTCCCCAACCAGGAATCAAACCGGCACCCACTGAAGTGGAAGCTCAGAGTCTTAACCACTGGATTACCAGGGAAGTCCAAAGGTTCCTTTGATTTTAAGTAACAGAATTGGGAAAGGAGAATTGAGTTCAAAACTGGGAAGAGAGTAAGTCAAGGCTGTATATTGTCACCTTGCTTATTTAACTTATATGCAGAGTACCTCAAGAGAAGTATCAGAATGGATGAAGCACAAGCTGGAATCAAGACTGCCTTGAAAAATATCAATAACCTCAGATATGCAGATGACACCACTCTTATAGCAGAAAGCAAAGAGGAACTAAAGAACTACTTGATGAGGTGAAAGAGGAAAGTGAAAAAACTGGCTTAAAACTCAACATTCAGAAAACTAAGATCATGGCATCTGGTCCCATTCACTGCAGATAGATGGAGAAGCAATAGAAACAGTGACAGACTTTATTTTCTTGGGCTTCCAAACCACTGCAGATGGTGTCTACAGCCATGAAATTAAAAGACGCTTGTTCCTTGGAAGGAAAGTTATGACCAACCCAGACAACATATTAAAGAGCAGAGACATTACTTTGCCAACAAAGGTCCATCTAGTCAAAGCTATGGTTTTTTCAGTAGTTCATGTATGGATGTGAGAGTTGGACCATAAAGAAGGCTGAACACCAAAGAATTGATGCTTTTGAACTGTGGTGCTGGAGAAGACCCTTGAGAGTCCCTTGGACTGCAAGGAGATCCAACCAGTCCATCCTAAAGGAAATTAATCTTGAACATTTATTAGAAGGACTGGTGTTGAATCTTAAGTTCCAATTCTTTGGGTACCTGATGCAATGAGCCAACTCATTGGAAAAGACCCTGATGCTGGGAAAGATTGAAGGCAGGAGGAGAAGGGAACGACAGAGGATGAGATGGTTGGATGGCATCACCAACTCAATGGACATGAGTTTGAGCAAGCTCCGGGAGTTGGTGAAGGACAGAGAAGTCTGGCGTGCTGCGGTCCATGGGGTCGCAAAGAGTCAGACACGACTGAGCAACTGAACGACAACAACGACTGGCCAAAAAAGTTCATTTGGATTTTCTGTAACATCTTACTGCAGATGTTACTTCTTATTCCAAAAGAACTTTTTGACCAACCCCATATTTTAAGAACAGAAGTCAGGCTGACCTCAAGTCAGGCTGATCCTCAAGTCAGCATGAGGATCTCGGGGAGATGTGGCAGTGAGGCTGCTCTCAGGGACACGGGTGCCCTCCACTCCAGGAGTACTGAAGCTGTGAGCTCTGTGCCCTGTTTGGACGGTGGTGGACAGAGGGGACACTGCACAGCTGCAAACAGGAAGCTGGGTGATGGCCTGCCACTGGGGCAGGCTCGCAGTGTATCTATTTGAACCGTTTTTTCCAGTTGTCCTTTTCAGAAAATGGTGTCCATAAGCAACATAGAGAAGAACTTCTGGGTGTCAGACCTTGGCAGCAGCCACTGGAATTGCTTTTCATCATGAGGGTTCTAACACCTCCCTTCCCATATAAAGAGAGAGCAAGGTAAAGAAGGAACGTGATTCTTCTTTGACCATTAGCATTCCCAGAGCAGATAAATTATTCTGCTTTGCTATGTAAATTCAACTAGATGGATACTGCATGGCTAAATAATATGCCCTTTAAAGCCCGTGAGATGTGGGCTCTACAGGACTTTTGCTGGTTGGCAGCATGTCTGAACCCATATGAAAAGAGCATCAGAGTCTACCTCTTGGCATTCCTAGAGACACCCAAATACTAAGGTTCTATGTGCTTAATATGGGGCTAAGCTCTTGACAAGCTGAGAGGGAAGATGAAAGAAGGGGAGGGTGAGGAGGGTGATGCATGAAGTCACACAGCTACTCTCTAGTCAAAGAGCCCACGGGAATTGCGCACTGCCTGCTCCATGTCTTTACCATATTTACTATACCTTGGAGAACCCTCTCTTGTTCCTTCCATCTCTCCCAGTATCTCCACATCTCCAAACATCACCCATCCTCCCAGATACAGCTGCAGGGCTGGTCCCAGGGCAGTGCAGGATGAGGCCACCCTCCATCACATCCTCCAGAGCACTCCCCCCCCCACCCACTCCATTAGAGACCAACCCACCCTGATTAGCAAGTCTATAGACTCAGAAGCAAAAAAAGCACTACTCATCTCATTTATTGGGCATATTATTCTCGTCAGTGGCTTTTAAAGGATTTTGCTAATGGCTCCGGGACTGTTCACACCATCACAATTAAGACATAGCTAATAAATTAAGTTTTATGGACATAAATCAGCAGGTATGCTTATTCAGCTGTTACACCTCACTTAGAAGTGGGCTTCGCACCTTAAGATGAAGCATGATTTCCATTCAGGAGTTGTAATGGCCTTGTTAATGGAATATTAATTACCTCGCTTGTTGGACAGCAAGATGTCTGCTCCTGCTCTCCTGCCAACAGTGTTCTTAGAGAAACACATTTTTCCAACTTTGTGTCTCTATGGCTGGCATATCTCACTAAACCCACTCTGTCATCCCTCACAGAAAGACAGGCTGAAGTTCACCATCCCTTGAGGAGTCAGACAAACGAAACCTTGGGTGATTACAGTGATGGTATGTGGTCTACCCTCCCAAAAGACACTGTGGTGTAGAAGAGGCATTGGGCTGAGGGTCAGGAGGAGTGGTTTCCTACTTTCCATCATGGTTAGTCCAGGCTGCCATGTTTTCATTCAGTTGTTAAGTCATGTCCGACTCTTCGCAACCCCCTGGACTGCAGTGCACCAGGCTTCCCTGTCCTTCACTACCTCCCAGAGTTTGCTCAAACTCACGTCCATTGAGTCAATGATGCCATTCAACCATCTCATCCTCCATCACCCCCTTCTCCTCCTGCCCTCAATCTTTACCAATGAGTTGGCTCTTCACATCAGGTGGCCAAAGTATTGGAGCTTCAGCATCAATCCTTCAGGCTCCCATACACTGGATTAAATACCAAACTTTTAATTCTCACAGTTACGGAACATGGAAAGTCCAAGATCAAGGCACCTGCAGATTTGGTGTCTGAGAGACCTCATCTCCTGGCTTGCAGAAGGCCACCTTCTTCCTGTGTGCATATATGGTGTTTCTCCCTCTTCCTATAAGGGCACTAATCCCATCATGAGGGCATCACCATGTGACCTTATCGAAACATAATCATCTCCCATAGGACTGTCCCCCATCACACTGGAGAATAGGGCTTCCACCAATGAGTTTTTGGTGAGGGGGACACAAACATTTAGCCATAACACTTCCACCCCATCAATAGCTAGCATTATGACCTCAGGTAAGCCACTTTCACTCTCTGGGCCTCCATTTCCCACTTATTACATGATATAATAAAGTGACCAGGGATAAAACTGAGTGAAAAATGCAATCCTTAGAAAGATATCAGTATCGGACCATGTGCAATATGCTCTGTTGTGTCCGACTCTTTACAACCCCATGGACTGTAGCCTGCCAGGCTCCTCTGCCCATGGGATTTTCCAGACAAGAACACTGGAATGGGTTACCATTTCCTACTCCGGAGGATATTCTTGACCCAGGAATAGAACTGGAGTCTCTTGCATTGGCAGGCAGGTTCTTTACCACTGTGTCGCCTGGGACGTATTTGTGATAACTTTGCCCAATCCTCGGAGGGTGGGTCCGAGACAGCAGTGCAGCCAGCCTCCACATTTTGTCAGCAGCTTCAGGCAATGCGGGAAGGCAGCCGCATTCAGTGCAGTTAACTGGGGGAGGGCAGGGGGACAGGAGCGCAGCCCTGTCATCAACAGTGTGAGCTCCCAGCAGGGACCCTTGGCACACAGGAAAGCAGGACTATGCCATGAGAAGACCTTGAAGAGCAGTATTTTCCAGCAAGAAGATAAGTGACAGTTGGACTACGTGGGAGCAGTGACCTTGCCCTGACCTTGGACCAAGTTGATTCTAAGAACCGGCTCAGCAAAGGCAGAGCTCAATCAGGACCTAACACACCTGGGCCCAGACCTGCTGCACCCCCAAATCTCTGTGCCATCTTAGACAAGTCCACACACCTCTCTGACCCCAGTTTCTTTCTCTCAACCTAACGATCTCAAGGTCAAACAGCCTCTTCCTCTGAGAAATGCCAGTTAAAATTGCTTCAGAACGTGCATCACCTTTCTTTCCTTCATCTAGGGAAAAATCCTCAGACCCAGGATCTGCTGGAAGAATTCCTTTCTTTGCATCCATTTAGCATATCAATTCTCGCATTTTCTGCTTGAACTTGAGAGCAAAGGACTCTGGAGCTGCGCCTTTGCCTATTTAATGCAAAGTTTTGCATATTCTCCTGGACTCTTTGCCCTTCAGTTGCCCACCACAGGCTAGCCCTGCTCCCTGGCTGAGGCTGAGGCCCACTCTCTCCACAGCTAATTGGGGCAGCTGCCCTCCCCTCCCCTTGTAGACAGTGAAGTTCCAACCCAAAGTAGAATGCAGAGAAGAGGTATAGAATGAGGGGGCAGAGGGTGTTGCAGGTGCTAAGTGGTCCGGGGAAAGCAACGGTCTGCAAAGCTCATGAGACAAAACCAGAGCAACTGATATTCTGCTTTGAGCTACTGGACAGCAAGAGGCCCTGGAGCCAGAGGCTCTCACATAAGCAGTTGCATATTTTAATGTCAGTAGTGTTCAGGAACCCCTAGGCTCCTCACAAAAGTAGAAGAGGGAGGGAAGCGCCAAGGTGCCTTTTCTCCCCTGTGGCATATTGTCCTTTATTCACTCCACAGTGAAACTGCAACCCTAGAGAGAGAAAGCTGCTTCTTACCAGGAATGGCCTTCAGAGGTGCTTTGGTCAGCTGTTACTGTGTAACAAACAATCCCAGTCTCATGCCAAACTAAGCATTCATTTAGCTCAAGCATCTGCATGCACTTCAGTTGAGGGTCAACTGACCCAGGCTGGGCTCAAGTTGCAGGCTGCACTGAGGCCGCTTCTCATTTCTTTCACAGTTCTTGGTCCAGGGGGCTAGCTAGGGCTTGTCCTTCTCAGGACAAGAACCAAGGCATAAGAGAGCAAATGGAAACATAAGACGTTCCTCCAAGCCTAGCCCAAGCTGACACCCTATGTCTTCTGTCCCTTTCCGTTGGCTGAATCAAGTCACATAACTAAGCCCAAAGTAAAGGGCCAGCGAAATATATTTTGCTGTATAGAAAGAACTGTATCTATGGCAAAGGCATAGATACAGGGAAAGGTAAAGAATTGGCACCAATAATGCAATCCACAAAAGGAATGAGTCCCCCAGTGCTTCGTGGCTGATTGAACATTTTTCACGCTTTCCTTAATTTACTGTTTATAACAGCCCTAAGAGACATACAGCTCCACCTCTATATTCATTCATTATAGATGAAGAAACTGAAACTCAGAAAGAGAAGTCATGCCAGAGATCACAATGTCATTAAGCATAACAATGTGTACATCAATCTCTTCATCTAACTTCAAGCCCAGAAATTTTGCCATAACTCAATACTGGCTTTCCTTAAGGAGACCCTAGAGTATCTGGGATTTGTGGAAAGGCTCCCCTCATTACTTATATGAGTCTCCCATTGTCATATAATTTTATGGACAGCCAAAAGGAACTTCATTTTCTTAACCATAAATTAAAGAAATCAGGATGAAATCAGGAACAGCAAATATCTGGCAGGCATGCTGCCACTAACCACTCCCACATCCACGACAGACATCACTAATCAATGATGGCACTCTTTCTTCATGAGCCTCAGATTAAGCTGTAGACAGTCACTGCTACTGAACGGGAGAGGACCCAGAAGAAGAAGGCTGTTTTTAAATGCTGTATAAACCTTTTCTGAGGCTCATCTAGTCCCCAAAGGCTATGATTCTGAAACCAAAAAAGCAGCAGGGAAACAACAGTGTAGAAAGCCCACATGGCTGAGATTAGAAGAACTGATTCTAGTCCCACCTCTGCTATAACTCACTCCATGTGGGAAAGACAGTTAAATTTACCTGAGCATTTGCTACATCAGTTTTGTGACCTTTTAAACCATTTATTTCAATTCCATAAACATTAATTGAGGATCCACTGAATGCTAAGCACTGCTATCAAGGAAATAAAGAAATGACTGTGACACCATCCCAAGGATGGCAGGGGGATGGAGAATGCTCTGATTTCTGAGGTCCAGTCCAACACAAATACTCCACTAATATGATGCTAAAAAGCACCAAACACTGTCATGGGACTCATAATCCTGCAGGTCCCCAAGCTTGAAGTTCTCCTCCAAGCCAGGAGTACGGGGGTTATTATGAATGAGAGGATCTGACCCCAGAATGGGGATGGCCATACTCCAATGTTAGCCATGCTCCTAGAGTGGAAGACAAATGTCATCTCAGGGCCAAGCCTTTTCAAGTTCATCTTCCAGATTTTAGGTTGTAAATTCAAGCTCTGCCACCTGCCAGCCTTGGGATCTTGAGCCTTTCACTCCCTCACTGAGCAATTGCTTTCCTTATCTGAAAAATGGGGAGCATCCTCACTGCTACAGTGGGAAGTTGTCTGATGCTATTCAACAAGCAAATGCCTGCAGCCCAGATGCCCTGAATGAGTTCACATCCCTTTCCTTCCTCTCCTTCCCACACCCCATGCTCCAGCTCAGACCTCCCTCCCAACCTCGGAGCTTCTCCACCCTAGCGATACAGGGGAGTCCTTGGGGAACTTTTGAAAAGTAGAAATGCTTGGGTCTGTTGTCAGACCAATGGCATCAGAGCCTCTGGGCATGGAGCCCAGCGAGTCATTCTTTTTGAAGCTTCCCAGGTGATGCTGATGTGCAGTCATGGGTGAGAACCACCACTCTGGCTGTTAGAGTTCTCCAGAGAAACAGAACCAATAGACGTTAAGATTAAAACACAGAAATAGAGGTAGGCAGGTAGATGATTGATTGATTGATGATAGATAAATATTAAAGAAAAGATAGCGAGAGATTTATTATAAAGAATTTGCTTGAGATTATGGAAGCTGAACAGTCCCAGGATCTGCAGTCAGCAAGCTGGAGCCAGTGGGATAATTCTAATCTTGGTCTAAAAGTCTGAGAACCAGGAGAATCAATGTATAATTTCTAGACTTAGTCCAAGTCCAAAGGCAGGAGAAGACCAGCCCAGTAGTCAGGCAGCAGAAATTCCCTCCTGCTTAGATGTTTTGCTCCATCCAGGAATTCAGTGGATTGAATGAGGATCTGCTTCACTCAGTTTACCAATTCAAATGTCAGTCTCATCCAGAATACCCTCACAGACACACCCAGAATAATGTTTAACCAAATATCTGGGCACCCTGTGGCCCAGTAAAGTTGACACATAAAATCCACTACCACCTGAGCCTTGGCCAACTTCTCCAGGCTTCCCAAATTCCCCAGTTCCATGGCTTTGCTCTTGCGGTTTTTTCTACCTGGAATGCCATCTCCCCAGCCCCATTTTGCTAATCCAACTCTGAGCAGCCAACTCAACAGTCAAACTCCCTCTTTCAGGGAGCCTCCCATGAGCCACACCTGGGTTTCTGAGAGCAAATCTGCTCCCCAATGACTGGAATGGCTCAGAGCCTTTCCTCAGCTCTGCTCCGTGTAAAGCTTGCCCCACACCAAGAGGCAGGGAAAGCCAAAGGGACAAGTCCTTGGGAGAACTGGAAGGAAGGGTCCATGGGAAAGCCAGGTGTGGGTTACCTGCTGCCAGTGATCAGGAACCAATTTGTTTGGAGATCAAGAAAAAATACCGTGAATGTCCCGGTATCAGCACGACGGTGGGCATCACTGAGGTCACAGAACAGAATCCTCCAGTTTCTCCCGCCCGCTTCCACATCCTTCCACCTTCCCACAGCACACTCCACCCGCCTCAAATCTTACCCTTTTTCCATATGCAGATGTGCAAGGAGGGACTTCCTTGGTGGTCCAGTGGCTAGGACTCTGTGCTTCCAATGCAGGGGGCCTAGGTTCAATTCCTGGTCATATTCTGCCTGCCACAACTAAGATCTGGCACAGAAAAATAAGTTAATAAATAAATCATTTTAAGAAAAGAAATATCCGAGATAATACAGACTCACCCGCACTCACAAACAGCACTCTCCTGCTCCTGCCCCAGCTCCTTCAGGGACATCCCCGGTGACCCTCACCTGCTCTCAGGAAGAACATTCTCCCCACTGCAGAACGCCCACTGTCCCTCCTAACCTGAGGCCACATCATGTCCCCAGTAAAGGCAGGAAGGGACTTGTGCCTGGTGCTGCCTGTGCTTTCAGCCCCGGGTTGTAAACAGCTCATCCCAAGCCCATCCTGGGCTCCATGGACCAGACCCCAGGCTGCCCTCCCCATCCCCTGCCTCTGCCTCCAGAGTCCCACGTGGCAGCCTCACTCCCGGCCAATCAACTCATGCATATGGATGGACACACAGCAGTGTGACCTGTCCAGGCTCAGAACTGACCACATTTCCATTCAAGCTTCTTGGCAGCACACCAATCATTCTTCAAAATCGAGGCTGGGAGAAGCACTTTGGACAAGTCCCTGGAAGAAATCTGGAGTCTGATCCCCACTATCCCTTGATGGGTTCTCCAGTAACACCCCCACCCCCAGTTCTGTGGATTCTCGCCTTAGGGAGAGTCAGGAGGTTACTCCTCTTTCAGAATTTTCCTCTCAGAATTGTTTGTGCTTTGCTTTATTCAAATAGCTAAACTTTTGTCCTATTGATATTTTCTCTATTTCACCATGATTATAATCCTCATTTGCTTCCTTGCCCAGGGGCACCTTGACCCACCAGCCCGTTTTTTCTCAGTGTATCTGCCATCTCGCCAAGATTTCTCTCCCACAAACAGCATTGTCCATCTCTAGTGGGATTTGGAACCCTTGTCTGCCTATGGCAGTTCTGGGGCCTGTTTAATTCACTTTGGCCCCATGCTTTCCTCCTTTTCTTCTATGCACACCCGAGCTTGTTGGGGCACCTAAAAGGTGAGGTGGTACAAGGAGATAGTTTCCCTACTTGGAGCACCCACCGCACCAAATGACCATCCACCTGCAGTGGAGGGTAGGAGGGGGTCGGGCAGGGGGAGTCCGTCCTGAGTAGGCATGAAGTTTAATAGGTGTGTGGGTATGCTGAATGGTACGTGTGTGTGTGTGTGCATGCGTGGTGTATGACTTCCTGTGCGGGGGAGTGGAAGTCCATAAGTGTGTGGAGCATATCCTGCCTGTGTATGAAAACCAGCAGTTCACCTGTGTATATGATGCAGGTCTCTGGTTTATACAGATGGTCCCAGATTTGTGATGGATCAACTTAATGATTTTGTACTTTACCATGATGTGAAAGCAATACGCATTCCACAGAAACCATCCCTCAGACTTTGACTTTTGATCTTCTCCTGAACTAGTGATACGTGGTACGTGCTGTCTCTTGATGCTGGCCAGTGGCAGCAGCTGCAGCCCCCACTCAGCTATGCAATCATGAGGGTGAGCAACCAATGCACCTACAACCGCCCTGTGTCCAGACAACCATTCTGTTTTTCACTTTCAGTACAGTATTCAATTACACGAGATGTTCAGCACTTGATTATAAAATGGGCTTCATGTAAGATGCTTTTGCCCGACTGTAGGCTAATGGACGTGTTCTCAGCGTGTTTAGGGCAGCCTAGGCTGAGCAATGATGTTTGGTAAGTTAGGAGTATTAAATATATTTTTGACTTATGGTATTTTCAATTTATGATACGTTTATCAGGAAGTAACCCCACCCTAAGTTGAGAAAGAGCTGCAGCATATTCGGTGTTGGAGCTTGTGCCCTGTGTGGGATGTGTCTGCTCTGTGGGGAGGTGAAGTGTATGGGTGTATGGGTTTGACGGGAGCTGAGATGGGAGTTCTCACATTAGCCAGGAAGGAAGCATTTGAGCCCTTTGTCAGATAAGCCCAAGGCATGAGCTCTTTAGAAAGGTGACCCCAGGTGGAGGTGAACAGGCTGATCCCAAGTAGAAAACATTATGAGACCCAGGAGACCTGAGGGGGTAGAGGCAGGTCTCAGGATGGAGTCTGGTCCCTCACTGGGGACAGAGGGGAAGAGCAGCTCCAAACAGGCAGACAAGGTAAGCTCTGGCCTAGCATAGCCTTCAGAAAGTGTGACGTAGAAAGACCTGTGTTCAAATCATGGCTTGTCTCACATCCTACCTGTGTGTGCTGGGTTTAGTCTCTCAGTCATGTCCAACTCTTTGCAACCATATTGACTGTAGCCTACCAGGCCCCTCTGTCCATGGAGATTCTCCAGGCAAGAATATTAGAGTGGGCTGCCATGCCCTCCTCCAGGGGATCTCCCCAACCCAGGGATGGAATCTATGTCTCTCACACTGCAGGCAGATTCTCTACCATCTGGGCTACCAGGGAAGTGCTCCTAACTGTGTGACTCCAGGCAACTTATTAACTTCTCTCAGCTTCAGTTTCCTCCTCCACAAAATGTGGTGGTGTAGTTGCTAAGTTGCGTCCTTCTCTTGTGACCCCATCAACTGTAGCCTGCCAGGCTTCTCTGTCCATGGGATTTTCCAGGCAACAATACTGGAGTGGGTAGCCATTCCCTTCTCCGGAGGATCTTCCCAACCCAGGGATCAAACCCAGGTCTCCTGCACTACAGGCAGATTCTTTACTGACTGGACTACCAGGGAAGACACAAAATGCAATGCTATAAATATTAAAATAGAGTATCATAAAAAAAGACTTATGTTTACTTAGCACAATGCCTAGTACCCAGGGAGCACCAAGGAGGTGGCCATTACACTGTTCTTTTTTAAAAATATATTTATTTATTTATTTGGCTGCTTCAACTCTCAGTTGCAGCATGCGGGATCTTCATTGCATCATGAAGGATCTTCTGTTGTCACACATAGACTCCGTAGTTGCAGCGCTCAGCCCTCCAATTGTGGCACGCTTGTTCCAGAGCATGCGACCTCAGTAGTTTCAGCTCGAGGGCTTAGTTTCTTTGCTGCATGTGGGACCTTAGTTCCCCAACCAGAGACTGAACCCATGTCTCCACTTTGCAAGGTAGATTCTTAACCACTGAACCGCCAGAGCAGTCCTGCATTGTTCTTACTGTTCTTTTCCTCCACAGCCCCACCCCTGCTAGCATCACGGGAGATTCTGCTAGAAGACTTAGCCCTGCCAAGCTTGAAGGATACAGAGGGTTTGCAGCACAATCTTTACAGGATGTACTGCCTTAGCCCTGGGATGCTTGTCCTTGGAGCACCCACAGGCCCCTCCTCCTCCCTTGTCAGAACTGGGACCTAGTGGGAGGGCAGCTGTCATTTGGGAAGCAGCATATGAAGTGTGTATGTGTGTTTGAGGACAGCTGACTACCCTGGGGTTGCACCTCCACCCAGCCCTTTCATACAGCCAAATCCTAGCAAGCATCTGCTCATTCATCTGCTCTTGCATGGATTGAGAACCTGCTGGGCACTGTCCTAGGTGCTGGGGAAATAAGGGTGATTGCAATATTGGCTGAAGGTGTTCAGGCATTCCAGGACAAATGCCAGCTTAAAGTATCAAAATATTAATACTTTGTTGGTATAATACTATATTTCAGTACTTTTCAAAATTTTATATCTGAATAATTTACATCTGGAACAATACCTAGAAAATTGTACATTATATCAAAATTTCCGGTTGGCCCAAAAGCACTCATTTAGAAATTCATCTGTTTGTATTTTTCCCTTGCTGTTGTTAAAAATCCCATGACCTGTCACGGGATGGTTGGCCATTGTTTGCTTTTTCCTTTTGTTGGTTGGTTTGAGTAATATTAGTAATTTCAGTTCAGTTCATTTCTATCGCTCAGTCGTCTCCAACTCTTTGCAATCCCATGGACCACACACTCCAGGCCTCCCTGTCCATCACCAACTCCTGGAGTTCACTCAAACTCATGTCCATTGAGTCAGTGATGTCATCCAACCATCTCATCCTCTGTTGCCCCCTTCTCCTCCTGCCTTCAATCTTTCCCAGCATCAGGGTCTTTTCAAATGAGCCAGCTTTTCGCATGAGGTGGCCAAAGTATTGGAGTTTCGACTTCAACATCAGTCTTTCCAATGAACACCCAGGACTGATCTCCTTTAGGATGGACTGATTGGATCTCCTTGCAGTCTGAGGGACTCTCAAGAGTCTTCTCCAACACCACAGTTCAAAAGCATCAATTATTCAGCACTCAGCTTTCTTTATAGTCCAACTCTCACATCCATACATGACTATTGGAAAAACTATAGCCTTGACTAGACTGACCTTTGTGGACAAAGTAATGTCTCTGCTTTTTAATATGCTATCTAGGTTGGTCATAACTTTCTTTCTAAGGAGTAAGCATTTTTTAATTTCACGGCTACAATCACCATCTGCAGTGATTTTGGAGCCCAAAAAAATAAAGTCAGCCACTGTTTCCACTGTTTCTCCACCTATTTGCCATGAAGTGATGGGGTCACATGCCATGATCTTAGTTTTCTGAATGTTGAGTTTTAAGCCAACTTTTTCACTCTCCTCTTTCACTTTCATCAAGAGGCTTTTTAGTTCTTCTTTGCTTTCTGCCATAAGGGTGGTGTCATCTGCATATCTGAAGTTATTGATATTTCTCACGGCAATCTTGATTCCAGCTTGTGCTTCTTCCAGCCCAGCATTTCTCATGATGTACTTTGCATGTAAGTTAAATAAGCAGGGTGACAATATATAGCCTTGACGTACTCCTTTTCCTATTTGGAACCAGTCTGTTGTTCCATGTCAAGCTCTAACTGTTGCTTCCTGACCTGCATACAGATTTCTCAAGAGGCAGGTCAGGTGGTCTGGTATTCCTATCTCTTTCAGAATTTTCCACAGTTTATTGGATCCACACAGTTAAAGGCTTTGGCATAGTCAATAAAGTAGAAATAAATGTTTTTCTGGAACTCTTGCTTTTTCGATGATCCAGCGGATGTTGGCAATTTGATCTCCGGTTGCTCTGCCTTTTCGAAAACCAGCTTGAACATCTGGAAGTTCATGGTTCATGTATTGCTGAAGCCTGGCTTAGAGAATTTTGAGCATCACTTTACTAGCGTGTGAGATGAGTGCAATTATGTGGTAGTTTGAGCATTCTTTGGCATTACCTTTCTTTGGGATTGGAATGAAAACTGACCTTTTCCAGTCCTGTGGCCCCTGCTGAGTTTTTCAAATTTGCTGGCATATTGAGTGCAGCACTTTCACAGCATCATCTTTCAGGATTTGAAATAGCTCAACTGGAATTCCATCACCTCCACTAGCTTTGTTCGTAGTGATGCTTGCTAAGGCCCACTTGACTTCCCATTCCAGGATGTCTGGCTCTAGGTGAGTGATCACACCATCGTGATTATCTTGGTCTTGAAGATCTTTTTTGTACAGTTCTTCTGTGTATTCTTGCCACCTCTTCTTAATATCTTCTGCTTCTGTTAGGTCCCTACCATTTCTGTCCTTTATTGAGCCCATCTTTGCATGAAATTTTCCCTTGGTATCTCTAATTTTCTTAAAGAGATCTTTAGTCTTTCCCATTCTATTGTTTTCCTCTATTTCTCTGCATTGATCACTGAGGAAGGCTTTCTTATCTCTCCTTGCTATTCTTTGGAATTCTGCATTCAAATGGGTATATCTTTCCTTTTCTCCTTTGCTTTTTACTCCTCTTCTTTTCACAGATATTTGTAAGCCCTCCTCAGACAGCCATTTTGCTTTTTTGCATTTCTTTTTCTTGGGGATGGTCTTGATTCCTGTCTCCTATACAGTGTCATGAACCTCCATCCATAGTTCATCAGGCACTCTATCAGATCTAATTCTTTAAATCTATTTCTCACTTCCACTGTATAATCATAAGGGATTTGATTTAGGTCATTCATACCTGAATGGTCTAGTGGTTTTCCCTACTTTCTTCAATTTAAGTCTGATTTGGCAATAAGGAGTTCATGATCTGAGCCACAGTCAGCTCCCAGTCTTGTTTTTGCTGACTGTATAGAGCTTATCCACCTTTGGCTGCAAAGAATATAATCAACCTGATTTCGGTGTTGGCCTTCTGGTGATGTCGACGTGTAGAGCCCATGTGTGTTAGTTATTTACACTTTTCCCAAAGCCAGTCTGGGTTCTGCTGTTCTTCAGAAGCCCTGATGGGGTTTCCTTGAGTGGAGATGATGGATACATTAGGGGAAACAAAAAAAGGGTATGTCAGCAGGATTGGGAGATGAGAGAGGGACAAGAAAAGAATGAGTTTCCCAAGCCTTTCTGGCTTCCTTTCGCTAGGATTAGATTCAATCAGTCCCAGAAAAGGGACTGATTCCTTGTTGGCACCTAATTCCCCTTCCCCTAGGATAATTTAATTCACTTTGACCATCAGTCTCCTGATAGAACAAAATTGCCTCGGTCTTTTACTCTGGTTTTTCCTTAGGAAAAATTTAGGAGAAAGTGTAGACGGCTTTGGTGGCCATATCTCTCCTGTTTAATAAAGTGCCAATATATAGGTCTTTCTTAAAATATCATATTGTTACTTTGATCTAATGCTATAGCTATAACCACTACAATAGGTTGATGAGCAAAATTCCTTATCTTCAAGGAATTCATATTTTGATAGGGGTGACACAATAAAGTGAGCATATATTGATACATAATTTCATATACTGATCTAATTAGATCAACTAACTTTTTGCTTCATCACCAATCATAGTAATATTTTATGATTTTTTTTTAATGACCATTTATTCTTGCTCATGAGAGTACAGGTTGTTCAGCTCAGCAGCCCTAGTCTGGTCCGGGTTCCTTCATGTGTCTGCAATTGGCTCCAGGTCAGCCTGGCGGCTTTGTTTCCCAGAAAAGACTGGCTATTGGCTGAAATGTCTCAGTTTTTCTCCATGTGTTCTCCCGTCCTCCACCACATAAGCTCAGGATTCTTCACAGGGCAGTTGCTGGAGTCCAAGAATGAGAACAGAAGACCACATAGCTCAGAGCGAACACACCTTTACTTCCAAAACAGTCTGTCAGCTAAAGCAAGTCATAAGTCCAGCCCAGATTTGAGGAATGGAGAAATAGATTCCCCTCTCAGTGGAAAGTGTTGCAAAGTCACATTGCAAAGGGGTGTTGATGGAGGGTTGGCAAATTGTGGCCATCATCGGAATCACTGACATGTGTGATAAAGAAAATAAAAGGAAGTAATGGGATAACAAAGTGACAGGGTAAGAAGCTTCTTCGTATTAGGTCAGAGAAAACCTCTCTGCAGAGACA
Organism: Ovis canadensis; assembly: GCF_042477335.2. Taxonomy (NCBI): domain Eukaryota; kingdom Metazoa; phylum Chordata; class Mammalia; order Artiodactyla; family Bovidae; genus Ovis; species Ovis canadensis. Next base: position 14,125,273 of record NC_091245.1, read on the forward strand.
AAATTTGAGGCGAGACATGAGTGATAAGAAACAGCAGCAATGCTTCACAGAGTAGGTAGATGAGCACAGCATGTGCAAAGGCCCTAAGTACATAAAAATCTTAATTGTGCTCAGGATTCAGAAAGAGGTTGGGTCTACTTGGAATAAATAAATAGGTGGAGGAAATGCTAACAGACCAAATTAGAGAAATAGGGGAGGATCATGTTTGGCTTTATAGGTTATTGTAAGATATTTGCATTTTATTTTAAATGATAGGAAGTCACTTGAGGGTTTGAAACAGGAAAGAGAACTGATTGGATTAAAATTTGGCTGCTGTGGGGAGAATAGGCTGAACTGGAAACACACCAGAGTAGAAGCAGGTAGGAGCGTATTGTAATAGTCCAGGCAAGAAAGGATCAAGACGGAGACCAAAGTGGTAGCAGTGAAGCTGGTAAGGGTTGGTATGCACTGCAATATATTTTTGAAGCAGAGTGTACATAGGACTTGCTAATGGATTAGATAATAGAGGAGAAGAAAAAAGAGTTAAAGATGATTAAAAGTTTTTTCCTTGAGCTTCTAGGTGGATGATGCATTAGTGGATTGAACCATATGGACTGAAAGAAACATGTTTGAGAGAGGACTAAGTTGAGAATTATACTGTGGGCATACTAAGTGTAAGAGGCTACTACAACCAGGAAATATACTCAGCATTTTGTAATAACCTATATGGGAAAAGAATCTGAAAATGTGGGTCTATATATATATGTATGTATATAGGTACTGTATGCCAGGAACTAACACATTATAAATAAATTATACTTCGATAAAAACAAATAAGCTTAAAAAGGCCTGGTAGACATCTCAGAGATATCAGCTAGACTGCTTGGACGTCCGAGTTTGGGATTCAGAAGGGAAATTGCCCTGGAGATATCCATTTTACAGTCAACAGCAAATAAGCATGACGTTAGATAAATCTGCCAACAGAGATAATAGAAACAATAAGGGGACCTATGCCAATATTCAGAAGTAGCTCAGAGAGAGGAGGAAGGAGATAATGAGACTAAGAAGTGAGCATTAAAACAGAAAAACAAAAAAAGGGGAAAAAAGTGTTTCAAAAAAGAGGGAGTGATCAATTCTGCTTCCAGCCAAGATAGAGTAACAGGAGCCAAATACCCTTACATATTAAATTTGCTAGAAAACCAAAGCATTGTTTCATGTGAAATTTGAAGTACTGTGCAAAAAGCAGCACGGATATTTGATCCCTCAAAGAAGGCAAACTGTTCCACTGCACCAGGTCAGCATCTGGAGGCATTATCCAGGTCTTAGCGAAGGGAGTGGAGACCATAATAAAACCTAGCAGCCTGATGGAGAAGTCAAAGATGAAAGTTCAGGAAGGCCAAGATGGCTAGAATTTGCAAGGCTGAGTCCCAGAGAGGAAGGATCTTCACAAATAGAGACTTTTAGAGATCTGCAGAGGTTTCCCCTCCCATCTGTGTACTGAACAGCAATGCCTAAGCAAAAACTATCTAAAGATGGAGAAAGAATATCAGGAAAAAAATAGAACAACTTCCAGAGCTCACACAGGACTGAGAGTAAACTGCATAACACATGGGGCTTTGGGTAGAATCCCCAAAAGTGAATTGCCTTAGTATTGGAGATAAATTTTACCTAGACCAAAAGTTGCTTTGGATGTGCCATAAAAAAGCTTAACAAGGCAGAAAGATCCAATTGACTCTGAGTAACTATGCACAGGAAAAAACATCCAGCACTACTTATATAAAACAATAATATCCAGCAACCCACAATGTATAATTAATAATATCTGCTGTCTAATCAGAAATTACCAGAAACGCAAAAGAAAAGAGAAAAATTTTCTCCATAACAAGAAGAAAAATCAATCAGTAGAAATAGACCCACAGATGGTAGAACAAGCAAAAAAGGACAGTAAAACAACCATTATGAATACACTCCATTTTTCAAGAAGGCAGAGAAAAGCATGCCTGCGATAAGGGAAAAAAAGATACAATAAAGAAGCAAATGCAAATTCTAGAGATTAAAAAATATAATACATTAAATGAAAAATACGCTAGACGGGATTACCAGGATGTTTGAAACAGCAGAAGAAAAGATCAGGACCTGAGTCACAAATGTAGAAAACAAACTTATGGTTACAAAGGCAGGAAGTGGTAGTGGGATGAATTCAGAAGTTGGGATTGACATACATACCTTACTATACATAAAACAGGTAACTAATGAAAACCTACTGCGTGGCACAGGGAACTCTGCTCAATTCTCTGTGGTGACCCAAAAGGGAAGCAAACCTTTAAGAGTGGGTATATGTATATGTATAACTGATTCACTCTGTTTTACAGCAGAAACTAATATAACATTGTAAAACAACTATACTCCAACTAATTAATTAATTAGTCAATTAATTAAATTTTTAAAGAAAAAGAGAAAAGATAGCAGTAGAAGCTATCAAAAATGAAGCATTAAGAGAAAAGAGGCTACAAAAAAAAATTGGATCATTAGATCCTGATAATCACAAACAAAATCAAGTAGCCTAATGTATGTGTGATTGAAGTTCCATAAAAAGAGAGAGACGTCTGGCAGATATAACATTTGAAGAAAGACAGTCAAATGTTTTTTCAAATATGGGGAAAATTTTAACCCCACAAATTCAGGAATTTCAATGACCTCCAGACTGAATAAACCTCAAAAAGAAAATTCAAGATACACCATAATCAAAATCCTCAAATTCATGATTTTTTAAAAAATGTTAAAGCAGTCTGACAATTATATATAGAAAAACAAAGACAAAAAAATGACAGCAAACCTCATGTCAGAAATTTCACAAATCAGAGGAAAATAGGAAGACACTAAAGAGGAAAATTTGTCAACCTAGAATTCTTTAACCCAGCAGAAATTCCTTTCAAATCTGAGGATGAAACACATGCTTAGCCCAGAGATAGTGTAGGTTGAGTTCAAGACCCCACAATAAAGTGAAGACTGCATTAAACCAAGTCGCATTTTCTGGTTTCCCAGTTATGTAAAAGCTGTATTTACATTATGCTATTTACACTATACTGTAGTCAATTAAGTGTGCAATCGCATTACACCTAAAATATATATATATATACCTTAAATTTAAAATACTTTGCTAAATATTGCTAAAAATAATGCTATTCATTACCTGAGCCTCTGTGAGTCAGATTTTTTTTTTCAGGCACAGGGTTTTGCCTGGGTGCTGATGACCGCTGACACGATTGAGTGTAGACAGTGTCTTTGCGCATGTGGTGCCACTCATCTCCCATGAGCAAGGAGAGGGCATTGAGCTCCCTGAGGACTTCCTCTTCCAGGCTGGTCCACACCTTTGTAGAAGGTCACTGTGCAGATAAACAGGTCGTGACTCCAGGCCAGGTGGCCGAAAGTGCTTGCTGAAGCTTGGGGTGACTGTGGCAAATTCTTAAAATGAGACAATCAACTCATCCTTTCACAAACAATTTTTCTGTAGCTTGCAATGTTTTTTATAACATATTTTCAGTGGAATTTTCAAAATTGGAGTCAATTCTGTCAAACTCTGCCGCTGCTTTGTCCTCTAAGTTTATGTAATGTTCTAAATCCTTTTTTGTCATTTCAACAATCTGCATAGTGTCTTCACCAGAAGTAGTTGCCATCTCAAGAAACAGAATTTCTTGCTCCAGCCATAAGAAGCCATCCCTCATTCAGTAAAGTTTTATCACAAGATTGCAGCAATTCAGTCACATCTTCAGGCACTTCTAATTCTAGTTCTCTTGCTATTTCCACAACATCTGTAGTTACTTTCTCTACTGAAGTCTTGAACCCCTGGAAGTCACTTGTGAGGGTTTGAATCAATTTCTTCCAAATGCCTGTTAGTGTTGATATTTTGATCTCTGCTCATGAATTATGAATATCCTTAATGGAATCTAGAATGGAAAATTCTTTCCAGAAGATTTTCAATTTATTTTGTCCGGATTCATCAGAAGAATCTCTATTCATGGCAGCCATAGCCTTATGAAATGTATTTATTTCTTAAATAATATGACTTGAAAGCCAAAATTATTCCTTGATCCATAGACTTCAGAATGGATGTTGTGTTAGAAGGCCTGAAAACAACATTAATTAAGCTTGTCATACATTTCCATCAGAGCTCTTGGGTGACCAGGTGCATTGTCAGTAAGCAGTAATATTTTGAAAGGAATCTTTTTTCTGAGCCCTATGTCTGAACAGTGGGCTTAAAATATTCAGTCAGTCATGTTGTAAACAGATGTTCTGTCATCCAGGTTTTGTTGTTCCATTTATAGGGCATGAGCAGAGTAGATTTAGCATAATTCTTAAGAACCCTAGGATTACCTGGTGGCTCAGATGGTAAAAAATCCACCTGCAGTGTGGGAGACCTGGGTCTGATCCCTGGATTGGGAAGATTCCCTGGAGGAGGGTATGGCAACCCACTCCAGTATTCATGCCTGGAGAATCCCCATGGACAGAGGAACCTGGTGGGCTACAGTCCATGGGGTCACAAAAAATCAAACACGACTGAGCAACTAAGCACATACTAGGACTTTCAGAATAGTAAATGAACACTGGCTTCAACTTAAAGTCATCAGCTGCATTAGCCCCTAACAAGAGAGTCAGTCTGTCTTTTGAAGTTTTGAAATCGGGTATTGACTTCTCCTCTTTAGCTATGGAAGTCCTTGATAGCATCTTCTTCTAACAGAAGGGTGTTTCATCTATGTTGAAAATCTGTTGCTTAGTGTAGCCACCATAACGAACTACCTTAGCTAGATCTTCTGGATAACTTGCTGCAGCTTCTACTAATATATAAGCATTTGCTGCTTCACCTTGTACTTTTATGTTACAGAAATGACATAAATCTCAAACCTCATGAATCAACTTCTGCTAGCTCCAACTTTTCTTCTGCAGCTTCCTCACCACTCTCAGCCTTCACAGAATTGAGGAGAGTTAGAGCCTTGCTCTGAACTAGGCTTCGGCTTAAGCGAATATTGTAGCTGGTTTAATCTTCTACCCAGACCACTAGAACTTTCTCCATATTAGCAACAAGGCTGTTTCGCCTGTTTATCATCTGTGTGTTCACTGGAGTAGCACTTTTAATTTCCTCCAAGAACCCTCCTTTTGCATTCACAACTTGGCTAACTATTTGGTACAAGAGGCCTAGCTTTCAGCATATCTTGACTTTCCACATGCCTCCTCATTAAGCTTAATCATATCTAGCCTTTGACTTAAAGTGAGAGACATATGACATTTCCTTTCACTTGAACACTTAGAGGTCATTGTATTAATTGGCCTGATTTCAATGTTGTTGCATCTCAAGGAGCAGGGGGAGGAAGAGAGAAGGCAAAACAGCCAGTCAGTGGAGCAGTTAGAACATATATAATATTTATCAATTAAGTTTGCCATCTTATATGGGTGTAATTCATGGTACCTCAAAACACAATAGTAACATCAAAGATCATTACCACCATAACAAATGTAATAATAATGGAAAACTTTGAACATTTTGAGGATTACCAAAATGTGACACAGAAACACAAAATAAGCAAATGCTGTTGGAAAGAATGGTGCCAATAGACTTATTCAATGTAAGGTTGCCACAGACCTTCAATTTATATAAAGCACAGTAGCTGCAAAGAGCAATAAAGGGAAACACAATAAAATGGATATGCTTATAAAGACTTTTTAGGCAAACAAAAGCTCAGACAGTTATTGCCAGAAGATATGTACTACAAGAAATGATAAAGGAAATTCTTTAGGAAAGAGGAAAATGATACTAAGTGGAAAGTTTGATCAACAGAAAAGAATGAAGTGCATCAATACTGTTAAATATGTGGGTAAATACAAAAGTCTCATTTTGAATCTCTTTAGAGAATAATTAATCGTTTAAGGAAAAACTAATAATAATGCATTTTGGAGTTTATAGTACATGTTCAAATAAAATTTCTGAAAACAACAAAAAGGACAGGAGGGGAAATACTGTTCTAGGGTCTTATACTATGTGAAATGTACAATATTGCCTGAAGTTTGACTTTAAGAAGTTAAAAATGTCTCTATAAATTTTATATCAAGCATTTTAAAAATATAACAAAGAGACATAGCAAATAAGCCAACACTGAGGATTAAACGGAATCATTTTTTAAATTCATTTATTATAAGAGCAAAGAAAGAGGGGAAAATAGCAAAGAACATATGGGCAAATAGAAAAGAAATAGCAAAATGGTGGATTTAAACCCAACTGTATCAACAATTTTAATTAAATATAAGTGGTCTAAGCAACACAATTAAAAGGCATGGAGTGCCAGATTGGACCCGTCTCTATGCTATCTACAAAAGACTGACTTTAAATATAAGGGCACACATAGGCTGAAAGTTAAAGGATGTTTATAAAATTATGCCATACTAACACTGCTGCTGCTGCTGCTAAGTCTCTTCAGTCGTGTCCGACTCTGCGCGACCCCAGAGACGGCAGCCCACCAGGCTCCCCCATCCCTGGGATTCTCCAGGCAAGAACACTGGAGTGGGTTGCCATTTCCTTCTCCAATGCATGAAAGTAAAAAGTGAAGTCACTCAGTCGTGTCCGACTCTTTGTGACCCCATGGACTGCAGCCTACGAGGCTCCTCTGTGCATGGGATTTTCCAGGCAAGAGTACTGGAGTTGGGTGCCATTACCTTCTCCATACTAACACTAATTTTTTTTTAAAAAGCTGCATCCATAACAAGTAGATTATCAGAAAAATCACACACCTATAGAACACACCACTCAAAACAATACATGTCTTTCAAGTTCACATGAAACATTTACTAAAAGAGTATTTTGGCATAAAATAGGTCTCAAATAAAAGTAAAATAATTAAAATCTTGCAAAGTATGCTCACTGACCACAATGTTTTTAAACTAGAAATCAGTAAGAAATATATATTTTATCTGAAATCCATCAAACATTTGGCCTCAGCTGAACATCACAGCAGATCCAGAGGTGTAGCTCTTGGAACCTGGCAGCCAAGTGTACTCACAGCAGCTCTTTTGAAGGGAAGACTCTGTGGTCCACCTCCAATGGCCACCATCCATGCTTGACGTCATCATAAAGGAGCTTTATTCTCAGAGGATTTACTAAACTCATGATAAAAGGATGATGAGTCTGATTAGTTGGAAATGATCTGAGAGAAGGTAGGTCAAAGCAAAGCTATTCTAACTCAAGTAAGAATTAGGACACTTCTGGTTTGTTTGTTTTTTCATATGGAATTGTTTGGTTTTTCAGTTGAAGGTAGAGTAAAGCAAATTGGCTTTTGTTTGTTTGTTTCTAATGGTTTATGAGGAATGCTGCTGAGATATTTTCCCAAAGTTGGTTGTTTGATCTAAGATGCCAATGAAAATCAGGCCCAGGCCTCATCTTGGTCTGAGATAGTGGCTAAGATCAGAAGGAGAGGAAGTCTGAGCCTAGCATTGCTCACAGCCCTCATGCTTTGCTCCAGGTGTCTACAGACTCATTATGGGTCCCCAGGATCTGAGTTTATTATGGTCAAGAGTCAGTGGAGAAAAAGTCAACAGCATCAGATTCTTTAGGAAAAAAACAAAAACAAAAACCACCAGACTATGGAGCACTGAAACTGAAATATACAGATGAGTAAGGAGGGGCACCTGAAGAAGGCATCTGTCCAGTGTAGGAGGACAAGGTCTAAATCCTCTTGAATTTCCAACCCCTAGAAGGTGCATAAACGTTTGTTGAGCGAACTAGTAAATGTGCAAAAGGGCAACCTCCCCCGACTTCAGAAGGAAATTTGGGAGAACAAAAGAGAAGCCACCTCCAACCAACGGGGACCAAAGACGACCTCCAAAGACCCAGAGCCAAGAAGTCAGTGTAGGAGGTGGGGGAAGAGGCGAGCCCTGAACTGGGCCATGGGATAGGCAAGAGGGAATCGTGGAGGCTCCCTGGAAGCAGCAAAAGCGGTCAGCAAGATGAGGCGGGCCAAAAACTCTCAAAGAACACAAGGGGAAGGGTTACAAATAAACCTGTGATGGGACCTGAGTCAGCAAGGCATTGGTTTTGGGGTTGTTTTTTTTTTTATTCCAGAGGTCTTCTCTCATCCCCAGGCTAACAGGGCCAAAAGAATCTTGCTTGGTACAGATAAATGCAGCCTTCTCACAACCACAGTGAGGTGTAATAATTACCCTACAGAGAAGGTGAGGTGAACAGGCAGAGTGTATTAGGGAAGGTCCAAGAAGGAGAGCTTTCAAAAGGAGGGAGTGGGCTGCTGGTACACGATGGGGGAGGGGCGGTAAAGAGCCCTCAAGGCTGCAGAGCCTGAATGGAGTGGTATCAGAAGAACAGATCCAGAGATGTAAGGGTCTGTTTTTCCCGGTAGAGGAGGTGATCTGAATGTAAATGATTCGAATTCCAGGGCCCTCTACTTCCTGACTGTGTGTACAAGCTGATTGACCCCTCCGATTCTCAGTCTTCTTGTCTATAAAGTGGTTGCTGTTGTTTATTTTGTCACTAAGACCTGGCTGAGTCTTTTGCGACCCCATGGGCTGTAGCCTGCCAGGTTCTCCTGTTCATAGAATTTCCCAGGCAAGAACACTGGGGTGGGTTGCCATTTCCTTCTCCAGGGGATCTTCTCAACCCAGGCATCAAACCCTGCATCTCCTGCATTGGCAGGCAGGTTCTTTACCATTGAGCCACCAAGAAAGCCCAGAAATAACAGCAACAGCAGCCGGTGAGCTCAGCACTTGCTCTGTGTCAGGCGCCTCCTAAGTGTTTCGTACCCCATAACTTACATACACCTACAACCACCGTGGTATTATCTCCATTGTATGGGAGGACCTGTGGCCCAGAGAGGTCCAGTAGCTTATCTAAGGCCACACAGCTAAAAAGTAGTTAAGCTTCAAAGACACTGGCTCCTAAGGGTCTTAAGGCACAGGCATATAACATTTATCTCAAGAGTAGTTAGTAGTTATCAAATGAGACAGTGCTGGGCCAGGAATTTTCCACACCCATCCCCAAGTCTTCCCCACACCCCACCATTGCCCAGTACAGAACTCTGTGTATCACTGGTACTCAAAGACCGTTGCTGACAAGGCTTTGTGAGGCAATGAATCCCTGGGATCAGGCCTCAGAGAGGAGTTAACTGGAGATCTGTGTTCTCACACACTCGCCAAGGCGGATGCCAAAACCAGACCCTCTCAAGAACAGGCTTCTGCTCTGAGGCCTCTTGTCCCCTCTTTGTGCAATACTAGCAAAGGGACTGTGTGTTCCCCAGGCCAAGCACAAGACTGGCAAAGCAGGTGTGAGATTAGTGGCTTTCCTGTACAACAAAGACTTTGCTGCAGGCAGCAAAATTCAATATGCAAACCCCAGCACCCAGGCCTCAGACCCCACCCTCCCGGCTGGGTGGACAGTGGCCACGGGAACCTGGTAATGTATGTGCACTCCGGCTGCTGGGCCCAAGTTATTATTCATTACGGTTTTCTATTACCCAGTGATAAATGATGCCCCCAGGCTGGCGTTGCCCCCAGAATGCTTATTACAGCTCACTTAAGTAGGCGTTGATTTAGCTTAAATCGGTTGTTCTGTTCAGCCCAGACATGGGCCTGCCCCAGCTCTGCCTGCAAGACTCCCTTCACCGAGGCTTAATTGAATTCTAACTATTCTCAGCTTCCTTTTAGGGAGGGGTGGGGTAGGAGGCCCAAGCCCCAGTGGTCTCTCCAACCCTATGCAATCCTAATTTGATGAGGGTCTTCCCTTTGACTCTAGACAATAAATTTTGACAAACAATTCCAGTGAGGCCAGAGTCCTGTATGGTCTTAACTCATAGGGAAATGATGAAATCTCAGGTAGAAACAGCCCGTGGGGTGTCATGGTGACTGTCCCTAAGTCCTGTCCCTGGGTCAGGCCACTGTTTACTGGCTGCCCTGATCCGCCCATCTCATTGTCTGCCAAAGCGACAGAGCCAGTGCGGACTCTTCACAGGAATCCAACACAGCTGGGCCACACTAAGGACATCATGGCCCCAACAACTAGGACCACCATCATTCACTCACTTGTCAGAGATTCCCCAAAGACATAGTGTGACCGCCATGAACAGAACAGGCAGTGCTCTCTGCCATCATGGAAGCCACTCGCAAGAGTAGTTAGTGGCTACTCTAGAGCCTTGTTTATCTACTGTCGATTATGTGCCAGACATTATTTCATGGGCTTACCTGTCCTACCACATCTGTCACCACGACCCTGTGCTGTTTTTTCTGTTTTACAGGAAGAGAAATTAAGGTCACCGAAGTGACCAAAGGTCAAAAGCAATAGCGCAGAATGAACAGAAGCTGGTAACCACCGTGCTCTACTTCTCCTATGCTGCTATGTCGCTATACGTTTGTTAAACCACGGCAAGATCCCCTGGAGGAGGAAATGGTAACCCACTCCAGTATTCTTTCCTGGAAAGTTCCATGGACAGAAGAGTCTGGCAGGCTGTAGTCCATGCAGTGGCGAAAGAGTCAGACACGACCGAGCAATTGAATGCACAGAGAAGGTTAGAGGTTCGCACGCACTTTTCACATTCATTAATAATTCCCAGCAACCTCTTGGATAATAGACCTTCATGTCATTGTCTTATAGAGGTTAAGAGCAAGGGCTCCATGATCAGATGGATCTAGACTAGAATCTTTGTTCTGCCTCATCCTAGTAGTGTGTACTTGGGAAAGTTATCTATCCCCTCTGAGCTTCCATTTCCTTGACTTTAAAATGGGTGATAATAATAGTACTACATCAGGGGTTGTGAGAATTAAACTGGAAATTATGGCACTTATAATTTCTAGCACTATAAATAGCACTTGGCACAGCGCCTTGTATACAAGCTATAGTCTTGAGTCCTTAGCAGTAAAGAGGCAATGCCCAAGAGATAAACCGTTCTTGGTGGGATATAAAGCTGTCTTCTATGGAGACAGTCAAGGAGGGTGTCAACAGGAAGACAAAGTCCTAGGAAGACCTAAGGATGTTTGGGAAAGAGAATTCCTGCAGGGACAGAGTCTCAGGCTCAGGAACTTAGAGGGAATTGGAAGTCTTTGGTTTATTCGGTATCTTCTGCTACCATTGCCTTTTCTTTCTCTGGTAGAAAAGTTCTTTTTGAAAAAGCAGGGCAACCAAGGGAAAAGACGTTCATTAAATAGCAATCATAACAAAAACAATAATAATGGGGCTGGCCCTTTTCCAGCGCTAGCAATGTGTCAGACCCGTGCTCCGCTTGATATGCAACTCCCTTAACTTCAACCTCTGAGGCAGGTACCATCTTTACCATCCATTTTGCAGATAACAAAACTGAGGCTTGATGAGATGAAGGCCTTTGCTTGACTAATGTAGCTGCAATTACTAAGTAGCTAAAACTAGATTTAAACCCAACTGTATCTAATTCCAAAGCCCACTGTCTTACCCACTGGGTTTCCTTTTCCTCCCTACCTCCCTCGCCTGCTCCACAGCCTCTGAGGAAAGTGTTAACAACACAAACCTGAGGGGAATCCAGGCAATTTTATAAACCCATTGCCTTCTCCTCATACTTAACTTTTCAAAGAGCCCCGCAAGCCGAGGCGGCTCAGAGAATGGCTGGAAGTCAGAAATGACCACCACCTGGAAGGTGGTCAGAAACCGCAGAGCCGTTCTCCACTTAGCTGGGCAGATCATACAAACAGCCCAGACCATCAATCACACCCTCAGTGTAGTCTCCCAGGTTTCATTTTCATTGTTGGTTTTTTGTTTTAATTAACAGTGGAACGAAATGGTTTATCCAGTTTTTCCCTCCCTGAGCTTCCAAACTTGCTACCTGGATTTGTCTGGAGCCAGTGGGGAGACCCAGCAACATGTAGAAGTGGGGAAGCTACAGAGGGAGGAGGGAGATCTGGGTGCCTGTGACCCAGCCAGGTCACCTCCTGGTATGAGCCGGCTCACCTCCTGGTATGGAACTACCTTTGGGGCCCGGGGATCAGTCCCAGGCTGGCTGTTTTCCGGTGCAACAGGATATACACACAGATGTCCACCACCCCCACACCCACCAGGCATGTGCCACAGGCTGCCCGGCCCTCCCTGCATTGATCCAAGGCCTAGAGAATGTCTTCTTTAGACAAGGTCACCTTTGGCTGCTAATAAGACTCAGCTATGGAATTATTCATCAGCTTTAAAAAAATGCATCATTTTCATCATAAAAAATAATATAACCATGTTACAGAAGAATTGAAAAATAGAAGAAAAAAAGAAACAGAATAAGCCATAATTCATTTGACCTGACACAACCACCATTAGCATTCTTGATGTGTTTCTGCTCTCTCAGAAGCTCAGGTTTTGCCTCATTGTAACTGTGGTACTCTTGCAGTTGTGTATCCAATTTTTTAGATTCTTAACATTTTCTAGTATTACACCCAATCTCCGTAACTGTCATTTTAGTGACTACCTTGTACTCCATGGAGTTGTGCCATCTTTTACTAAGTTTTTCTATTTATGAGCTTGTCACTACCATAAGCAATGCTGCAACGAACATCTTTTGTTTGAAATGAAGTATAGTTAATATATAATGTTGTATAAGTTACAGGTGTACAATATAGTGATTCACAATTTTTAAATGCAATGAACATTTTGAATTTATTGTTTTCTTCCTCAATCTCTGGGGTTATTTGTTTAAGATAATTTTTCAAAATAAAAGCAACCTCTGGGTCAGAGGTACCAATTTTTTGACTCAGTGTTAATGCTACAAGCATAAGTGAGTACCTTGTTCATTGCAACATCGTCAACATTGGTGTTATCTTTTTATCCTCACTAGTTTGATAAAAAGATGTTTCTGCTGTTGCTTTTTTATTGAAGTATAGCTAACACTTTATAATTGACATACATCACTATATTAGTTTCAGATGTACAACATAATGATTTGATATTTATCTATACTGTGAAACAATCACCACTGTGTCTAGTTAACATCTGCCACCATTCTTGGCCACAGATTTTTTTCCTTTGATGAGAACTTTTAACATTTACTCTCTTAGCAACATTTGAATATGCAGTACAGCATTACTAACTGTAGTTGCCATGCTGTACATTACATCCTCAGGTCTGATTTATTTCATAACTGGAAATTGTACCTATGACTCCCTTCACCCATTTCACCCACAACCCTCTCTTCTGCCTTTGGCAACTACTAATCTGTTCTCTGTATCTATGAGCTCAGGCTTGTTTGTTCATTTATTTTTAGATCCCACATATGACATTTGTCTTTCTCTGTTTGACTTATTTCACTTAGCCCAATACCCTCAAAGTCCATTGTTGCCAATGGCAAGGTTTCCTTTTTTATGGCTGAATAACATTCCAGTGAATATATATATCACATTTTTTAATCCATTCATCCATCAGTAAACAATCTCTTTCTTGTGCAATTTGCTTTGGGAAATGGGGATTCTTGAGAAAGGTGATAGCATCTTGTTATTTTTATGAGTTAAAAGCTTTGGTCTCAAATAAACTCGGGTTGAAAATATAGTTCTGCCATTTCACGAGCTATATACGTTGCCTTGCTTAATTCTCTCTAATCCCCTCCTACTCATCTGTAAAGTGGTGATGATGGTGCCACCTCCCTACTGGGTTGGCATTAGGATAACACGAAAAGATTTGTCTTAGTCCAAATAGTAGGGAAAGGAGTACATCAAGGCTATATATTGTCACCCTGCTTATTTAACTTATATGCAGAGTACATCATGAGAAACACTGGGCTGGAAGAAGCACAAGCTGGAATCAAGATTGCCGGGAGAAATATCAATATCCTCAGATATGCAGATCACACCACCCTTATGGCAGAAAGTGAAGAACTAAAGAGCCTCTTGATAAAAGTGAAAGAGGAGAGTGAAAACCTTGGCTTAAAACTCAACATTCAGAAAACTAAGATCATTGCATCTGGTCCCATCACTTCATGGCAAATAGATGGGAAAACAGTGGAAACAGTGACAGACTCTATTTTCTGTGATTTCTCCAAAATCACTGCTGATGGTGTCTGTAGCCATGAAATTAAAAGATGCTTGCTCCTTGGAAGGAAAGTTATGACCAACCTAGACAGCATATTAAAAAGCAGAAACATTACTTTGCCAATGAAGGTCCATCTAGTCAAGGCTATGGTTTTTCCAGTGGTCATGTATGGATGTGAGAGTTGGACTATAAAGAAAGCTGACTGTCGAGGAATTGATGCTTTTGAACTGTGGTGTTGGAGAAGACTCTTGAGAGTCCTTTGGACTGCAAGGAGATCAAACCAGTCCATCCTAAAGGAGATCAGTCCTGAATATCATTGAAAGGATGGATGCTGAAGCTGAAACTCCAATACTTTGGTCACCTGATGTGAAGAGCTGACTCATTTGAAAAGACTCTGATGCTAAGAAAGTCTGAAGGCAGGAGGAGAAGGGGACGACAGAGAATAAGATGGACTCACCGACTCAATGAATGAGAATGAGATGGCATCACCGACTCAATGGACATGAGTTTGAGTAAACTCCCGGAGTTGGTGATGGACAGGGAGGCCTGGCGTGCTGCAGTCCATGGGGTCGAAAAGAGTTGGACACGACTGAATGACTGAACTGAATTGAACTGAATTCCTGGCATATGATTAGCAACACATGTCTCCGATTGTAGCTTATCAATAACTTTAAAGAATTAAAAAGTCTGATTGCAAAAACATTTATGGGGTCCATAAACATTTTTAGAGGCTCTGAGGATGCGAAAATCAACAAACCACTCTGGTAGGGGCTAAACAGGAAGAATAAAACAATTTTCTAGTGTTGCAGTTAAGCTCAGAAACTGCAGGAGCTCAGGGCAGAGCCACACCAAATCTGAGAAGATGGGAAGCAAAGAAGATGTTATAGGAAAGGCACAAGATAAATGTTAAAGAGTGGGAGTGTTCTCACGGGTAGAGATGGGAGGGGGTCCATAGGGAAGGGCATTCCAGGTCAGGGAGAGAGCATAAGCAAAGGTTTGGAAGTTAGGAATTTCACCCAGAGTGGATCTGGGGAACAGCAACTCATCCTGCTGGGTTCATGGGCAGTAGATCTGGCCTCACTGGGCAGCTGATCTGATTCCAGGATGAGCCTGCTTCATAGAACTCTCCACTAACTTCTTCGCCTTCTAATTAAAGCTAATATTCAACAAGGCCCACTTGGGTGGAGGGAGATTTAAACTGTAAAACTTCTCTCTTAGAGCTGACTCTTCACATGCTTTGAGATCAAAGGATGCTCATAATTAAGACTATCCTATCCAGATCCCCAGAGCACTAATCAGAGCCTTATCAGTAGGAAAGACCTGACAAGTAGGAGGCAAGAAGGGTACCAGCGTCCTACCAGGAAGCCCTGCTCCCAGAGCCTCTTTTGCAGGGTCTCAGGGTGGCTTCCCTGTCCATGGCCACAGTAGAGTATTGTGGCTGCAAGCGGTAGACATAGCTCACCTCCGGTAAGGAAGCATAATAGACTCCATCCCCGAGGGCCTAATGCCACTGTTGCCTCCTCCATCAAGCCCGCCACCATCCCCAGTGGATGACTTCCTCCTCAGTGCTAACACAACCCTTCTTCATCCTCTCTTAAGCCCCATCCACACTCATTATTCAGTTAGCGATCATCATATCTTATCTCTGTACTCACCTGCTAGATGGCTGCCTTAGTTCATTTGGGTTGCTCTAATAAAAATACCATGGACAGGGTGCTTAAACAACAGGTGTTTATTTCTCACAGATCAGAAGGCCTGGGAAGTCCAAGAGCAAGGCGCCAGCAGAAGATCTGGTGTCTGGTGAGGGCCCACATCCTGATCCACAAAGCCAGCCGTCTTCTGGCTGTGACTTCGCATGGAAAAGGGGGCAAGGGAGCTCTCCAGGGTCTCTTTAATAAGGGCACTAATCCCATTCATGAAGACCTTGCTCTCGTTACCTAGTAGTCACTTCCCTCTTTCTAATACCATCGCACTGAGCTTCAGGTTCCAACACAGGATTGGGGAGGGGGTAGAAATAAATGTTCAGTCTATAGCAATGAGAAATTCCCTGAGGGCGAGGCATGTTCTGTTTCTCTTTGCCTTTGTTCCTTTCATTTCTGATCAGAAACCCGTTCCAAAGTCACGGAAGCAGAAAACAATCAAGCAAATGGGGATTTCTCTGGACACAGAGTGAAAACTGACCATCATGGGCAAGACTGGACCAGGAACCCAAGCATTAAAGCATCTTTAAGCTTCTCTCCTCCCCCTCCTCCAGTGTCCCTCCTCCAGTGTCCCTCCTCCTCCTCCCTCTTTGTCTCACATTCCCTATAGCATCTCTTCTCCCCCTTCTCCTTTTCCCTTCCTCAGATCCACCAGACCTCCTGTCTCCTCTCCAGGTATTCACTTCTTCTTTCCTTTCTCTAGACAGCTGCTTCTTGCAGAAGGCCCAGAACAGCCTTCCTACAACTTCCCAATTAATTCGGCAGCTATGAGCGACCCAGACTAATTCCAGTCTTGATTCCAAATTTCAGGGTTAAAGAATCCTATTGACCCAGCTCGTGTCAGCTGTTCACCCCTGATCCAAGGGTACTCATGATATCTAACATTTATGCAGCAGTTTCTAAGTACCAGGTACTGCTCTAAATGCTTACCGGTATTAACCCACTTAATCCTTACAACAAGCCTTTGAGGTAGATGCTACTGTTCTCCCCATTTTACAGGTGACATAGGTACTGTAACTAAAACTCAGGTCTCTATGCCTGAATTCAGCTGATGATGGAAGACGCCATGACATAAACTCAGGGAGTCTGACTCCAGAGTCCGGGCCTTCAACATTATACTGTATTGGTCTTGAACACTGTGGGGAATTCATCTACAGAAGCGTGCAGCTGTCAGAGACAGGACCCTTAAAAAGTCTTCATGCCTGCTCAAAGTAGCGGGTGGATGGACGATGCCTGGGTGGATGGATGGGTTGATGGACTCATGAGTGGATGGGTGGATATTTAATAAGCCATCTCCTCCTTGCATAGCCCATTCCACAGTAAAAGTCTCCATCAGCTAAATCACAACTCTGACCATATCCTTAAAGTTGACAAGAAAAAGCCGGGGAGAGGATTTTGTGTTCCCTTACCTTCAGGGCCTTGATGTTAAAGGGACAAAAGTTGAAATTCCTTGGCAGAAAAAATAACCCACTCCAGCTTTTATCCACTGGATTATCTCAGATGAGGAAAGAATAGCAGAGAATGCTCAAACTATAAAGAATAAGAGTAGTTAGACCACTAAGGAGAGGAAGAAGAGAAGGGCTAGGGTTCTAGGAGATTTCTAAATTGGGAAGAGACCAGTTAGCACACATGATGGAGAGCTGCTGTGATGAGAAAGTGTGGGAAGCGGGAGCAGGTAACTGAATACTAAGATCTGTGGCTTTGGGACCCATGTGAAAAACTCCTATGACCAAGTGTAGCAGAAGGGCTGAGGAGCACCCCAACTTCTAACACCAAGTAAACTTGGACAAAAAGCTAATCCAGTCACCAGAATGAACTGAAAACCTCAGTGGACTGGTAGCATTGGAGGAAAGGTTAACAAATAGAAACCCAATTAAAGACCACATATTGCCAGCCTAGATGGGTGGGTACTCAAAACAGGTTAAGTCTGACTTACAGATTTCAGAAGAAGTGCACTATCTCTCAAGCTCTAGAGTTGTCACTTGTGTGCCTCTTAAAGTGCCACTTCCTAGTGCCCATTAGCCAGTGCTTGTTTCCAGGTGGGGACAGGCTGGGTGAAACCTTCTTCCCAGCCCTGGCTTCCCCACAACTCAGCTGTCTTCCCAAGCAGATGTTGCTTTGCCTCGCATGGACACTAAACACAGAATATACCAATCCTCTACTTAAAACTCTTCAATACCTTTTTGTCCTCAGAATCACATCTAAACTCTTTAGCTGGCCGACAAGGTCCTCCATAAGATGTCATGTCTCCAGCTGACCCCAGCTTCACCTTCCCACAACCTTCTCCCCCAAAGTCACGCTGGTCTTCTTTCCATTTCTTGAGCAAGCCCTATGGTCTCAAAGACTTTGGGCAAGCTAGTCTCTCCATCTGAATGCTCTTTCTCCCAAACAGCACCCCCTGCTCAGAAATCACACACACACACACACACACACACACCAGTCATCGCTTACTGTCCTTCAGAAGGCATCTCCCTCACGTGCCGTCAACATTGGGTCTGAAAAATCAATGTGCACATTGAAAGTGGTTGTGGTTTCACTCTCCTCCCTCCTCCTAAAGTGTTCTTATTAAGTCAATAGTCCATGTTCTAATCAATGGTACGTGTCAGACTTTTAAAACTACAATAATTGTGAAATGAATGAAACATAAGCCTTCTGCTCCTTCCCTTACAGCCCATTCTTCTCTGCTTCTGAGACCAGTGCACTCACTCACCTGTCCCCTGAGACCCCCCTGTCTGTGCTGAGTCCAGTTGTAGGCACCTGATCCACTGCCACCCTCAGAAAATTCCAACAGGATTGTCTTTTTCATGAAGTAGAGGGACAGTGTGCCCCACCATTTCATCGTGGAGTGCGTCAGTATCACAGGTACAAAGGTTCCAGTGTCTTGATCCAGATGACAGTCTCTGATCTCCAATAACTGGAGCAGCCAAGCACCCTGATGGAGTTTCCTACAGAAGAACCAACGTTTTCCATGTTCTAGACTGAATTATTATAGCCAGAGGGAGCCATTCATCAGCTTTGACATTGCAGGAAGCTTCCTAGGCAAACAGCTTTATTGCTGCGTGAGATTAACCCAGACGGTAGTAATTTGTAACAAAGATAAGAAAATTGCACTGGTCTCATAGAAATAAATCTGAATTCCAGAGTGGACAAAGGGGACTTCAACTTGAAATCTGCTATTTCAGATAGAATCAAATTTATAACAGCCCCTGAAGAGCACAAAAACGCAAGTAGTGCAGCTACTTGTTGGAACTGTCAATCCAAGCCCCTCTGTTAGAAAATCAATGTAGCTGGAATTCCTAACAAGCCACAAGTCTGAGCCCCACCCAACTTTTATGGAAGATTATTTGGCCTGTTTGAGAATCATTTCCTCATCCATCTTCATGATATGAAATGTCACAGAGTGGCTAGTGAGGGAGGGGATGTGAGGTGAGGGGACTTGCCTTTTAACAGCTGTCAGATCTCAATGAGCCAGAGACCCCTCCTAGAACTGTTGTGAGGATTAAACGGGAAAAGAATGTAAAAGTAGAATATAGGCAACAGGCATTAATGAGAGTCTTTTAACCTAACAGATACTATGGGCTGAGATCTTAGAACCGCACTGGACAAGGAGTTAAATTCACCAGGTTTGTTATGTTTAATCCTCCCAGTAATCTTATGAAAAGGGTCCTATAAGAGAAAGACAAATATCGTATGATATCCCTGATATCATTTTTAAAAATGATACAAATAAACTTACTTACAAAACAGAAATAGACTCACAGACATAAAAACAAAGTTATGGTTACCAAAAGGGAAGGAGAAGGAGGAGGGATAAATTAGGAGGTTGGATTAGCATATAAACACTACTCTATGTAAAATAGATAATCAACAAGGACCTACTGTATAGCACAGGGAACTATACTCAGTGTTTTGTAATAACATATAAGAGAAAAGACTGAAAAAGAAAAAGAAGTTTTATATAACTGAATCATTTTTCTGTACTCCTGAAATTAACACAGCATTGCTAACCAACTATGCGCGCGTGTGTGCTAAGTCACTTCAGTCGTGTCTGACTCTTCACCACTCCATGGACTGTATAGCCTGCCAGGCTCCTCTGTCTATGGAATTCTCCAGGCAAGAATTCTGGAGTAGGTTGCTGAGCCCTCCTCCAGGGGATCTTCCAGACCCAGGAATTAAACCCGTGTCTCCTGCACCTCCTGCTTTGCAGGCAGATTCTTCACTGCTGAGCTAGTGGGGAAGCCCAAACCAATTATACTTCAATTTAAAAACGTAAAGAAAATTGCTAAAAATGAAAAAAAAAATCAGGGGGTTCCTGTAAGTATGTGTCTCTTTCCAGATGAAGAAACTGAAAGCCGGAGAAGTTACGGAACTCACCCAAGTTCACGAAGCTGGTAACTGGCAGGAAATAGATCTGAACACAAGCCTTTGGCCAATGTTCAGAGACCTCTGCTACACAGAAATCTCTGTATTCGTCACAGAGATAGACAAATGACAATCTTGCGGTGCTGAACCCAGAGAGCACACAATCTGACTGTAACACACACCCACAAGAAGTCCCTTTACCACATTAATAGTAAGTAATATGCATTTAACGTTTGTGTGTTCCAGGCATGTTCTAGGAGCCTCATACAAGTCTCACTTGGTACTTACATCACCAGAGGGGGAAGTGGACACTATTATTATCCCAGTGTATTGATAAAGAAACAGGCTCAGTGAGGTTAGGGGACTTACCTGAGATTCTTCACTGCCAAGTAGTAGAGCCAGGAAACTAACCTGGGCTGCATTCTCACATTTCTATGGTAGATACTATCAGGGAGTAATGCTAGAAGATCCAGGGGAATCTGGGCTTGAAAAGGGGTCAAAAGTCTCCCGGGAAGAGGTAACTTGAGCTGAATGTTGAGAGAGAAGCAGGAGTTTATCTAGCAAGCAAAGGGGAAAACCAGGCAAAATCTCAAATTGCTCTGGGACCCTGAATGACCCAACCCATGCTAGGCTGGGTGTAGCCGCAACTGTCCAGCTGTATGGCACGACCAGGAAGACGGTCAGCTGCACTGAGCTGATTGTCCAGCGTGCTGCCTAGAGAGCAGGCCCATGCTACCTGTCTCTGCACAACCAAGGCCCGCACTAGCCTGGCCCAAAGAAGGCACTCAGAACCCCTGTGTGGACCTGATCTGAGTCCATACAAACTTGGACCTAAAGAAGCTCTGGAAAACTGGGTCACCCAAGGGCCTCATTTTACACTTAGCAAGCTGAGATCCAAAGAGGGAAGGAATGAAGGAGGCTCTTCAAATTCCATGTGTACCCGGCTCTAGAAGTCCCCAAGGCAAAGCAGGCACGCAGGAGGGAGCATGGAGTCGAGGAACTAGCCTTTGGTCTCAGGATCTGGCTGGAGGCCTGAGTTAAAGTGATGACTGAGGATAGAAACTATTAGAAGGAGGCCACATAGCATGGAAGTTGTTGCCAGGTGGACCACAGACTAATGCGGGGTTCTGCCTCCCACTGGCTGCATAAGCTTGGACAAATTAACCTCTCCGAGCTTCAGCACTCTTGCCTGGAGAGTCCCATGGATGGAGGAGCCTGGTGGGCTGAAGTCCATAGGGTCGCTGAGAGTTGGACACGACTTAGTGACTTCACTTGCACTTTTCACTTTCATGCTTTGGAGAAGGAAATGGCGACCCACTCCAGTGTTCTTGCCTGGAGAATCCCAGGGGCGGCAGAGCCTGGTGGGCTGGCGTCTATGGGATCGCACAGAGTCAGACACGATTGAAGCGACTTAGCAGCAGCAGCAGCAGCAGAGCGTCAGTTTCCATGTTTGGAATATGGAGATACCTCCATGGAAAGACTGCTGTGAAGATTAAGGGGAAGGATACAAATAAAGACCTCAGCACAGTGCCTGGCACATAGTAAGTGTTCAATTAATAGGATTACTAGGGACCCCAATTACACCTTTTTGTAAACTCCAATCAGTGGCCTATTGAGTTGATTCCCCTCCCTTGCCCCACCCCGTTCATTCCTCCCTGCTCTTCCTGCCTGTCAGAGCCTCTCCCTGTAACTCAGAAATGCTATAATTGGTGAGATTCAGTAGTGACTCAGCCCACTAAGATCATTTCATTTTATTTCGAATGACAAAGAGGAGAAAGAAGTGGATTGATCTCAGTTGGTGGCTGAGACCAACAGGTGTGGGCAGAAGATCCATGGAAAGTGGTCGCATCCCGCCCTCCAGCCCTCCCCTCGCCCTTGTGTGAAAGGGTAAGCCCGCTCAGGGGTGGGCTCCTCTTTGGCTGTTGTTCAGTCGCTAAGTCATGTCTCTTTGCAACCCCATGGACTGCAGCACACCAGGCTTCCCTGTCCTTCACTATCTCCCAGAGTTTGCTCAAACCGATGTCCATTGAGTCAGTGATGCCATCCGTCCACTTCATCCTCTGTCACCCCCTTCTCCTGCCCTCAATTTTTCCCAGCATTAGGGTCTTTTCCAATGAGTCAGCTCTTTGCATCAGGTGGACAAAGTATTGGAGCTTCAGCATCAGTCCTTTCAGTGAATTTTCAGGGTTGATCTCCTTTAGAATTGACTGGTTTGATCTCCTTGCAGTCCAAGGGACTCTCAAGAGTCTTCTTCAGCACCACAGTTCAAAAGCATCAATTCTTTGGCACTCAGCCTTCTTTATGGTCCAACTCTCACATCCATATATGGCAATATCCATGGATCTCTGAAAAGCAAGAAGACAAGTTCCAGGATTTTGCGGTAGAGCACGGATGCTTCTTCTTGCAAGGTATCAAAATCAAGTTTGGGGAGGGAGGGTTTATTTTTGAAATTTACACAAGCAAAGTTCCCAAGCACGCATCCCGTCTGGGGTGAGCGCATCACTGGGCCATTTGCCAGCAACTCCCCATGCAGTCACTTCCCACAAAACGGGTCCTCCTCCAGGGTCCATCAAGATGTCTCTTTCATACTTTGCCCAGAAAGAAAGTAAATATTTTTCAATGAAATTCAGTGATCAATTAAACACCGTCTCTCTTTAATATGAACGTTGAACCAACAGCGGCTGCACATTCCAACAAGAATATTTAAAGCAATTAAACTGTAGCTACTTTTAAAACAAATTCTTTTAAATGCTAATGACCATTGTTTTCACACTTGATAAGTAAAATTTTGTGTCGAGCAAGGTTAGATGATTGCAATGATTTAATTGTACTTCTCAAAGAAAGGAAAATGTTAAGAAAAAAGCTAAGATGGACCTCTTACCACATTCCTACCGCAAAATGTCCTATAACAATAGAGCCGTGATTTGCTGAAATTAAAATGCTATTATGGTGAAATTAGGGCTTCAATATTTTTAGCAGCTTTAATAGGCCTTGCATTTTAAGGGACATCTGATAATAGATAATTACATTTCATCTTAAAGAAACTGAGTTGTTTTCTTAAGGAAAATACTTTTCTTTCTTCCAGAGAGGTTAAAGCCGAGCCATCATTAGAAGCAGCACCCAGCCCGAGATTCCTGCTTCAGCTTGGGAAATAGAGATTAGCATATAAATAGCCTTCGGTGCCTGCTTGATTCCAGCTATTTTGCGTTTCAATGTGGCATCAGAATGCACTTAGCAAGAAATGTTCGAGAGGAGAAAGAGGTTTGTAATATGTCGCTTTTATAGAGGGGGGAACTTTAAGTATAAAAGACCATCCACTCCTCTGGGGGCTTTTTTCTTTTTTGTATCCTTTCAATGCCCCAATTACCGACTCCAAGGAGCCAACAGGCCCCCTAGAACGGAGCCTTAGTTTACACTGCAGCTCTCTCTTTGGACCAGGAAAATAAGTCAAAATGGTGCACGGGAAACAAGACAAATACACGGGCTTCCTCCCGGATTCGGTAGGAGCCCTCGGGAGGCACAGCCGTGCCCTTTCTCCTCACCCCCCATGCTACCCATCAGCAGCGGAGACAGGGGACAGCTCCTGGGACCCATTTGCTGGAGCGATGAGGGAGACTCCTGGCTTTCTGCCTGGAGGCCAGCTTCCCTCCTGGGAAATCTCAGGGCCTGGGCGCAGAGCCCAGGGCTCTTTCTGCCCTCACTTCCTCAGCCCCACACCCACCCCTACACACACACACACACACACACACACACACACACACTCTCTCTCTCTCTCTCTCTCTCTCTCTCTCTCTCTCTGTGTGTCTCTCTCAGGCTGACTGGGGGTCAGAATGAGTCTTGGATGACAGCAAGATGATTTTTAAAGCTGTTTGAGGGGACTTGGTTTTTCCTGGATGTGGCACTATCAGAGGAACTGAGGCCAAGCCCATGTTGTCCCCTAGCTCCTGGGGTGTCTTGAACCAACCTAGAGTCCAGGGTTCTAGGGCCAGCCCCCCTGTTATCCTTTTATGGAGTGATCTTACCAGCTCTAAGCCTATGTCTCCCCTCACACCCCCATCTATAAAAAGGAGAATCACAAATCCTGCCCTGTCCACACACGGACCATCATAAAGAAGAAAGGACATGTGACAGGACTTCCTAAGCTCCCTTCCTTGTGAGCAGGAAGTGATAAGGATGTAGGTGAGCCCGCAGCTCAGCCCACTCCCAGCGCTCTGCCCGGCCTTCCCAACCAGAAGTCAGAGCGGTAAGGAATAAATGTCCTTTTCAGGAAACCAGTGAAGGGGTAAGAGCCCGCAGCTGTCAGAACCAATGTGCCCATCTGAGTGTTTGGGAGAAGATACATGAAGACAGTGGATGGGACTTAAGTTATGACTGGACCGGGCCATCATGTTCCTGCCTCGCCATTGGTCACATCCGCTCTGTGAATCTCTTCTTTGCCTTCAAATAGGAAAACCAACAGCAACGAATAAGAGGCACCTTCCAGGGATGTTTTGATACTCAAAGTAGAAACCTGATGGAAAATTTTCAGGAACTGTAAAGGTTGAGGCATTTGTTACTTCTTGCAAGTAGAGGGAGTAAGCATCTTCCCCTATACCCAGGGCTCCATGGCAACAGGGCTGGGCTAGGGTACCAAAAGCTGTTTCCCTCTGGCCTCGTCCCTCACCATGGGATAGTGCCCTTGTGGGCCCTGGGCACTCCCTCATCCCTAAAAAATTTTCCCGGGCTCCGCACAGGGGGCCTCACAGGCTGCATCATATCCCTCAGATCCCAAGGACACTGCCTGTCTGGAAAGGTCGCACCACTTCCCCAAAGGCCCTGATAAGCCAAGGATTCTAACCCACCTGCCACGGGGCCCCCGATGCATGGGCTTCTCAGCGGGAAAGCTGTCAATAGGCAGGATCTTCATTTCTGCCCTCTCTGGGCCACAGCTGCAAACACTGATGGAAATGAGGCTGATTCTGGGCTTCACCGCTGAAGACTAGGTTTTCTTCCCAAAACACTATGTTGAAACAAAGATGGCTCCCTTCAAGAAAACTGAAAGGGTTACTTGGGGGCTTGATGATATGCTGGCACGATGCAATAGAAGGGACAGGGGGCCTGGGCCAGAGATCCAGGACCTGGTTGGCTCTCTGCTGCTGACCGGGGGTGAGTTATTTCCACGGCGTGACTGTGACATTTCCCTGGCTATAAAGTGAGAGTTCTGCATCAGACTGTCTCCAGGGGCCCTTCATGCTCAGACATCCTTTCTTTCCTGTATTACTGTTCTAGTTTTCCTGGCCTGAGCCCTTTTCACTCCAGCCAGGAAGCCCAGCATCATTTATCTGTTTTGCCAACCTGGACAACTATAGCATCAGCTTCCACTTACAGGATCTTTGAGGCTCAGAGAGGCTGACTGGCTGACCCATAATCACACAGCTCTGAGAGAAAAGCCAAGATTCAACCTCAGGCTTTGACTCAATTTCAGAGCCCCTATTCCTAATTATAAGCAGAGAAATTACTTTGCCAACAAAGGTCCATCTAGTCAAGGTTATGGTTTTTCCAGTGGTCATGTATGGATGTGAGAGTTGGACTGTGAAGGAAGCTAAGTGCCGAAGAATTGATGCTTTTGAACTGTGGTGTTGGAGAAGACTCTTGAAAGTCCCTTGGACTGCAAGGAGATCCAACCAGTCCATTCTGAAAGAGATCGGTCCTGGGTGTTCTTTGGAAGGAATGATGCTAAAGCTGAAACTCCAGTACTTTGGCCACTTCATACGAAGAGTTGGCTCATTGGAAAAGACTGTGATGCTGGGAGGGATTGTGGGCAGGAGGAGAAGGGGACGACAGAGGATGAGATGGCTGGATGGCATCACTGACTCAATGGACATGAGTCTGAGTGAACTCCAGGAGTTAGTGATGGACAGGGAGGCCTGGCGTGCTGCGATTCACGGGGTCGCAAAGAGTCAGACACGACTGAGCGACTGAACTGACTGATTCCTATCACACGTTCTAGCATTTTCCTGGTGTCTGCCTAGTTACTGCTTACCATCAGCGGGATTGTAGCACAGTCTGTGTCTCTGGTGCCTCAGACTGTTTTCCAAAATTTGATACAAAGAACACTAATTCTACTGAATGTTAATGATTTTCCTTAAAAACAAAAAATAGTTTTCATGATCAAATGAGTTTGACCAGGGACGGGGGAGCCTGGCTGGTTCCTGTCTGTGAGGTCGCACAGAGTTGGACACGACTGAAGCGACTTAGCAGCAGCAGCAGCAGCAAAATAAGCCAACAGCTTCTTTTCTAACTGCAGGGCTTCTCCAATCCTTTAAAATGTGAATAAGGTACAATTTTAATCTATAAGAGGGAATGAGAGTGTAACCGTTTTTCCCAAATCTATTTGTACATAGACACCCCCACCCACCTTTTTATTTTTCTTGAGCAACATGTGTTCCACTAACAGACTAGAGTTCTCCACCTTTACAACTCAAAACACAATCCCCAGACCAGTAAGATGGATCAGTTATCACCTGGGAGCTAGTTAGAAATGCAGAACCTCAGACCCCGTTTAGACCTGCTGCATCAGACAAAGTGTGTGTTAACAAGATGCCCAGGTGGTTCATGTACACAGGGATGCTCAAGAAGCATTGATCTGCATACATGTGTAGGAAAACATGGCTGATTCATCATGGCCTATGTCCATGCAGTAGCCATCAAGCCAGAAAATCCAGCAGCGAAAAAATCATCAAGCATTATTTGGTCTCAAATGGACCAAACAGCTGGATTTGGAATTAAGTTTCAATACAGCAACATCACACAGACAGAATCCGAAGGGGTCCCACAGCAGAAAGCCTCCCTCTGTTCCCCATGGGACATAAAACTTGACAAAGATAGAGGGATGATCAGTACTCTGCTAAAGGCCTGTCTAGAATGGAGACATGGAAAGCACTGCGTATGTCTTCCTAAAATGTGAAGGTATCTTTTAAAAATTAGCGCTTTATTAAGGTAAAGGAAACGGCTACCCACTCCAGTATTCTGGCCTGGAGAATTCCGTGGACTCTATAGTCCATGGGGTCACAAAGAGTCGGACACAACTGAGAGACTTTCACTTCACTCATTAAGGTAAAATGGACATATAAAATTGTTGGGTATGTAAAGTGTACAGTGTGGTACTTGATATGCATATACATTGTGAAAGGATTCCCCTTATCTACTTAATTAACACATCTACTATCTCACATACTTATCTCTGTCCCTTTTTTTTTTTTTTTTTGGTCTGTGAGAACATTTAAGTTCTACTGTCTTAGCAAATTTCAATTATACAACACAGTGTTATCAACTGTAGTCACCATGTTTTGCCCTAGATCCTCAGACCTCATTCATCTTATAGCTAAAATCTTGTACCCTTTACCAACTTCTCCCTATTTCCCCAACTCCCGGAAACCCCTTTTCTACTCTCTGTTTCTGTGAGCTTAAATTTTTTTTTTAGATTCCACATGCAAGTGATACCATGTGGTATTTGCTTTTCTCTATTGGGCTTATTTCACTTAGCAGAAAGTCCTCAAGGTCTATCCTTGTTGTCTCAAATGGCAGAATTGATTTCTTTCTCAAGGCTGAATAATTTTCCCTTGTATATATGTATACCACATCTTCTTTCTCCATCATGTATTGATGGACACCTTAGTTATTTCCATATGTTGGCTATTATGAATAAAGCTGCAAGGAAATTGGGACTGCAGATAACTCTTTGAAACCCTCTTTTGTTTCTTTTGAATGTATACCTAGAAATGGAATTGCTGGATCATATGGCTTTATTTCTTAATAAATAAAATTTTATTTTTAATTTTTTGAGGAAATTCCATACAGTTTTCCATTGTGGCTACACCAGTTTACATTTCCACCAGTAGTGCACAAAGTTTCCCTTTTTTCCACATCCCCACCAGTGCTTGTTATCTCTTGTCTTTTTAATCACAAGGATTCTAATGGGTTTGAGGTACAATCTCATTGTAGTTTGGGTTTCCATTTCCTTGAGATTAGTGATACTGAACACCTTTTCATGCAGGTGTTGGCAATCTGCAAATCTTCTTTGGAAAAATGTCTATTCAGTTCCTCTGCCAATTTTTTAATCATATTGTTTTGTGGTTTGGTTTTGTTTTGTTTTTTGCTGTTCTGTGAATTTTTTCTATATTTCTGATATTAACTCCTTATAAGATCAATGATTTTGCAAATACTTTCTCCCATCCTATAGGCTGCCTTTTCACTTTGTTGATGGTTTCCTTTGCTGTGCAGAAGCTCTCTAGTTTGATATTGCCCCCACTTGTTTATTTTTGCTTTCATTGCCTTTGCTGTGAAGGTCTTTTGATTCTTAGAATGAGTGAGTTTCCATTTCCTTTGATCTGTTCTCAATCACAGAAGTATTCAAGGTTATTGGACATCCCTGAGTTTATCACCTGGGACACTCCTGGGAAATGACCCAGTGGTTCCTACCCTGGCATCTGAGAAGACAGCCTCAAGGGCACAAAAGCTTGTCTCAGGTTTTAAAAATCACAGCAGAAATGACCCATTCATGCAAGATAAGACTTCTGCCTGAAGAAAACTGCCTTTGCTTTTGGCTGCAATTATTTCAATTCATGTGGTCACACTCTCTCAAGTTGACCTGACATTTCAAGCTGCAGTTTGATATATCCCTTGCTCAACACAAAATGGGGAAGAAAATTAGTTTTTAACTTAACAACTTCAGTGTTTGAGGAGAGACAAGATTTTTCACAGTCTATGTGCAGAGACATTCACTAACTGGTCTGAAGACACAGAGTTTGCAAGTGAAGACATTTGGATTAGAACCCGTTTGACTCCAAAGTCAAGACCCTTCCCACAGAGGAGGCAGCCCAAGGACGTATATCCACTTAGTCATACTCTTCACCTTTAGCTCCTATGGAGTTTACTCTTCCCCAGGCCCCCTCTTTGATATAGCAAGGTACCCTGTCCCCCTCCCTACCTCTCCAGAACATATTCTGTCTTTGGGTTTGGAATCTTTCATAGACATCTTCATTGAGTTCCTTTTTTTCAGGTGATTCTCAACGTACCAGCTGGCCAAGAATTTTTTCCCATTCTAAATTGGCATGCAAATCATTTCCTGCTGCTCCCTGCGGCTAGGATGAGTTTGCTTCCCTTGTCAATGGAGGAAAGAGCTTGTCAAAGATTGAACTCTCCAGCACTCTCTAGAGACCAGGTAACTAGGAACCTGTCAATCAACCTGGATGCATTCCACAGCCAAGATATTCAACACGGAGCTTCTAACTGCTTCCCAATCTTTCCACCTGAGGTAGGGCACCACCATAAATTCAGGTGGGGGAAAGTGTCTGTTCCTCTCTATTCTTCACCAGCAACACCCACCGCCCACCCCCCAGCCTATCTTATTTATCAGCAAGTCTTTCTCACTCTACTTCCAAAACATGTGCTACATTCCTCACTTCTTGCCTTCACCATCATCACCACCAGGTCTAAACTACGGTCATTGCTCATCTGGACACTCCAAGAGTCTCCTAACTAGTCTTCTTGCTTGTACTCACGCTCCCTCCAAGGCAGGCAGGGTCATTGGCCATCAGAAACAGCATCAGATCATGCCATCCCCTGCAACACACAGGAGACCTGGGTTCGATCCCTGGGTTGGGAAGATCCCCTGGAGAAGCAAGTGGCAACCCACTCCAGTATTCTTGCCTGGAAAATCCCAAGGATGGAGGAACCTGGCAGGCCCCAGTCATGGGGTCACAAAGAGTCAGACATGACTGAGAGGCTTCACTTCACCAGAAAATAAGCTCAATGAGATCTGGGACCCAACTTTCATATTCACCTCTGTATTTCCAGTGCCTGACAGTGTCTGACACAGAGGAGGTACTCAGTAAGTATTGCTTACTTGCATATGTGAATCAAGTCACAACCTTATTATAAGCAATAAGAATTTTTTGTTATTTATATAAAAATGGCTCTATTCTTTATTTGGCTTTTTTTTTTTTTAATTCTCACATCGTGGTTGTTCCTCTCTGGTTGCAGAGGAGATATCAACATATCTAGACCCCGAGCAATTTATTCCTCCCCTTCCCTCAAGCCAGCAGAGGCTGAGTAAAAGGAATTTGCGACTTACACGCACAGATACATCTCACTTCGGCTATGTTGCTTGAGAATAGATGGGAGAGTACACTGACTGAACTGGACATTTTCCATTTTTATTATTTTTATCACAAACATAAACTATTAGGGGTAAAATCAAATGGAAATCTGCCTATCAATTTCACAATTAGCATCTCATTTCAAGAGACCAATCAACTCAAATGAGGGCCAGTGACCTTAATCTTTCCCCAAATACAGTGCTTGATTCCTCTTATTAGTTGAAAATCTCCAAACTATGAAATATTTGGGTTAACCCCCTGTTTGCATCAATGATGTGATTAACACATTTAAATAAGCCAAGGGATTTCTGTGACCTTCGTGTTACGGTTTGTATGGACAAAAGCAGAAGACTAAGGCTGTGCAAATCAAGTAGGAAAAATAACAAGGCTGCTGAAACAGGACCTCTTTTTTCATTTATTTTTCTAAGATTGGAGAAGGAAATTGACTTTTAGGAGACTTATTTTGCCACCGATTATCTAAAATTTAACCCACGAGGAGAGTAAATCCCAGAAATCAAAGGCAGCTAATTTTAATCATAAAAGTCTGTTGGAAATCCAATCACACACACACACAAATTTTCTTCGTGATATAGGAGAGTTGTGGGGGTTGTTTTGTTTGTTTTCATTTCTTTTTCTTGTTTATAAGTATTTTATCTTAAAGTTAGTCCCTGTTAAGTAATTGGACATTACAGAAAGACTGTGCATTGTATTTTCACTTGGTCTCAACTGAAGATATTGAGTAAGGTATCCCCCCATTCTACTGTTTCATGATTGTTTTAAATTTATTTTTAACTGGAGGATAATTGCTCTACAGGGTTTTTTTGTTTTTAAAAAGAAACAGAAAAAGACAAATCTGACCTAGCAAACAATGCATCAATGTGTGTGTGTGTGTTCTGTAGACTCTTTGCATCTACAGAATATCAATATTCCTGCAGGATTTAGAGCAAGACCATATACTCGGCTAAGCCCTCCTTCCCCGCAACAGAAGATTCCACTTAGGAAAACACAGGAGATGTATACACAGGCACCAACCAACCACTAGAACTAGTCAAACTAATGGGTTTGTTTTAGCTATCTGGCCAATTCCACTTCAGAGTAGATGTGAGGAACATAAGATGCCAAAACTAAACGTGAAACGTTTCAGGGTCAGCCAAGAAGCCGCCAGTCTTGTTCACCTGACTCTGTTGATTGATGTGATTTGATGGCTCCATCCAAGTCTTTGCTGAGGTGACTGATTTTCCTTCACCTGGCGTGCATCAGTGATTGGCTATCTGAGATCCATAGAGCTAGAATTTTTGAGCTACAAGAAATAGAGACCAACATAACCTGAGCTGAGGCAGCAAAGGGAAATTCACTCAAAGGATATGGAATTGTTTCCCAGAACTCAAAAAGACCTTGTTCTGTGTCCCATTTTTGTTCTCCCCAGTTCTTCTCAGTTCGCAAGGCAGAGGGAAATGGTCACCCCTGGTTCCCAAGTTCCCAACAAGTCTCTTCTAGAGACCATTCCTGCCTGTACTAGAACCTTTGGGTCTCAGATTCTGAGAAGAATGAATGTGAATCACCAAGTTTGGATCCGGTATCTGTGCTGGCCCTTCCAACCATTGCTGAAAAGGGCGCTGCATGGTCCAGACACACTGCTGCTGCTGCTAAGTCGCTTCAGTAGTGTCCAACTCTGTGCAACCCCATAGATGGCAGCCCACCAGGCTCCGCCGTCCCTGAGATTCTCCAGGCAAGAATACTGGAGTGGGTTGCCATTTCCTTCTCCAATGCATGAAAGTAAAAAGTGAAAGTGAAGTCACTCAGTCGTGTCTGACTCTTAGTGACCCCGTGGACTGCAGCCTACCAGGCTCCTCTGTCCATGGGATTTTCCAGGCAAGAGTACTGGAGTGGGGTGCCATTGCCTTCTCTGCCAGACACACTACAGGGGTTCGTAGCCAAGGGTGAGGGGGCAATTCAGGAAGTTCTCTGTGAGCTGGGCAGAATCTCCCAGAAAGTATCCAGTAAAGGACTGTATTGTCACAGCCAGAGACAGCTGGCTGTGAACCAGCCCAACACACAAAGCCAAATGGTTCCCATCGTACTTCTGGTCATGCCCTCTTCTCAGGGTGAGAGGCTGGCACCCAGTGGGGACTGACACCTGGTGGCTATACAGCATTCTGAGAGAAGAGCCCTGGCTGCCCTCTCTGGGATTGCCCTGCTTTCATCTTTGTCATACTGTTTATTACAGCCTATGGTGGTGGTTTAGTTGCTAAGTCATGTCCAATTCTTGCAACCCCATGGACTGTAGCCTGCCAGGCTCCTCTGTCCATGGGGATTCTCTAGGCAAGAATACTGGAGTGGGTTGCCACTCCCTTCTCAAGGATATCTTCTTGACCCAGGAATCAAACCCAGGTCTCCTGCACTGCAGACAGATTCTTCACCAACTGAGCTACAAGGGAAGACATTACAGTCTATAATTCTATATTTATTTATAAAACATGTTCAGTAAGCATCTCTGTCTACCTCTCAGCCTGACACTATGAGGTCAGATACTATACTGGTTTTACATCCCATGTCTGGCACCATGTCTGGCATATAATGGATTCTCCCTAAACAGTTGAATGAATAAAGTAATGAATAAATGAAATGGAGGAGGCCAGGGAGGTTTTTCCAGATGATTTGGAACATGAGTTGAGGTTTGAAGGATGAACAAGAGTCTTTTGGGAGAACAAGTGGCGAGAGAGTTCCTGGAAGAGAGAATGACGAGGACAAAGTCAAGGAGGCAGATAGGACAAGAACCGTGGAGATTGTGAGGCAGGTTTGGGACAAGAGATCTGGCTGAGAGGGAAGGGGAAGGCCATCTCATGCAAAGTCTTGGGTAGAGCTTGGAGGATTTGGAGCAAGGAAGCACATGTCTAGATTTTAGACAAATCTATCTGATGGGAATGTGGGGACTGGATTAGAGGTAGGAATGTTAAGGAGTTTATGTCGTCACCCAAAAGAGAAAAGAAATGGCAGTGGGAGAGGGAGGGAAAGATTTTAAGAGCTATGAAGTAGAATCAGCAGAAACTCAGAGGAGTTTCTTATCTCCCCAGCAGGCTTTCCAAGTGGCTCATTGGTAAAGAATCTACCTGCCAATGCAGGAGACACAGGAGACACGGGTTCAATCCCTGGATCAGGAAGATCCCCTGGAGAAGGAAATGGCAACCCACTCCAGTATTCTTGCCTGGAGAGTCCCACGGACAGAGGAGCCTGGCAGGCTACAAAGAGTCAGATGTGACTGAGTGACCAAGCATGCATGCACATCTCTCCCCAGCAAGATTGTGAGCTTCTGAGTCTGTCTTTCTTATCCCTGGGCTACCAGGGCTTGCAGAGTACCCACCTAACACACAGCAGACATGTGGAAAAAATAAACTAAAGAATGATTGAATGATAACCACTAACCAAGAGCAGAAATAGCAAGCTGGGGTGTGATGCTGAACAGTATCCTTGGAGGGTTTCCTAGAACCTCCCTACTTGTACATTTACCCTGCCTCCAAACATACACAGAGCACCTAACCTTCTTTTATAACCACCTCAATCTCAGCATATGCCAGGCCTCAGGGTAGCATCACTGTTTTGTTGTTTAATTTTGAATTTTAAATTCATTTCAGTTTTATGGAGATAAATATTAATAGCTGACATACCGCACCATGTAAGTTTCAGGTATGGGGCATAATAATGTGTTTACATATACTTTGAAATGACTACCAATTCCCCACCCTCTGCCTTCCATAACCACAAATCTGATCTCTGTTTCCATGAGTTTGTTTTGATTGTTGCTTTTACTGTTGTTGGTTTCTTGTTTGTTTTTTAGCTTCCACATATAAATGAGGTCAGTTGTCTTTCTTGGTCTGACTTATTTCACTTAGCATAATTACCCTCAAGGTTCATCCATGTTGTCCCCACAGTAGGGTTTCCTTCTTTTTTTCATAACACCTCTGTTTAACAGGCTGAACTGGAGTAGATTGAAATGGAATAGAACAGATCTCCTATTCTTTAGAAACTGTCTAATCTACAGACCTGAAGGGGCAAGGAGGGGTTGGCAGAACTTCTCTCCCTGCAAAGACTGAGGGTAGATGGGCAGGAATCTGTCCAGGGCTTCTGGAAGGATAACTTAACCTAACTCAGCTGCCCGTCTCAGCTAAGCGCCAGGAGAGGGGAGGATAAAAACATCTTCAATGGACCAAAAAACTGCGACACACATAGGTGAAGACCAGAATCCCAAAGCCTCTAAGAGCTGGACTGAGCCCAAACAAAGACCGGAAACTCTAACCTTAGGAAACAATACACACGAAAGAAGGGTGGCCCCTTCTGAGCTCTGTTCTCAGTAAACAGACAATGAATGATGAGTGAACAGATCAGCTCATAAATGACTCCTTTCTACCTATTCATGGCAATTTTTTTAAAGAGTTAAGACTAGAAGTATATAATTTTTAATGAATAGAGATACTACATTTCACCTCTTCATGATTTTCTTGATCTATATTATTTCAAGCAGGAAAACAGTTCATTTTAAACAGCGGTTTCCTTTCAATACAAAGCCATAGAGAGAAATCATAAAGTAACTGGATCCGGTCATACAGCCTGACGTTCTCCAAGCTAGATCTTTCAATCTTCACAGGGAACCATGCTGTCACCCGTCCATCCACTGGTGACAGTCACCCCAACAGGAAGTAAAAGGCCCAGAGGGAGAAAATTAGCTCATGACTATTTCACGCCTTCTGTTCGGCCTGAAAATTGTCACTGTCCTCTTAGCATTTTCCCATAACTACGTCGATAGAAGTTCTCTACACACACAAATCAGTTTGACTGAACTAAAACTCATGAAGAGGAAAACAGGAAAAGAAAGGGAAAGCTGCATTTTGTTTTAAAAAAAAGCTAAATAGCACTATAAATATTTTGGCAGGTTTTCTCATGTCTTTTTGTCTATGCAGATTTAACTTAAATATTTCCCCACGGTACTGAAAACCTCTGCCCAAACATTACTTTTAGCAGTTGTATGATATTCCTTCAAGCAGCTGAGCCATGGGTTATGTAAGAAACCACTGGCCTCTTTGGGGCAGTCACAGGCGTCATAATATTGTTAAATTGCACGTAATGCTTCAGTGACTCCCTGTGCCTAAGGCTGTTTTCATATACCAGGTTAACTAGCTGGGAGCGATTCTGGGACAAGCAATTGAGGGGGGTAATAGACATACTCCGTGCCCATTTTCTAAGACATTGCCTTTTTGTGCCTCGGACAGATGAAGAGGCAGGACCAAGACTGTGACTTTTCCAGCTTGAAGAACCATCTAACCCAAAACTCTCCCACGACTTGCTGCTTCAGAATCTCCAGGGCTCAGGCATCTGTATTTTTCAGCCCCTCCAAGGGAAAAACCACTGGGCCACATCACACATGGAGAAAGCCTCACAGGGACACAGCTCACAGCAGACTCCACAGGTCAGGACTCGTCACTGAAAATGACTGAAGCTGGTTGTAGATAATTTAAACAGCAAAAGAAGACTGTCTGGTAGCTCACAGCACCAACAGGGACAAGCAGGCTCAAAAGCAGGGAAAAACCCAGGAAGCCAGGAGTTGGGATAGAACATACTGTGGCCAGTCCCGGAGCCACCTCTGCCTGCTGGCCCCATGGCGACCAGGATACGTTCTGATCTGCCCCTGACCTCTGGACATCACTCACTCCACAATCCCTGTATTAGGCCAGGGCACGGGGGCTAGCTGAGCATGGAGTGCCTGCCCACGCACATGGTACCCAAGCCCCCTCCCTTCCTGTTGGGGAGACAGAGCTTTCCCTCCCCCTGCCCCCCAGATAGGAAGAGTATTTGAATACCAGGTCACCTGGGAAGGCAAAGATCTTCTGTACACACCCTTGACCTTTCTAACTTGGCCTGATTTCCACAAGAACCCTGAGAAGGAGGCAAAGCAGGACTTACTCGGCATCTCACCAACAAGGAAACTGAGGCTCAGACTCCTTCCGTACTGAGGCTCAGTAACCAACTGACCAACTTGATAACGAGAGTTCTTTCTGCTCCTGCGAACTACCTATTTGTGGTCTGATGCTGTGAAATGTTGACACTGAATGTCTCTCACTTGAGCAACGTGCTATTAGGAGAGTATGCGCCATCAGAATCATTAAGTACTATACTTCATAAACATACTGATCTGCACATCATTTGTCTGATTTTGTTGTTATGGTTAATACTTTCCTCTCCTGGAGGAAATGCTCAGCACCATGAGCTCTTCTGTCCTGCCATTCATTGTATTAAATTAACACCTCAACGTGTAGATTAAAACTTAGAGGTGAAAAATCTAGTCCTTGCAGACAAAACCAAATACCACTTATCGTAACATTTATTAAAAATGTGATTCTGATGTTCATTGGAAACAAAAGTGGTGCATTGTTTAGAAGACTGTCTTTCTCTCCTCCTGGGCCCCATAACAAAATCCCGCAGATGGGGCGGCTTATAAACAGAAATTCACCTTCTCCCTGTTCTGGAGGCTGGAAGTCCAAGATCAAGGCACCAGCATGGTGGTGTTCCAGTGAGGGCCCTCTTCCTGCTTCATCACCAGCATCTTTTCCCTGCATCCTCACACAGTGGAAAGGGAGAGAGTTTTTCTCAGGCCTCGTATGATAAGACATGAATGTCATCATGAGGGACCTGATCTTATGACCTAATCACCTTTCCAAAGACCCCACCTCTTAATTCTATCACACTGAGGCCGGGGCGGGGGGGGGGGGGGGGGCGCTAGGATTCCAACATATGAATCTGAGGGAGACAGGAAGAAATCTCAAAGAAAGAAGCTGGAATATGTGAATTTTTAGAACTGTGCTAAATCTCAGATGCACCTAGCTTTCGTACTCTTTTTCTGGACTTAAAGACCCCACTGTGAGGGGTCCTGGTGGAGGATACAAGGGACTTCTCTGTTGGACAATGGTAGGCCTTGAGATTGGAGGCCACAATACACTATCTGGAGAAAGAAGCACAGAGTGAGTTTGGTGCCCATGGGAAACACAGGGAGCCAGCAAGTGATGAGGCATTTCCCACTTGGCTTCTGGATGAAAGGATATTTTGACATGGACTAAAACACAAGTCATTAATATTTCATCTCCTAAAACTATAGCACACTTGTTCTTGGGCTGGTATCTACATATTTAATAATGACGAACTCTGTATAATAACTAAGAAATGCTTTTCAGATGTTTAGCAAACTAGAGCTTAGTATTGTAGATGTAACTGCAATGTAAACTAATGGGTATTAACTTAAAACTGGACCAAAATAAAGTAGAAAAATAATTTATTGCTTTTAGTGTGTGGGATTATAGGTGAGCTTTTTTCTGTATTTATATTTTTACAACTTAAATAAATAAAATGTTTTTTCTGTCTTAAAAAAATATTTTATCTCCTTTATTAGCAGCACAGTGGGTGATGGACATCCTTCCCTATTTCTCAACCCTAGCCTCAGTCCTCAACCCCAAGAATTTGGTGAAACTGAGTAATCAGGAATGGTGCGTGGATCCAGGATGTCTGTGGAATACATTTTTTATAACAAAATAATTGTATGTAATTATATATTCTTACTTATGTTTGTACAGTGAAAGTGAAATATGCATAAGGGAAAAAAATCTAGGGTATAACACATAGTATTGTCATCTCTAGGAACAGAAGAATTATAAAGAACAACACTTTCTACATTATGTATTTTTGTAGATTTGAACTGTCTTCAACAAGCAACTATGTCTTCTGTCATCAGGAAAAATCAACAAACAATGAAGATAAATGTCATCTTTAAATGGTAATTTTCCCACCTGTCAAACCAAGCAGATACCGGCCCACGAAAACATCTCTTCCCACAAAACAACCAACAGCCCCGATTAGGGCCACAGAAGAAACTGAGTCACATCTCGCCTCCCCGCCCTCCTGCCAAGCTGCAATCACAGGCTCATCCTCCTGATTTGCCCCAAGCCCACTAAGACCAGAAGAAGCAGCCCTCTGGCAGTGTTTTCGGTTGGCAGCTTTCAAATGTCAATGGGTTAAAACGGATCAATGGATGAAGAAAAGATGGTTTCCCAGGCTGTCATCAGAGGAGAAAGTCCATCCTCTGTGGCCGTTTTCGTGTTTCCCAGAGACTCAATAGCGAAATGTGTATAATATATAAATAATAGAACATCAAGGTTGAGGGAAGAATCTGGGAGTTCCTAATGACCTGACGAGAAGATGAATGAGGGAAGAAATAAGGTGAATGTGAAGTGATCTCATTCTGGATGGTTATTAGAATTATGAGCAAACGGCCCCGGGCTTTTAAGTCAAGTCATACTGCTCCAGAGTTACTGTTTGGAGACACACAACGGGAGGGGAGAAGCTTTTCATGCTCAGGCATCTCGGCCGAAATGTCAAGAATGTTGTCCAGTTTAAAAACTGACTTAATAACATTAGTGTCTCCTGCCTGAGCCAGGAAGAGACCTCTGTGGTGCCAGATGTCAGCACACAATTTCTCTCTGCCCAGCCAATTCATCTGAGTCTCTAAGTCCCACGGGGATGGGGTGGGGTTCGGGGGTGGGCTGGGTATCCACCCAGGGAGCCAGGTAACAGCCTAAGGTGCGGCAAGCTCCAGGCCTCTGTTCCAGGCCTTCAGTCAAAGAGTCCAGAGGAAATGCCAGCTGTCCAAACAGTTCGGGGTCTGCCACACCTTCCCCGGGCAGAGACAAAGGCCTGGGAAGGCAAGCCTGCTGTCTGACCCACCTCTTAGCACGAGACCCAGGTTATGAGCAAGAAACTGAGATGTAGCAAAGAGGCTCACAGAGCTAGCAAGGGCAGAATTGAGTACCAGAACTCAGGGAGAAGATAGGTGGTGGCCTCTTGCCCTGAGTACTGGGGATCCAGCTGTGCTGTGGTTAGTCGCTCAGTCGTGTCTGACTCTTTGTGACCCCATGGACTATAGCCTGCCAGGCACCTCTGTCCATGGGGATTCTCCATGCAAGAATACTGGAGAGGGTTGCCATGCCCTCTTTCAGGGGATCTTACCAACCCTGGGATCGAACCCAGGTCTCCCGCACTGCAGGCAGATTGTTTACCATCTGAGCCACCAGGGAAGCCCAAGAATACTGGATTGGGTAGCCTATCCCTTCTCCAGGGGATCTTCCTAACCCAGGAATCAAACCAGGGTCTCCTGCATTGCAGGCAGATTCTTTTCCAGCTGAGCTACCAGGGAAGCTACTGGGGATCCAGCTGTGACTAAACACCTACCCCTTTCATCCCCTGCCCCCACCCACTAACCTCATACCCTGGAGGTGAAACTGACAAATGACTACAAATAAAGATACATGATAACAGCTCCGAAGGGAGGAAGGTCTGAGAAGCCACAGCCAGGAGACCAGAGTCAGACTGGAGCTAAGACGTCCTCATGGAAGTGGTATCAGGCTGGCAGCTCCAGGCTGGGGAGGAATCCAGGGCTCCAGACTAAGGAAGAGCATGTGTCAGATGATTACCACGTGGAAAGAAAAATTGTAACATGGCTGGAAAGTTGTAAGGAAGGGCCGGAGTGTCGCAGACAGGACTGCTGGGGCCAGGGAGGCAGCACAGTGAGCAGCGGCAAGAGCCTGGGCTTTGGAGCCCGCCTGTCTTGGGTTCAAACCCTGACTCCACCTGCAATCAGCTGTGTGATCTGAGTAAGCGACTTTATCTCTCTGGGCCTGTCTCTGCAAACACACACACAAACTATCGGGAATAATCCGTAGGTCTCTAGGTCAACATCAGGG
Source organism: Ovis canadensis (assembly GCF_042477335.2). Classification (NCBI taxonomy): domain Eukaryota; kingdom Metazoa; phylum Chordata; class Mammalia; order Artiodactyla; family Bovidae; genus Ovis; species Ovis canadensis. The sequence goes on from NC_091245.1 coordinate 14,165,249, forward strand.
TTAAATATAACACACACAAACTGCTTTCCCTGGTGCTGGTAGCATTTGAGGGGGGAGGCATGTCTTAGGACAGACTATGCTAGATTGCAGGAAGGCCAAAACCATGACATCTTAGAGGTATAATACAATAAAGGTTTATTTCTTACAAAAAGTCAGATGTGGGTCAGTCTGCCCACCTTCGTCTGGAATATTTGGCTCCAAGTTCTCTGTGGCAGAAGCAGAGAGAAAGATGGAGGAGCTCATCAGTTTTTGACTACCTTAACCCAGAAGCAACCCTGGTGGCTCAGCTGGTAAAGAATCTGCCTGCAATGTGAGAGACCTGGCTTCCATCCCTGGGTTCCATCCCTGGGCTCAATCCCTGGGCTCGATCCCTGGGTTGGGAAGATCCCCTGGGGAAGGGAATGGCTACCCACTCCAGTGTTCTGGCCTGGAGAATCCCGTGGACTGTATAGTCCATGTGGTTGCAAAGAGTCCGACACGACTGAGCGACTTACACAAGGGCTTCCCAGGTGACGCTAGTGGCGAAGAGCCCGGCTGCCAGTGCGGGAGATGTAAGAGACACGGGTCATTCCTGGGTCAGGAAGATCCCCAGGAGAAGCGCATGGCAATCCACTCCAGTATTCTTGCCTGGAGAACACCATAGACACAGGAGCCTGGCAGACTGCAGTCCAGAGGGTCGCACAGAGTCGGACTCTGAAGCGACTTAACACACACACCCAATAGGCGTCAATTCTGCTCATAGTCTATTGGCCAGAAGTCATCACATGGCCCAATCCAACTGCAAGGGAGTTGGATTTTCCTCTCACATCAGGAAATGTAAGAGGGAATATAGATACTGGATGAGTACCAACTGCTATAAACCACATGAAATTTTTAAAAACTCCTAATATTATTTGACCCAGAGTTCTTACTTTCTTTGAATTCTCTCCAGGGCCCCACAGAGCCATGGCTTTCAGCAGGGAGGCCAGAACTCATGGACCTAGGGATCGTTTTGTTTGTCTTGCCCTGAGGACTATCCACCCAGTTTGCCTCTCCAGTCCACCCCCAACGGGGCACCAACGTTGTCCCACCCCAAGACACTGATGGAAGGATAGGGCTCCCCGGCCACCACCGCAGGACAGATGCCCAGATCTGTGACCTCCTCCCACTCTGGCCAGTTTGGGAGCCCCGGGCACAGGCTACAGATCATCTAGGCTGAAACTTCTGCGGAAAATGCCCTTCCTGAGCAATTAGGCCAACACAAACAAATTGGCCCAGAAAATCAAGGTTCCCACAGACACAGGGACTTGATCTTGAAGGAAGGCAACATTTCCAGGCTTGTACCTCTTAATCAACACAATTATGCAGAGGCCTCTGCCGACAGTGCCCCAGCTAGTCTCTATCCAAGCCGCAGATATTGCTTGAATGGTAACAAGCTAATTAGAGGAGGAAGGAGAGTGGAGACGGAAAGGACAGTCATCCTGCTCTTTTTCGGGAGGCTTCATGCACACGTTCAAAGGAGCCATTTGGGCAAGTGGAGGGCCCTCCAGAGCCCTGAGAGCTCCAGGTGAGAGGGAAATGGCAGCTGAATGCTAGGAAATCAGCACCACCTCCTGTAAACAGTGTACCCTTCCTGCTTCTAATAAGCCTATTTTCCCCCAGCTGGAAGGGGCCAGCAGTGGCAGGGAGGCCTTTGATGTGAGTCACTGGAAGCTTGATGCTGGTGCAGAGGCATTCTGTAGCAGGCTGAGCCCTTTCATCTCAGCAAAAAGGATCACCCCCCACAATCTCGAGACCACCTGGAAGACAGGTCTTTTACAACAGCAATGCTGGAATCGGCTGTCAAAGGAAAGCAGATGGTTTTGCTTTCACTCCTCTTGATCAAACTAGCCCGGAAGCTGTGTGGCTTCCTGGAGGCAGAAAGGGACGGGTGCGGGTCGGGCAGGTGTGGAGAGGCAAGGTTGTCACCGAGGAATAGATTACGCAAATATATTCATTGGTAGAAACACGAATGTTCTTAAGGAAGTCATCTGACTAAATTAGGAAAAATGATTTTTGATCAATGAGCAGAGTTAGACCAAACTCCCCAGAAGAGTTTGCAGCGTTTTCCCCAATCACTGCCAATGAGGCAATTCCCGCAGAGCCAAGGCCCTGCTCAGCTGAGGACCACAGAATGGGAGGGGTGGTCACACTCATACCAGCTGTTCACTCAGCATCCCTGAGAAGCCAGGGCAGAGCCAGTGTGTTCATTCACTCAACAGGATGTACCAGCAGATACTAAGCAGAACCTGGGTGGGCGACCAAGAAGTCCTACACACACACACACACACACACACACACACACACTCACTCAACTTTCCATCAATTGACTTACAGAGCAGCTAAGGAGACTTCTAGAAAAAGAACTCAAAGGACTTCAACACCTGGGGCACAGCCACCTGAAGGCTGTAGGCAGCCATGTCTGGGAGCTGGTGCAGAGGTCAAGTCCAAGAAGGGCCTATGGATCCAGGAAGAGAGTCCATCCAGGAAAGAGCGTGGCACTTCAAAAGCCTGAGAACCAGTGAGCGGTGCTTCCGGTGGCTGCTTCTCCCACCTGCCCCCCACCCAGCCAGCCCCAGGAGAGAGCAAGGTGGTGAGGCAGAAAATCACAGGAGCTGTGGCACCCCGATGCCCAGGCACCCCTGCTTTGGACTCCCTTTTAAAAATGCCAAATCCGACAAAGGGGACAAAATTCCCTGCAGCAGGGTGACAGGTGGAGTCCTGAGCAGGCAGGGATGGTGGTCTCCAGAGAAGAGCACCCCCCCTACAGCTGAGGGCCCAGGGCCAAGGTGGTCTCTCCAGATGGGGGAGGCAGGGCTCAGTCAGGGATATACACTTGTGCTGCCAGGGGTGAGGGTGGGGCAGAAATAGTGGCTGCCACAGCACCGCAGTTAGAAAAGGCCAGAGGACCCCGTGGGAATGCAATGTGACAGCCTGGGAGCTGCTGAAGCCCTAGAGGCGGGGGAAAGACAGGGTCCAAGTTCTCGTGATTCTACAGTTAGGGGCACAGGAGAGTGTGGTCTACATAGTGAGGGGGCTTCATCTGCACCCAAAGGCTGTGGATGTTTCGGTCACACAATACTCCTGACATTCACTGTGGCCCAGGTCTTGCACCTAGAGAATATGAGCAAGTCCCTCATTATTTCTGCACTCAAAGTTCCCAGCCCAGTGGAAGTGAAGACAGATGAACCTAAGATCATAGCAAATGTTGCAGAGTCTCAGCCTAAAGCACTGACTGTGAGGGAGCAGAGAGCAAGCCATGCTGCCTGGGTGAGTGATGGAGGGCTTCTGAGAGGAGGTGGCATTTGAGTTGGGCCTTGAAGGTGACTAGGAGCTCATGAAGTGAAACTGGAGGAAGAATAAGCCAGGCAGTGAGAGCTTGAGTGAAGGACTGCAGGGGGAGGGCAAGTAGGGCTCGGAGGAGCTGGAATGCCCGGTGTCTCACCTGGGGAAGGAGGGCAGGTGGTGAGGGGGTGGAGGAGGGCTGGGAAGTGCCTGAGGCCAGGCTAGGCTGTTGGATCCCCACTCAGAACCCAGACATGTGATGGTGTCAGGGCCTCCTCTTCGTCGTCGTTTTGCAGTGGACACCCTACAAAGACAGCTGGCTCCCAGGGCTGCACTCAAAGTAGGAGAGACACCACTTATGACAGCGACTCCAGAGTGACCTGCTGCCAGCCTGCCGAGTTAGAGGAAGATCAGAGGTGAGAGCAGGACAGAGCCACACAGCACTGCTGCTCTTTCCTTTCAGAGCACAGCCCTACCCCATTGTAATCTCTAGTCCCCCAAGGAAAGAGCAGTTGTTGTTCAGTCACTCAGTCATGTCCACCTCTTTGACCCCATGGACTGCAGCACACCAGGCTTCCCTGTCCTTCACCATCTTCCAAAGCTTGCTCAAACTCATGTCCATTGAGTCGGTGATGCCATGCAACCATCTCATCCTCTGTTGTCCCCTTCTCCACCTGCCTTCAATCTTTCCCAGCATCAGGGTCTTTTCCAGTGAGTCAGTTCTTTGCATCAGGTGGCCAAAGTACTGGAGTTTCAGCTTCAGCTTCATCATCAGTCCTTTCAGTGAATATTCAGGACTGATTCCCTTTCTAACTTCCCCTATTTCTCAGTGGGAGGGGGAACCCAGCTTCCCCCACTCCTGCCCCACACTAGCAAGTTTCTTTACCCTTTCACAGCTCCCTTTCCCTGCTCCCCTTTTCAGATGCGGGAATAAGGCTCAAGGCGGCTGAGCTGCCTTGCAACCCAGATGTAGAAAGGGGCACACACTCCAGAACGACCATGGCCCCACATCAACCTAGTTCAGCGTCGGAGGTAATTTGGCCTCTGTGAAGCCATGAACCTTTTCACTCCACAAGGCCTGGGAGACCCTAACCCAGGGAATGGGTCCTGAACTCCTACAAGGACTTTTCCGTCCTGAAACTGTTTATTTATTTATATTTATTTTTGGTTGCCCTGGGTCTTTGTTGCTGCTCACAAGTTTTCTCTAATCGTGGCAAGCAGGGGCTACTCTTTGTTGCTCAGACTTCTCATCGCGGTGGCTTCTCTTGTTGAGGAGCACAGCTCTAGAGAAAGGACTCAGGAGTGGCATGCAGGCTTAGTTGCTCCGTGGCGTGTAGGATCTGCCAGCACCAAGGATCAAACCCACAGCTCCTGCACTGGCAGGCAAACTCCCAACTACTGGACCAGCAGGGAATCCACAGGCCTGAAAATTTAGCCAGTGATGCAAACTGCTGGCCAAGGAGAGAATGCAGTGGAAGTTGTCATGGGGTCTCCATTTCCAGTGCACCCATCCGTTGACTGTCCTCACCGTAACTCACCAGAACTCAGGTGACATCTCAGCTGTTGGCATCCCAGGCCACACACCCATCATCTCCCACCCGAATCGCTGTAACAGCCGCCTAACTTCTCTCCCTTCCTCCCCTTATCACTACCACTCACCTCCTCTATTCTCTATGAGACAACCAGGAGATTTGTGGAAGGCACACCTGATTGCATTCCTATTTAAAACCCTTTCAAGGATCCTCATCACTTTAGAAAAAAACTGAACTCCTGCATGACGCACAGAACCCTCTCTCCCTGACTGAGTCTTGCCCCTCTCCGTTAGAGCCATGCTGGATTTCTTCCCCTTAAACATCCTCCACTCTCTCCCCTCTGGACTTTGCACATGCTGTTCCCTCGGCCTAAAACACTTTCCCCAAATCTCCACTAACTTCTGCAATCCTTCAAGGCTCAGCTTAAATATCACTAGCCCTGGGACTTCCCCTGGTGGTCTAACACTCTGCACTCCCAATGCAGGGGACCCAGGTTCAATCCCTAGTCAGGGAACTAAATCCCACATGCCACAACTAAGGGTTGGCATGCCTCAACTAAAGATCCCAAATGCCTCAATGAAGATCAAACGTCCTGCACATCACAGCTGGCATAGCCAAATAAATAAATAAATACCATTATTCTTCCGTGGCTTTACCTAATCGTCACTCACCCCCTCTGGGTCCCAGATGAGCTCTGCATTTTACCTTCTATAATGCCTAACTTTCTTCATGGAACATTTATTGCCCTTGTTCTTAAATTCATTTGTTATAGATGTCTTTCTCGATAGACAATAAGCTTCAGGAGTGCAGAGGTGGCATTGTCTTGTTCTTCTCTGTACTGTATTCCTAATTCCAAGCAGTGCCTCATTCGTAATAGAGATCAATAAATATTTGATGAAGAAAGAAAGTAGAAGAACGAGAGAAGGAAAGGAGGAGGAGGTCTTGTCCTGTAAAAGCTGCCTCCCTTCCTTGGCTGGGTTAGTCGCTCAGTCATGTCTGACTCTTTGTGACCCCAGGCTCCTCTGTTCATGGGAGTTCCCAGGCAAGAACACTGGAATGGGTTGCCATTTCCTTCTCCAAGCGATCTTCCCGACCCAGGGATTGAACCCTATGTCTCCTGAATTACAGGCAGATTCTTTACTGTATGAGCCTCCAGGGAAGCCCCAACTGAGAAAACCACTTTCAGTAACACTAAGGAGGAATGGCACTTCGTGGTGATCATTCACTCCTCACAACAGGATGGGGTGAAGGCCATCAGTGGACCCCTTTGAGGAGTCTCAGGGTCACAGAGCTGAAGCACTTTGTTCAAAGTCACACAGGTAACAAGTGAGAGCATTGGGAAGTGAATTCAGATCTGAATCTAGAGACTGAGCTTTTAACCAGTACTGTACACTGCCTCCTGGGAAGATCGAACATTCCTAGAGGCTGTAAGGATCTTCTGCGTACAAGACGGAGTTCACCACGAAATAAAATAGGCATGAAGCTGCCTCTCCAAAGTGAATTACATGGAAGGAGGAAAAGTTTAATCTTGAAATCCTTAAAATATATTCACATAAAACCTGAACTAATCGCTCTTAAAAGCACCAACCCCTCACATATCACCTGTTATCTGAGCAGAGAAGGGAAGCAAGGTCCTCACTTGACAAGTGTGTAAGCCAGAGAAGATAAGGGAGGTTAGAGACAACTGTGGCCTCCAAGACTGCGGGGCAGAATGAAGGCAAATGAAGATTTTATTCTTAAAGATGTTCAGGCCCAAGACAGAAAAGTGCCTTCCTCCCTTTGTACCCAGGAGGTATGTTCAGTGGAGCGGCAGCTCAGTCCCCTTGGCCAGGCCAAACCAAGCCTCCCTGGACACAGAAGGAAAGCAGGAAAGCTGGTAAAGAGCTTTAACTTTGGCAACATTTTCTCTTCTTTCTCATAGGTCTGAGCCCTCCTTGGGAGCAGAGCAGGTCTGGGTATGGTGTGGCATTCTGTGTGGGTTGACTACCTGACGTCATTCCCCACTCCCTGCTTACAGAAGGCCTATTTTCTTCTTGGTATCAGGAATTTATAAACTCATGCAAGTATATATGCAAGTATAGACAAACTCATGATTTGTCTAAGCCAGTTGAAGCCATTCTATCTCTCCAGCCAACGACTGTTTAGGAATAGGGATAGAATGTAATTCTAGACTCCAACATATGAAGGGCGAAGAGGTTGTCTGCTGGAGGACTTCTAAGATCTTTGATCTTAAAGAGAGATGCCCAGAGCTGCTGCAGCGATCTTGTGACCGTGAGGAAAATAGCTGAGAAGACACAACAGGAACTTGAGTCCCTGGTGAGGTCAGTAGAGGACAGAAATAATCAATCCTGAAATTGCCCTAACTCCAGGTTTCTTACTATGAATCATTAGACTATCTACCTTGCCTAAACATTTTTGGGTCGAGTCTTCTATTTCTTGTAGCTGAAAGTAACCTAACTGATATGTGTGAGGAAAGAACTGATCTTGGAGTTCAAATAGATTCAAGTTCAAATTCCAATTCTGCAGTATGACTTTGGGCAAACCCTCAGACCCCTCTAGCCTCACCTTCCTCATCTCTTCCTATAGGGATAAAACTCATTCACTAGACAGATATTTATGGATGCCTAGTCTGAGGCAAGATGAGTGGCATGGTCCCTGCCCTGCAGGGGTACAGTTTGATAGGAGAATCCTGACACTTGCTCAAATAACTACCATATTTCCATTAATATATAATTACCGTTGTTCAGTCACTCAGTCATGTCCAACTCTTGGCAACCCCATGGACTACAGCATGCCAGGCTTCCCTGTCCCTCACCATCTCCCAGAGCTTGCTGTCCATTGAGTTAGTGATGCCATCCAACCATCTTGTCCTCTGTCATCCTCTTCTCCTCCTGCCTTCAATCTTTCCCAGCCTCAGGGTCTTTTCCAATGAGTCCAATGTTGTCTAGGTTTCTTTGGGCTCCAAAATCACTGTAGATGGTGACTGCAGACATGAAATTAAAAGACACTTGCTCCTTGGAAGAAAAGCTATGACCAACCTACGCAGCATATTGAGAAAGCAGAAATATTACTTTGCTGGCAAAGATCCATATACTCCTTTGACCTATGGTTTTTCCAGGAGTCGTGTGTGGATGTAAGAGTTGGACCATAAAGAAAGCTGAGCACCGAAAAATTGATGCTTTCGAACTGTGGTGTTGGAAAAGACTCTTGAGAGTCCTTGGACAGCAAAGAGATCAAACGAGTCAATCCTAAAGGAAATCAGTCCTGAATATTCATTGGAAGGACTGATGCTGAAGCTGAAGTTCTAATACTTTGGCCACCTGATGAGAAGAGTCAACTCATTAGAAAAGACTCTGATGCTGGGAAAGATTGAAGGCAGGAGGAGAAGGGGACGACAAAGGATGAGATGTTTTGATGGCATCACCAACTCAATGGACATGAGTCTGAGCAAGCTCCAGGAGTTGGTGATGGACAAGGTAGCCTGGTGTGCTGCCGTCCATGGGATCACAGAGTCAGACACGACTGAGCGACTGAACTGAAGTGAACTAAACTAGGATTGTCATAGCTTTTCTTCCAAGGAGCAAGCATCTTTTAATTTCGTGGCTGCAGTCACCATCTGCAGTCATTCTGGAGCCCAAGAAAATAAGCTCTGTCACTGCTTCCATTGTTTCACCATCTATTTGCCATGAAGTGATGGGACTGGATGCCATGATCTTCGTTTTTTGAATGTTGAGTTTCAAGCCAGCTTTTTCACTCTCCTCTTCTACCTTCATCAAGAGGCTCTTTATTTCCTCTTCACTTTCTGCCATACGGGTGGTGTCATCTGCATATCGAGGTTATTGATACTTCTCCCAGCAATCTTGATTCCAGCTTGTGCTTCATCCAGCCCGGCATTTTGCATGATGTACTCTGCATATAAGTTAAATAAGTAGGGTAATAATATATAGACCTTGATGTACTCCTTTCCCAATTTTGAACCAGTCTGTTGTTCCATGTCCGGTTCTAACTATTGTTTCTTGACCTGCATACGGATTTCTCAGGAGGCAGGCAAGGTGGTCTGGTATTCCCATCTCTTCAAGAATTTTCCAGTTTGTTGTGATCCACACAGTCAAAGGATTTAGTGTAGTCAATGAAACAGAAATAGATATTTTTCTGAAATTCTCTTGCATTTTTAATGATCCAACAGATGTTGGCAATTCGATCTCTGGCTCCTCTGCCTTTCCTAAATCCAGCCTCTACATCAGGAAGTTCTTGGTTCACATACTGTTGAAGCCTAGCTTGGAGAATTTTGACCATTACCTTGCCAGCATGTGAAATGAGTACAATCGTGTGGTAGTCTGAACATTCTTTGGCATTGTCTTTCTTTGGGATTTGAATAAAAACTGCCTTTTTCCAGTCCTGTGGCTACTGCTGAGTTTTCCAAATGTGCTGGCATATTGAGTGGAGCACTTTCACAGCATCATCTTTTAGGATTTGAAATAGCTCAGCTGGAATTCCATCACCTCCACTAGCTTTGTTCTTTGAGTTGCTTCCTAAGGTCCACTTGACTTTGCACTCCAGGGGTGAGGTTTAATCAAGAAGAAATTAACAACCTCTGAGGCTTCCAGTGGGAGGGACTGGGGGCAGGAGGAGAAGGGGACGACAGAGGATGAGATGGCTGGATGGCATCACTGACTCGATGGACGTGAATCTGAGTGAACTCCGGGAGTTGGTGATGGACAGGAAGGCCTGGCGTGCTGCGATTCATGGGGTCGCAGAGTCTTACATGAGTGAGCGACTGAACTAAACTGAACTGAATTGAACTGAACTGAGGCTTCCAGGGTACCTGGGAGATGAGTCTAATAGGCTGAGGATCCTGAACTTAAGTCCACAGCAGCGGGAACCACCACCGAAGGAGAGTAACACCGTCGTGTGCTGAGATTTGAATCCTGGAGTGATCCCTCTGGTTAAGGAATGAAGTGCAGAAGGGACAGCAGCGGTGGAACAGTCAGGAGACTGCTTCAGGATGAAGCCAAGCCTGAGACAGAGGAGGGGAGGGGAGCTAGTCTCCAAACGTGGCCTCCAACAGATCCTCCCCTCCCTCTGTGCTTAGCTGCCCTTTGAGTCAAGAGGTGGAGACTGGTTTCCCCTCCCCCTAAATCCGGGTAGACCTGTGATTTGCTTTAGTTCCTGTGATTGTGAGAGTTTGCGTTTTTCCATCTGGAGGTCAGTGGCCACATAGAGAAGCTCAAACCATACTATGAACCATCTTGGGCAATGGGATGCAGCCCATTACAGGAGTGACCTCTGTAATAGTTTGGGAAGTAGAGTCACTCGTCTGAAACCAGTCAATCTACAGAATCATGAAAACTAACAGATTTTCATTTTAAGCCACTAGCTTCTGGTGTGCTTTGTTACACAGCAATAGCCAACTGATACCTGATGGGATGGAGAGGTGGCGAAGGATGTGAGGAACTATTATGAGGGTCAAGGAAAAACATCATGAAAGTTGTGTACACGCAGTGCCAGGACTGCAGCTGGTGTGTGTGTGTGTCTGTGTGTGTGTGTGTGTGTGTGTGTGTGTGTTGGTGGGTGAGCTCCCTAGAAGAGCTTCTGTCTCTGAGTAGAACTTGAGCCCCCACTCCCCACTCTTGGAATGCAGGGGGCAATGTCAAAAGGCAAAACTCCTTACTTCTGATGTGATTTGACAAACAGCTGCACAGCCTCTAAAGGCAAGCTGCTGCTGTTGAAGCCAGAGGGAAGGGCTCTGCCGGAGGCTCCTGTGGGGTTCGTGGTTCACTTCCACATAGAAATCAAAGTGATTCAGAGGAAGGGGGTCAAGATAGGCTTTGTGGAGGAGGAGAGCATTTCTATTTTTCCTTCAGGGACAGCAAATGCCCACAAGGGATGCTAGGTAGAGAAAGCATCCTGGGAAGAGGAAAGAGCACCTGCAGAGACACAGGGGCGAGCGGAGCACAGGGGCATGCGGGGAACCAGGAGAGGTAAGGTCAGGGCTAGTGGTGGGTGAAAGGCCTCTGGGAGCCTCAGATGGCAGCCCTCACAGATTCTGAGCAAGAGTTGCTCTTCTGCTCACAGCCTTTACTGTCCCCTCTCCCTGGGTTCTTGGGCAGCCTGGCCTTAGAACTGCCAAGAGCCTGGCGCACCACACCCTGGCAACCTTCCTTCAAACTCCAAACATTTAAAACATTCAGAAAAAAAAATAAATAAATAAAATTTAAAAAAAAATAAAATAAAACATTCAGGATTCATGCAGAGAGGGGAAACTTGCGGTCAGGAGTCACGTACAGCTTCTAGTCCAAGCTTGTGACTCACTAGCTGTGTAACTCTGGGCAAATACTTTATTGTCTGAACTTTAGTCTTAGTTGTAAAGTAGGAACCAATGTTACCTACCTCACAGGTTAGCTGTGACAATTAAACATGATAAGGTGTGTGAGAGTATTTGGAAGTTTTTTCACATGGCCTTTCCCCCCTCCTCACTCCTTTTGGTTCTAAATAGAGGAAGTATGTCTAAATGATACTGCCTTTTTTTTTTTTTTTTGCTAGACCCTGTCCCCTTCTTGGGTTTTTCCCTGATAGCTCAGTTGGTAAAGAATCTGCCTGCAATGTGCAAGAACTGGGTTCGATCCCTGGGTTAGTATCTTCCCCTTCCCACCCTATCAGGCAGGTTTAAGAGAGTCTGCCTGGCCTGCAGCCACGTAGCACACTTGCACCTGGCATAGCCCAGTCCGCCCTCGGGATCTGCACACGCGCTCTGCTCTGCGTCCTTCAGTGCTGGGTAGCCACAGCGCTCTAGGGCACAGCAGCCTGTTGATGGGTCCATGGAAGTTTAGAGAGGTCCCTGAGGGTGAAGAGTGAATTTGAGGGCAAACAGAGAGTACCTGGCACACCACCAGCCGCAGACTGGTTCACTAAATCGTAGAAGACTCCGACAATTGAAAAACATTCAGCCGTTAAAAATCATATTGAAAAAAATATTTATTGAGAAGGAATTCATTCCATCTTTCAGTGAAAAAGTACATATAAAACCTACAACATAATACAGCTTTGGTTAAAAATATATATACACACATAGAAAAAGCTTAAGAAGGTTACCTTAAGAAGGTAAGAAGGTTACCTTAAGAAGAAAACCCTAAGAAGGTTACCTCCAGATGACACAACTATGGGTAATGTTTTTCCTCTTTGAATCTTTCATCATGTTCATACTGAACATTATTGGGGTTTGAGCAGGCCCAATAAATACTTCTGGTTTCCCCATCCAGGATCTGAACTAACTAAATAGAATACAAAAGAGTAAGATAGGTAGAGATCAAAGAATTGATTTTATTACTGATACTGGCAGGGCTGGAAGTAGGGCTTGGATGTACAGTCACAGTGAGCTTCCTAAAATCAAACCCTTAAATTAGACAGACTTATACAGACAGCATGATTAACTGCCCCTACACTGGAGGTAAATGGCCTTGACATTAACAATAACAACAACCACAATAATTGTCATCATCACTACTTAGTGGATAGTTACTATGTCCAAGAAACTGTGCTAAGTGTTCGGTGTACATTAACACATTTCATCTGGACAACAATCCTGAAAAATATGTTTTATTATCCTCTTTTTTTAGGTAAAGAAGTGGGACACCTAGGTTAAGTAATTTTCCCAGAGTCACATAACAGGTGAGCTAGAATTCAAGCCCAGGTTGTCCAAGTCTGAAGTCCATGCTCTTCTCTCTTGGAGGGCATGTCAGGTCAATGCTAGGATTTTGAAACAGGTTCAAAGTCACTTGCAAAAGAGATTTCCCAACTGCTTATGATGAGATCCCTGTTGAAGGAGCAGCCACACAGACACTTTGTCAGGTACAGAGCACAGCGTTACAGGAAATCAGCTGGTGGTGGATTCAGACAAGCTGGGACCCCATGAAATGGTTATGTGACCCCAGGAAAATCCATCTCCTTGCCGGGCCTCACTTCTCTGTCTGTAGAGTGAGGGCAATAGGTGAGTTGACTAGGCTGGCCCCTTCTAGCTCTGAGAGGCAGAGATCCTGGGAGCTCTGAGGCCCCAAGTCTCAGCTGAGTTGTAGTCCTGCTGGGCCTGAATGGAGTGGAGCCCAGGTCTGCCACGTAGAACACAGCCTTAGTCCTCACAAACAGGTCTCGGTCAGAAAAGAGGTCTGGTTCAGAAAATAGCAATCAACTGGCAGATGTCTCCCGGGCCATGTTCAGCTGAATCCAGGAGACAGCCAGACAAGATGCATTAAGACACAATCAACTCTTACACTCGAATCTCTGAAGAGGCCTGAGAGTGAACCCAGGTCAGCCCCACTCTCAGGACCACATTGTAAGGCAACCACAGTGGATGTGGAAGTCACTCTGTCCACTTCAGTGACCACAGGACACCGAAGGAGCTGCCACCACTGTAGCCGAAGCAAGAGCTCGAGGAGACGGTGGACTTGGTAGCTGAGATCATATAAGTGACGCCCCCGTGTGGAGGGAATCCTTTCAGCCCTGCCCTCCGCGTCCCTGCCGCCCTCCAAAGCCTGCAAAGGTGAACACCTGAAACTTCCTGCCCAAATGCCTTCTGTCTGGATGGAAGCAACTCTCAACCAGCATCAGAGACAATTCCCCAGCTTCCTCGGCCCAGAGGTAATTCCAAAAGCCATGTTCAGGCTACCTCCCAGAGTTCCCAGGAGATCACGCTCTGGGGGATCACTTGGGCTAGATTCTTCCTTCCCAGTTCCTCTTCCTCACCTTCACCCCTCATTGATGTTTCCTGGGATCAGCTCCCTGGATCTTACTTCACGTCTCTGATGGTCAGGTCAGGCAGATGTGTTTAGTTCTGAAATAGAAGACCACCCTCCATACCCTGATTTCATGGCATCCTTGCAGGGTTCCAGCTCAGGGGTGCAGGCTCCAGCTTGTCCTTGACCTCCCTCCCTTTTCATCCATCTTTCCCTTCCCAGATGCCTGCCCTCGAGACATCAACCTCCAATATCAGGCAATATGACTGGAACTTACAGAGAATCCCACAGTGTGTAAAATTCAGTCTTTGTAACAAATCTCTAAAGTGTAGATATATATCCTATAGGAAGAAAAGTCAGAACAAAGTTTAGTATTAAAGTGTTAGTCAGGATTCAGGAAAACTCAACTAAGAGATGAACATGGTCATCTTGTTTCTTCCTGGTGGCAGCCGCTCTTCTCTGATTGAATCCTCACCTATACACATTGTTTCTGGGGGGACCCAAACCAAGATAGCCAGGAACTCCCAGGACCTATGGGGATAAATCAGCTCAAGTTAGAGTTCCCATGGGTAGCCTGAGACAGAGCTATGGCCACAGCATCCTTAGGACAATATTTGGGATGTCATTTTGACCCTTCCCTCTGCCTTGAGAGGCCCATATGCCACATAATCAACCTTGATACTCCTATCTCACAATCTCTCCTGTTCTTAGAAACAACACTGGCGTACTCTCCAGCATCCAACAGGAAATATTCCTCTTAAAATGTCAACAGCATTGAAAAACACTTTGCTTTTAAGTGGTGGCATGTTCCCTGGTGCTCAAAATCAAGAACCTCAGTGCAGACTCAGCCTATTTTTCTACACAGTTCCCCATAGGTGAGTCAGAAATGGAGTTCCAAGAGTTAGAAAACGCTGTCCAACCCTTTGTTTGTCCTGTTAAAGGATTACAACAGTTGGCTGGAATCAGGCTGGGGTTTTCTGGGGGATCTAGGAGGACAGAACCCATGAAACTTGGGAAACCTCCAGCTTCACAATCAGCATCCGTGAACAAAGCTATCTGTTCCCTCCTCTGCTTTTCCACAAGGCTCTGGACAAATGTATTGGCCTGTTTGCCACCAGCTCACATGTGTTTCTGCTCTATCTGACCCTGAGCTACTCAAGGGCAGGATGCTGATGGCAAGCCGGCATCCCGGGCCCACAAGGCAGTCGTGGGTGGAGTTTAGTGAATGAGATCAAACAAAAGGTGCCCAATGTCAAGGCTCTTACCATCGCAGAGCACTGACCTCGGAAGAACCCTCTGAGAACTTCCACTCCTGCCTGCTCCCTCTATAGATAAGAAACTGAGGCTCAGGAAGGAGAAAGTCATACACAAGCTGTGATCTCCTTGAAGAAGAATGATGACCTGTCTATCTCTGTTTTCTCAGAACCGGCATAGGACCTGACATGGAAAGTTAAAGTGAAGTCTCTCAGTCGTGTCCGACTCTTTGGGACCCCATGGACTGTAGCCTACCAGGCTCCTTCATCCATCCATGGGATTTTCCAGGCAAGAGTACTGGAGTGGGTTGCCATTTCCTTCTCCAGGGGGATCTTCCTGACCCAGAGATTGAACCTGGGTCTCCCACATTGTTGGCAGACGCTTTTACCATCTGAGCCACCAGGGAAGTCCGGACCTGACGTGGAGTAGGCATCAATAGCTGCAAACTAAAGACAGAAGGAAGAAAAGAAGGAAGGAATTTGGCCAAGAGTAACACACCTAGCTGTGCTGTGCTCAGTCACGTCTGACTCTTTGCAACCCTACAGACCATAGCCCTCCAGGCTCCTCTGTCCATGGGGTTTTCCTGGCAAGAATACTGGAGTGGGTTGCCATGCGCTACTCTAGGGGATCTTCCTGACAGAAGGATCGAACCCACCTCCCTTGTTTCTGCTACAATGCAGGCAGATTCTTTACTGCTGAGCCACCAGGGAAACCCAACACACCTAGAACCGAAGTCAAATCTCCTGACTGCCAGATTCCTCCGCTTCTTTTATGCCTCCTTAGCCAACCCTTAAGCTCACATCTGATCAAAAATACAATTTCCTGTCCATTGTTTACCCAGAATTCTTTTGGAAAATTCACCCAGAATCCCCTGGGGTTGCTCACCCAGAATCCTGGCTCCTCATTCAGAAAGCAGAACTTTTATGATACCAATCAAAGGCATTTGGAGGGCAAAGGCATGAAAATCCTAGTTGCTAGGGCAGCTTTTCTAAGTCCATAAGATGAGGGTCTCCAGCTGTGAAAAGGAGAGTAGAAAGAAGACAGCTTTCAGTCCTTACCACCACCTCCAGCCCCACGTTCCCCACATAATGGTCACTGGGAGATATTAGCATCTAAATTATTTTAAGGAGATATAATAAGATTCACCCAGCAGGCCATTAATGACGAAAGAGATTATTACTGGAAAAAATCCAAGACTGACTTTGAACAGAGTTGGCTCATCTAAATGACCCTCTCCCTGCACCTCAGATGATCCTGGTCCCCAGAGGTTATACAGATTTGAAAAAGTAACTGCCGTGGCACATGCTCACGTTTATGCAAGAGGGTCTTACGGAAGGAATCTCTGGAGAATTAGGGTCAGGAGTGCATAGCAGTGAGATAAATGAGATGTTCCCTGAATCGTAAGAATCCTCTGTGGCAGAATTTACAGGAAGCATCTCTAGTCTCCATATTTGGCAGGCGTCCAGCCGGAGTTGTCAAGTATTAGATTAATTTTAATTCAATGCAAAAAACCACATTAGTGGAGTGTTGCAATTGAGAGTTGAAACATACAAAAGCCAAGAGTCCTTGAAGTGAATCATTCCAAAGCCTGAGCATCATTCCTGGAGTCCATCAAAAAAGGCACATTCTTCAGAGCATTCCCCAGCTATCTGCCACCTTTCAGTCAGACTGCTTAGCCAGGCAAATGAGCCACCTGGCAGTGACCTGAAGGGACGGGGCTGTTGATGAATGTTACTTCACCAGTCCGGCTCACAGAAGGTAAAGTTCAAACTCCTTGATATGGCACTCAAGATCCCCCCATGATCTAGCTCCAAATGCCCCTCAAAGCCTCATCTTTCAGCATAATTGTGTTTTGCAGGCTGTAGTCACGCTAGTCCTCTGATTACTGCTGGTGATCTTCTTGCACACCTAACTTCCACTGCAGCCCTAGAAGGGAGCAGCCCAGGCACCATGTGTTACCAGAGTAACCCCACCTCCAAGCCCCAGCTTATCGTTGAGGGGGAAGGGAGCGCCTGACCGGGGGCTAGCCATCAGTCAATCAGATTTCTCTTGACAATGTGAACTAAGAGATACAAATGGTTGGTGGGTGGTAGAGGGTAGTAGTCCATGGATGAGGAAGACATTTTGAGGCAACGTGTAATGGTGAGCAAGTAAAGAGTCACCCCACGGAGAGACCAACACAAGAGGCCGCAGGATAAGATGGAAAGACCTGGGTTCCTGCCTCTGTCATGAAACTCCTCACTGGGCTTGCTGCTCTTGAGACCTGTGAGGCACACCCAATATCCTGATGTATTCTTTCTCTCACAAAACATTCAGAGTAAGCGGCTTTCATGGGTTGCTTGAAAATACTCTCACTGGGAATATAAAGCAGCAGTCCCTCTTGAATGCAGACAATGTTTGTCATGCCACCAGTCACCCTGGGGGTAGTCACAGGATGGCCCATATGGCTGCTTCCCCCCGAGTCTGCAGCCAGGAGTAATCCTCCAGCCTTCTTCTGCTGAGACTGCCTCACCCAGGGGAGGAAGCCCTATGGGTGGGATACTAGTCAGGGGTCTCCAGAGGAGCACAACCCGTATGATATATACATCTATCATATATGTATATCTCATACATAAAGATTTATTTTAAGGAAGTGGATCGCATGAATATGGAAACTGGCAAGTCCAAAGTCTGCAAGGTGGGCTGACACATTGGAGATCCAGAAAGAGCCAGTATTGCAGTTCAAGTCCAAAGGCCATCTGCTGCAAAATTGGGGGGAGCTAGTCTTTTATGCTAGCTAGGCCTGCAACTGGTTGGCTGAGGCCTACCCACATTACAGTGAGCAATGTGCTTTGTTCAACATCCACTGATTTCAATGCTAATCTCATCCAAAAACTCAGAAATATTCAGAATAATATTTGACCAAGTATCTGGGCATCATGATCTAGCCAAGCTGACACAGAAAATTGACCACCTTCACAGGTAGTAATTGTTTTTAAATGACCCTGGTCCATGAGATGTGGGCTCCTGTTCCTAACACTCTGGCCTATGGAAGTTGAGCGTGACCACAGCCACTTCTGCCAGTCTCTCAGCTGCAGACCAAACTCAAGACCATGCTGGACACCAATCCACTGAATGCCTCAAACTCCAGGGGTAATATAGGCCCTCTTTTTAAGCTTAGGATAAAGATCCACCCTGTGGGTGGGGTCAGGGAGGGAAATGGCATAGCACTCCAACAACTTGTTCAGAAGGACAAGTTCTCGATTGTCTTAGAACCTAAGCCAACGCTGAGAGAGAGAGGACCATGTTAACATTCTTCACTGTCTCTCGGGGGTTACCATCTGCCATGAGATCTCCACCATAGAGGCAAAGCTTCTGCCTTTGCTTATACCCATCCCTCAACCAAGAACACTCTCTATTCTCCTTTTTCCAACTCCAAGTAGTAAATGGTGGAGCCAAGATTTGAACCCAGATTTGCTGATCAAGTCCAGCACTCTCTCCATGATTTCAGAGCTTATGGGAAGCAGCTCACTACCTCACAGCAGACCAGCCTAACTTGAGGAAGCGCCAACAGAAAATTACAAAATACCTGGGTTAGCTCAAGTGGGCACTGGAATCCAAGACTTAGAGGAAACCAGTGGTGCAGAGATACCCATCTCTAAACCAGTATCAAGCTGGGAGCTGGGACTTGGCCATGATGAGTAATATGCTACTGTTAGAAGGATGGGCAAAGGCATGAGCAAATCAGTTTCCTTACTTAGGTCTCTTTTGGGATGGTAAATAACTAACTCATATACACCATCCTCCTTTCCACATCCTTGGCAGACATTGCTAATGGAGCACTGCATCTTCCTTCCTAACACAATCTTCAAATCTTATATAAGTCTACAGCATATCCACCTTTTTGCCCGTGAAAAGCCCCTCTGGTCTCCTTCTTTCACTTAAAAGGACAATTGTGATTACACAGGGCCCACCTGGATAATCCAGGACTGCCTCCCCATCTCAAGATCTTCAAGTATATCTTGAAGATACACTTCACTTCTTCCTTATAAGGTAAGATATTCACAGGGATGAGAATGCGGACATCTTTGGGGGCCACTATTCTGCCCAGCACATATACCTCATGGGATTGTCTAAGGGTCGCATAAAACAATGCACGTAAACAGCTTAAACCCAGTGTCCAGCACTTACTAAGCCCTCAATGAATATTTCCTATTGTTACTGTTATGTTCCCCACCCCCATAGCTATTGCAAATAAGTGTTCAATAAATATTAAATGTTATTATGATTGTTATTGCCATCAGGCCTCCCAGCACTGCTGGAGCCAGAATCTGACTCCAAAGTCCGTGCTTTTATCCATTGCATCCTGAATTTTTTAATTAAACATTATTAAACCCCTTCTATGTGTTAAGCTTCGCATGGAACATTTTCACCTACAGGTATATTCTCAGTCCTCCTCTACGGCATTTCTTCCTCTACACTGTGTTTAAGTTGCTTGTGTGCCTCTTTTCCGTCTCTTCAAGGATAGCAACACAGAGTGAAGCAGCAATGGCCTCCCATGGGGCGTGACATAAAGTGGGCTCCCGGGAGATGGTCCAGGAAATGCACAGTAAAGGCCAGAGCCTGCAGCTCTTGGAGGGCAAGGGGAATGGACCCAGGCTCTCTCAGGATCAAGATGGGGACCACGGCCCAAGCTTCACAGGTGGCCTGAGATTAGCCGCTGTCAGCCTGCTGGGCTGGGCTGGGGAGGCTGAGAGCGTAACACCCCAACACTTGTGCCCTGTCAGGATGCCAGTCTTCTGGAAGAAATGCCCCGCACCAGTAATTAGCCAGCATGCACAGGAGCTACTCGTGGAGCAGGGCAGGACCCTGGGCTCCATTCGCTCCTTTGACCAAGCGCATGGCTTGGTTGTCAGCCACTGGTCTGGAAAATCTCCACCTAGCAACATCTCTGTCTACTGTTGGGAGAACTAGCCCAGGCAGAGACACACCTTGGTGCATCTTTGTGAAACCAAAGAAGAGCAAGGGTAGAAATCAGGAACCTGAAATATGGCAAGTCTTTCCTCTTTGAGTAATAACAGGCATGTGGGGCGGGGTAATGTATTGAGTGGTTAAGAATCGAGTGTTCCCCAGTGAATAAGAAGAAATTTGAATTTTTTGATAACTGGGACAGCTTTACCTGTCCTTTATAAAGAGGAGGGGGGGAAAGCATTAAAAATCATGGCATTTATTTAAAAAAAAAAAGAATCGAGTGTCCTCTCTGCCCTCCTTAAACTCATGCCACCAGTGCGGCCAAGCTCTGCAATGCCTCCTTTCCTTGGGGAGGTTTGTTTGATGGCAGGAGGTCCAGAGGGGCAGTAGAGGTTGCCTAGGAAGTAGTTCCCTTCCCTATTTTGTTTCTTAAGCTCTGAACTCACTGAAGAAGAGAGCCTGTAATTCTCTTTTGCCCACATTTTCCAGTCTTATCTCTATCATGTTCCCCCACCCAAGATATGCATACCCATGTATACACACACAGCCACGCGTGCATTTGCATGTACACACATGCACCCACATACATAAGCCCATGTGTCCAATGCATGTTGTGAGTATGCACGTGTACCGGTGTGTATATGCACATTTATGTTCATATTTACACGCAAGTACAGAGGGCCATGCACACACGCACACATACACGTATGACTGCACACTATGCTCTGGTCATATTGAAATACTTGACCTCCTGAACTCATCCCACTTTCTCCTCTCATATCTCAAGACCTTTGTATCAGCTGTATCTCCTTTCTGGAACATCCTTTACCTCTTTTTTTAACCTAGCTACCTCTTCTTCTTAAACCAAGTCCACACTTGCACTTTCAGCCCTCAGCTTCGTAAGTGCTTACTTATTCCCCCACCTGAGCAACAAAATAACACAAATCTATTTTGATGACATTTCTATTCCTAGCAACTAGCATGGGCCTGTTATGACTATCTATGAAATGAGAGGGTAAGTGAACAAATGAATGATGGACACAGAATCAAATCACTAGTTCACACCCACCACACCCCCAGGAAATTATGTGAGCCCCAGTCCCTGCCTTGGGGCCCCCACGGGACACACGAGCCATGTCCCAAAATGGCCATGACCATTCCCCATGCACCTCCTGCTCTAGGCCTCTTCGGGCATCTTTGGGGCGAGGGACCAGGGGGTACCCATAGTCTAACTGTAATTCAGAAATACCTTCAGCGTCTCCAAATAATTAACATTCCATCAGGCCGAGTTGTTCCTCTTGTGGACATTTAGAAACGCTGTGACTCGAAGTGAGAGCCCATTGCTGATAGCATATCAGGGAAATCTTCAGGAGATACAGTGCCTTGTCCCAGCCCAAACTGATGGCCATGCCACGCTGAGAGATAACAGGTGAGGGCTCCGGGAGGAGCTGGTGGCTGAGGACAGGGATGAAAAATGGCTGCTTCAAACTGGTTTCAGGGCTGGTTTGTTCTGAGATAGAACAAATGAGATTCCCGCCCTTGGACTTCTGTGCAGACTTCTCTCTGGGGAGAAAGCCAGGGCGGGAGGAGGTGCGTAACCCGGATCTCAGGTGAAACTTGAGATGTCACCTCCCCACTTCCCATCCCACCCCTACTCTGTGAATATAGCACCTGAGAGAGCTCACGATACCAGCCTCCTAAATGCCTCACTTTCTTCTCCATCCCTCCATCCCCAAACCTCTTCTCTTCCTGCGGCCCCCACTGGAGGCCAATTCACCCTCTCGTAGGTCACAAACCTGTCTTCCCCAAACATTCCCTTTCTTATCCCGCCCCTCCTCTACCCAGTTAATCCCTCCTGGCAATAACTCTCTCAGTGCCCCTTGCCCTCCACCCTAGCACCCCAAACTGGATCAACCTCATCATCTCACTCTAAACTACTAGAAAAGCACTTCACAGGTCCCCTCTTTTTCAGCCTCTTTCAAACTCAGTTCATTCTGAGTTTCACTTGCATTCACTCCTTCATGCAAAAGCATCTTTTGTGCCCTGTGACATACCATGTACTCTGGGGCTGAGAAGACAAATGTTAATAAGACACAGAGCTGATTATATTATTCTCCTGTTCAAAAACTCCTGATGGCTCTCCACTGCCCATGCAAAAGTCCAATCTCCCTAGCACCCCAGGTGGGGCCTCCCCTGATGAATTAACCTCTTCAAGTTAACCTCTTTGGCTACAGCTCAGCCCAGACACCCAAAGGTTCAAAGGGCACAAGCCCACTCCCCATCCCCACACCAAGCCCCCTCCTGCCTCCACACCTTTCTTTCTCCCATTCCCTTCTTTCTTTTCCTCTTATCAAGTCCTCCTTATAATTCAGTGAGAAATGGCTCCAGTGATATTTCTTCTGTGGAGTTGCCATAATCCTCCAGGTTGGAATTAATCACCCAATTCTCTTCGCCTCCAAAGCATAGCTCTAATACCAGCATTATAACATTTATTTCTTCCAGGTTCATGGTTTAGGTAATGAGGTGGGGAAATTATTATCTAACAGCTGACACCAGAATTTCTCTTAGGGAGGAAAATGTTGTCCTTTGGGAAAATATCTTGAACTCGAGCCTCCAAGTCCCTCCCTTGGGGTTCACAGATTCTAGAAAGATGGGAGGAGGGTTCTCATCTGTGTTGCTAAGAGGGAAGGTGGGGGAGGGGGGTCTCCCTTTTGTACCATGTCCGCCCCCCTCCCCACCCCCGGGGTTCTCTGTTGGGGGGATGGTCCAGAGTAGAGACAAGAATGGAATGAGGGGATTTGAGGGGAAAGGCAATTCAGGAGAATGGAACACAGGAGTGAGCTGTGCTAGGCTGCAGCAGCAGGAAAGGTACAGGGAACCAGAAGCTGCCTGCAAGCTTCTCAGAGACACAGGAGCTGCTCAGAGATCCCTGTGGATCTTGTCTCCAGGAACACATATGAGCACACGCTCAGGACAAGGTGTTTTTTTAAATTTTTATACAATTTTTAAAGGTTAGTTTCCATTTACAGGTTAATACAAAATATTGTCTATATTCCCCATGTTGTACCATACATCCTTGAGCTTCTCTTACACCCAACAGTTCGTTGCTCCTGCTCCCCCATCCCTATATTTCCCTCCACCCACTGGTAACCACTAGTTTGTTCTCTGTAACTGTGAGTCAGCTTCTTTTTTGTTATAATCACTAGTTTGTTGTATTTTTTTAATTTCCACATATAAGTGATATCATTCAGTACTTGTCTTGCTCTGCCTGACTTACTTCACTTGGCATAATGCCCTCCGAGTCCATCCGTGCTGTGCAAATGGCAAAATTTTGTTCTTCTTTATGGTTGAACTGTATTCCATTGGTATGTATGCATCACATCTTCTTCTTCATCCATTCATCTCTCGATGGGCAGCTTTTTGAATTCATTCTTTTGTTTGTTTGTTTGTTTCAGGTACATACTCAGGAGTATAACTGCTGGGTCATAACGGTAGTTCTATTTTTACTTTTTTGAGAAATCTCCATAATGTTTCCATGGTGGCTGTACCAATTAACATTCCCACTGACAGCGCACAACGTGTACATGACAAGTTTTGACCTGAATTTCAGGGGCTCACAGACTTTCTAAAGCCTAACCACAGATGTCTGGTGGGAAGGAAGGAAGCCAGTATGCAGACCCCAGGTTAAGGATGGCTGCGCTGAAAGCACAGTGAATGAGACAAGAAGGGGCAGGAGATGAGGCTGGAGCCATGGGCAGGAGGCTGGTCACGCGGACACACATGGACTGTCATGTTAGGGACTTGGCCTTAGTTCTCAGCATGATGGGCTGCTGTTCATATATGTTATAAAAATCATTACAGATACAGAAAGATTTAGGAAGAGATGCAAACAAGAGATGGCAAGGAGTAGCAAGAATGGGGGAAAAAGCGGACAAATTGGAGAAGCATCTTTTTAGAAAAGGGAGGTTGTATTAATTTGCAAAGGCTGCTGTAACAAATTATCACACATTTTTTTGTGGCTTAAAACAATACAGATGTGCTCCCTTGTAGGGAGGGAGGTCAGAAGTCTGAAGTCAGTTTCACTGGGCTGAAGGCAAGGTGTCAGCAGACCCAGGTCTTTCTGCAGGCTCCAGAGAAGAATCCATTTCCTTGTCGGTCTGGAAGTTTTCATGACCCCTTCCTCAAACCACTCCCAACTTCTTGTTTTGATCGTCACATCTCCCCCTTCCTCTTCTGTAGTCAAATCTCCCTCTGCCTCCCTTGAGGAGGATGCTTGTGATGACACGGGGAACCCACTTGAATAATCCAGGATAATCTCCCCATTGCAAGATTCCTAAGTCAATTACATCTGCGACATTCCTTTTTGCCACATAAAGTAATATTCACAGGTTTCAAGGATTAGGACACACATATCTCTAGGAGAAGCAGTGACAGATTTTATTTTCTTGGGTTCCAAAACCACTGCAGATGGTGAGGGCCGCCATGAAATTAAAAGACGCTTGATCCTTGGAAGGAAAGCTAGGACAAACCTAGACAGCATATTAAAAAGCAGAGACATCACTTTGCCAACAAAGGTTCACAATAGTCAAGGCTATGGTTTTTCCAGTATTTATGTACAGATGTGAGAGTTGGACCATAAAGAAGGGTGAGTGCCAAAAGATTGATGCTTTCAAACTGTGGTGCTAGAGAAGACTCTTGAGAGTCCCTTGGACTGCAAGGACATCAAACCAGTCAATCCTAAAGGAAATCAGCCCTCGATATTCATTGAAAGGACTGATGCTGAAGCTGAAGCTCCAATACTTTGGCCACCTGATGCGAAGAGCCAACTCCCTGGAGAAGACCCTGATGCTGGGAAAGTCGAAGGCAAAAGAAGAAGCGGGTGGCAGAGGAGGAGATGGTTAGATGGCATCACCAACTCAACAGACATGAATTTGAGCAAACTCTTAAAGATAGTGGAGGTCAGGGGAGCCTGGTGCACTGCCATCTATGGGGTCGTAAAGAGTTGGACAAGACTTAGTGACAAAAGTCGGACACGACTGAGCAACTTCACTTTCACTTTTCACTTCCATGCATTGGAGAAGGAAACAGCAACCCGCTCCCGTGTTCTTGCCTGGAGAATCCCAGGGATGGGGGAGCCTGGCGGGCTGCCGTCTATGGGGTTGCACAGAGTTGGACACGACTGACGCGACTCAGCAGCAGCAGCAGTGACTGAACAACAACAGTAACACTCTTAGGGGCATTACTCAGTCTATCAATCACTGGGCTGTAATGACAGAACTTGGCAATTTACGGGATTGTGTGAGTTGAAGGGAAGGGAAGCATCCAGGAGGGCTCCAAGGTTTCTGGGTTGGGCTACCACCCAATGCTGTCCCCAGTAACCAATGCTAAGGGCAGAGAGGACGAGCCTCTCTGGATGGGACTGCACACCACCCAACATGGGTATTTATGTCCTAGGTGTGGGGCAGGGCGGGCGGGTGGGGGGGCGGTGTTTAAAAGATATAAACTACTGTGTCTAAAATAAGCTACAAGGATATACGGTATAGCACAGGGACTATTGCCAATATTTTACAATAACTACATATGGAATGTAATCTTTAAAAATTGTGAATCAGAAAACTTTTTTAGAGGATCATGAAGGGGATGCAAACCATGAAATCTGTTGAAAAATAGACAATGACGTTCAAAACAAATAATAGCTGACATGCATTGAGTGCTTACTCCTCTATCTGTGTGCCCCACACTCCTTATCTCATTTATTAAACTGCATGATGGTTCGATGGGAAGTTACTGTGGTTTCATCATCCCCGTTTCACAGATGAGAATACCGAGGCTCAGCAGACACAGTAGCCTCCTCAGCATTACACTCACCCAGTAAGTGGCAGCATCAGGCTTCAAACCAGCCTATAAGGCTAAAGCCCCCTTATACCGAGCCACCAGGTACCTTCACATACTCCTCACTGATCCCACCAGCTGGGTCACCCCAGGCTCTGTCTCCAGACCTTGAGCAGCCCACATGTCTGACTCCTTCTCTGCATTCCCCTAGGGGTCTGGAGGGTCACTTACTACTTGCAGAGGTGAAGCTAGCTTATTTGTACAAACTTCCATGTAAAAATCCTTGTGGTCCCAGTGTGCCTGTAGATGTCCTCATGCTGCTGCTGCTAAGTCACTTAATTCGTGTCCGACTCTGTGCGACCCCATAGACGGCAGCCCACCAGGCTCCCCAGTCCCTGAGATTCTCCAGGCAAGAACACTGGAGCGGGTTGCCATTTCCTTCTCCAGTGCATGAAAGTGAAAAGTGAAAGGGAAGTCGCTCAGTCATATCCAACTCTTCGTGACCCCATGGACTGCAGCCTACCAGGCTCCTCCGTCCATGGGATTTTCCAGGCAAGAGTACTGGAGTGGGATGCCATCACCTTCTCCAAGATGTCCTCATGAAGCTGGGTCAAAAGCTGCAGCCTTTCATCCCAGCTTCTGCCAAGCTGAGATGCAGCAGCCATCACTGATTTCTGTGGAGACGCCTTGGCAGCTCCACCAGGCAGTCTCACCTGCTGCCTGGCACCACTGGGCTCAGAGACCATGCAGAACACAACAGGCTGCTCAGCATCCCAGTATCTGGGACCAGGCCACCTCTATCTGGGGTCACACAGCATTTCTAGGAGACCCTCTGCCATCTGCTCAACCTGGCTGATCCCTCAGTGCTCCAATCACACTAATGAGGCCCCTCCTAGGGTGGGTGCCCACCAGAAGATGGTCTTTCTGGGACCAACCAGGTTCACTTTGATCCCAGCCTCCAGTCTTACCCCCAGCCCCACCTCTGCCAGGTTGAGAAGGCAAATAGCTATCCTGCCTGGCAAGGCCCCTACCAGACATCTAAGAGAATAAGGATGTGGTGGAGGAAAAGGAGACAATCTCTTTTTACCCTCTGTTCTTCTCAGTTGTTTGGAAGTTAGACCTTTGCCATCAGTCACTCAGTTCAGTCGCTCAGTCATGTCCGACTCTTTGTGACCCCATGAATTGCAGCATGCCACGCCTCCCTGTCCATCACCAACTCCCGGAGTTCACTCAGACTCACGTCCATCGAGTCAGTGATGCCATCCAGCCATCTCATCCTCGGTCGTCCCCTTCTCCTCCTGCCCCCAACCCCTCCCAGCATCAGAGTCTTTTCCAGTGAGTCAACTCTTCACATGAAGTGGCCAAAGTACTGGAGTTTCAGCTTGAGCATCATTCCCTCCAAAGAAATCTCAGGGCTGATCTCCTTCAGAATGGACTGGTTGGATCTCCTTGCAGTCCAAGGGACTCTCAAGAGTCTTCTCCAACACCACAGTTCAAATGCATCAATTCTTCGGCGCTCAGCTTTCTTCACAGTCCAGCTCTCACATCCATACATGACCACTGGAAAAACCATAGCCTTGACTAGATGGACCTTTGTTGGCAAAGTAATGTCTCTGCTTTTGAATATACTATCTAGGTTGGTCATAACTTTTCTTCCAAGGAGTAAGCGGCTTTTAATTTCATGGCTGCAGTCACCATCTGCAGTGATTTTGGAGCCCCCAAAAATAAAGTCTGACACTGTTTCCACTGTTTCCCCATCTATTTCCCATGAAGTGATGGGACCAGATGCCATGATCTTCGTTTTCTGAATGTTGAGCTTTAAGCCAACTTTTTCACTCTCCACTTTCACTTTCATCAAGAGGCTTTTTAGTTCCTCTTCACTTTCTGCCATAAGGGTGGTGTCATCTGCATATCTGAGGTTATTGCCATAAACCTATATAAAAATTAAGAGATGGCACGGTGATTAAGAGCACAGGTGCTAATGTTACACCCTGGGTCAAATCTAGCTCCTCTACTTACACTGGGGGGTCTGGGCAAATTACTTTACCTCTCCATAGCTCAGTTTCCATATCTGTAAAAAAAGGATAATACTAAGAAAAGCACAGCAACTACCTCACACCAGTACAACAGTTAAAAGACACAGTCAATCTGATTTTGAATCCCAGCTCTATTATCTACTAGCTGTGCAGCTTTGGGCAAGTTGCTTAAGTGTTCTGTGCCTCAACCTTCACATCTACCCATGAGGCTGATGATCATGATCATATCTGCTTGATAGAGTTTAGTATAAGGATTAAATGAGTTAATGTACCTGAATCACTTAGAAGAGTGCCTGGTACAGAGTGAGCACTGTGTAAATATGAGCTATTACTTAATAAATAAACATCAGCTATTAATGTAAAAATATGTCATGGTTATTTTTACATAAATCAGATTATACTGTCAATATTCTGCAGCTTCTGTTTTTTATTTGGTGTGTCTTGCATTTCTTGGAGGTATATTCATGTCAGTATTTAAATTTGTGTCTTGCTCTTTTTAAACCACTGCACCGCTGGCTCACCACATCGAACCGAAAGAAGGAAGTGCTCGGCTTATTTAAGTATTTCCCTATTGGTGAGCACTTAGGTTGTGCCTACTTTTTTGCTTTTATAAACCATGTTGCAATGATCATCCATGCTCTCTGATGACACATGTGAGTATTTCTCTGGGATAGATAATCACAGGTGGCATGGGGATAGGGGAGGGGTTGTAGGGTATGTGCATTTTGATTTTTGACAGATGCTCCTCATTAGCTGTCCAAAGAGGATCAACCAACTCACATTACTACCTACCGTGCACAGAACACAACATCATCACTCATCCCCTCACCCCTTCCCAGGACTAAATATTTTATCCATATTTATAAATTTATATTGACCTTTTTTTAAAATGTTTATTTATTTATTTGGCTGTGCTGGGTCTTCGTTGCATCATGCGGGATCTTTAGTTGCGGCAGTGAGATCTAGTTCCCTGACCAGGGTCGAACCTGGGCGCCCTCCAATGGGAGCATTGAGTCTTAGCCACTGGACCACCAGGGAGGTCCCTCTATCAGTCTAATGTGGTGGTGCGGGGGGTTTCAATAAAGGTTCATTTTACTGAACTCTTTCCCATGAGGTTGAGCATCTTTTCATATGTTTATAGCCATTTGTATTTCTCATCTGTGCTCTATCTGTTTACAGTTTTGCTCTGATTATCTGTTGGATTATTTGTCCTTTTTTGCATTGATTTGTAGTGCTAGGTGATCAGTTGGGTGCGGGGAATGTGGAAGTCAAGAGAATTAAAAGTCACACCTGGTCTTTGGGCTTAGGCAAAAGTGGACACCACGGGGCCATCTGGCACAGGAACACTGAGGAGACAGTGTGCAGACGGGGCTGTTGAGAACATGGTTGGATGGAGGCTTGGGCTCCAGCCTCCGAGCTGCTGCCATATCCTCCTCCCCTCATATTCAAGGGGACTTGGCCTTACGGGGGGCCCTGGGCCCAGAGGGCCCCAGAACAACAGCATGAGTGACCATCATTCACAAATATCCAATAGCCACTGAGAGCCCACCGTATATAAGACACTGTCCTAGGCAGTGAACACAGCAGTGAATGGACAGATGAGAACCCTGCTCTTGGTGAGTGTATGTTTTAATAAGAGGCAGACAGTCAAGGACTGATGCTGAACCTGAAGCTCCAATACTTTGGCCACCTGATGCAAAGGGCCAACTTATTAGAAAAGACCCTGATGCTGGGAAAGATTGAAGTCAGGAAGAGAAGGGGATGACAGAGGACGAGATGGTTAGATGGCATCACCTACTCAATGGACATGAGTTTGAGCAAACTCTTCAAGAGATGGTGAGGGACAGGGAAACTTGGTAAGCTGTAGTCCATAAGGTCATAAAGAGTCGGACATGACTGTGTGACTTAACAACAACAGGACAAATCAAAGAAAAACATAAATGTATAAATGAACAAAGACAGGTTCAGACAGTAAGTGCTACAATGGCAATAAATCAGTCACATGATAGAGACTACAGATGGGGAGCACCTTTGCTTAGGTGACCAGAAGACTTTCAGAGGCGGTAACATCTGATTTTAGATCTGTGCCATAAAGAGGAGCCCTGCCAAGATCTGGAGGAGGGGCATTCCAACAAGCAGGAGTCAAGATCAGAGCCAGGCAGAGGCTGGATGTCACAGGGATGGGAAGAAGACCAGCACTGTAGGAGTGCCACAGATAATAGGAGGTGGGCTGGTATGAGGCCAAGTTGGGGAAATGGAAAAGAGCCAGATCAGTCAGAGGCCCCTGAAGCCACGGCAGGGTTTGGAGTTTACCACCCACAGAAAGGAAAGCTCTTACGTATCACTAAGGTTCTAATTAGTGAGAGTCATGATATGACTGCTGCTTTAGAAAGCCACTGTGAAGAGAATGGATTATAGGGAAGTAAGAGGGGGAGCAATAACCAATTCAGGGGCTACTGAAGTAGTCTAGCAAGAGATGCTGGCAGTTTGGATGTGGAAGACAACAGAGGCGATGATAAGTGGAGGGCTATATCTTCGATAGAGCCTACAGAACCAGCAATGGACAGATGGACAGGAAGGAAAGGAGCTGACACCTCGATTTCTGGTCTAAGAAACTGCATGAATGGTGGCCTTAATTCCGCAAATGAGAAAGATGGTGGGAGCAGGTACTACTGATTCGGGCAAGAGACAAACAAAAACCGAGTGCTTTCTTTTGGATGTGTTAAGTTCAACATGCTTATTAGACGTCCAGTGGCACTGTCAAGACAGCTACTGGACAAGACTCGGGGCTAAAAGTATAAAACTGGAGCCTTCTGCAAACAAATAGGATAGTGCCTATTTATTGCTCTGGGGCTTGAATTCCAACCCTCTACCTTCTTCCCAAAGAGCATCTAGATCTCCCTTTTGTCAGAATTCTCTGATAGTCTTGCTGCTGCTGCTGCTGCTGCTGCTGCTGCTGCTGCTGCTGCTGCTGCTAAGTCACTTCAGTTGTGTCTGACTCTGTGCGACCCCATAGATGGCAGGCTCTGCCGTTGGCAGAAGGCTAATTCCCCATCCACTGCAGCTTTGATCAGAACAGCTGAGCTGAGGAAGGGATGAGGGGTATTGATGACTTTTGCATCTTCTCCACCCATTTCCTGAGACAGGCACATCATGTAAGTTGGGCCTATCAGACCCTCACTCCAGATGCTTTGAAACTGGAGCAAATGCCTCGAAGATGGAGGTTGTGTTCAAAGGTCAGAGTCACGGCAGCGGCCATGGTGCTTAAGGATGAGACTCTCCTGAGGCTTGACCTTCACTGTGGTTCCTGATGCCAAAACCCCACCTCTTTCCTAAGACCTGGTCTCCCAGTTCCCAATAATCCGGGAGCACCCCAGTAGACTTCGAATAGACTTGCTTTTTGCTTACAGCAGCTAGAGTTCCTTTCTATTGCCCACAATAAGGAATCCAGTCTAACACGTATAATATCAACATTTAAGGTCATGTGGCTGGATGAAATCACTCATGGTAACAGCATAGAAAAAGAAGCACAGAGGAGAGGATGAGTTCTCTTATTCTTGTTGTTTAGTTAATAGTCACGTTTGATGCTTTGCAACCTCATGGACCAGAGACCGCCAGGGCCCTCTGTCCATGGGATTTCCCAGGCAAGAATACTGGAGTGGGTTGCCATTTCCCTCTCCAGGGGATCTTCCCAGCTCAGAGATCGAACCTGTGTCTCCTGCAGTGGCAGGCAGATTCTTAACGCCACCAGGGAAGCCCATGAGTTCTCTTATAGATGAGCTATATTTGGGACACAGATTTGGAGGTTGCTACAGACTGAAATGTATTCCCACAAGATTCATGTTGAGACCCAATAGGATGGTAGCTCAAGATAAGGCCTTTGGGAGGTGTTAGATCTAGAAGAGGTCATGAGGGTGGAGCCCTCACGATGAGATTAGTCCTTGTGTAAGAAGAGACACAAGAGAGGTTCTCCAGGCACATGCATCAAGGAAAGGTCATGTGAAGGCACAGCAAGAAGGTGGCTGCATGCAACCCAGACAGTCTTCACAAGACGCCCATCCTGCTGGCGCTCAGCCTTGGGCTTTCCACAGCTGTGATTTCTCACAGTTCTCACTAAGTCCTTACAGTTTAAGCCGCCCAGTCTATGGTGTTTTGTTATAGAAGCCCAAGCTGCCTAAGGCTTCCCTTGTGGTTTCCCTTATGGCTCAGCTGGTAAAGAATCTGCCTGCAATTTGGGAGACCTGGGTTCAACCCCTGGGTTGGAAAGATCCCCTGGAGAAGGGAAAGGCTACCTACCCCAGTATTCTGGCCTAGAGAATTCCATGGACTCTATAGTCCATGGGGTCCCTGATGCCGGGAAAAATTGAAGGCTGGAGGAGAAAGGGACAACAAAGGATGAGATGGTTGGATGGCATCACCAACGTGATGGACATGAGTTTGATTAGGCTCCAGGAGTTGATGGACAGGGAAGCCTGGCGTGCTGCGGTCCCTGGGGTAGCAAAGAGTTGGACACGACTGAGCAACTGAACTGAACTGAACTGAAGCTGTCTAAGACAGGGACCAAAGCCTCCAGTGCAGCAATAGCTCCCAGAGGGGAAGTTATTACCAGTCTCTTCAATAAGTAGCCTGGCCTGAAGCATTTTCTCTCCAGAGCTATGCTAGTTCTCTAGAATAAGCAACAAGATTAGGCCTCCTAAGTGGGGATCCCAGTACGGTAAGAGATGGGATGTTTTCTTTAAGAGCAGAGTTGAGGTTTGTGGCTGAAAACAGTCATAAAGATTTGTCCCCACTAGTATCGTCACCAATGATCTAGCCCTAGGAGGTGACCTGTCACAGTGTGGAGGACAAAAGCAATGCTCCAGTGATGACAAGGTTAGAAAAAAGATGGAGAAGATGAGCACAGTCAGAAAAGAAGAGGGAGGGACAGAAGAGACGCAGACACAGGAAACGGGCGTGTAGACGAGGCAGGAGGCGGGGGGATGAACTGGGAGACTGGGATTGAAGTATGTGCCCTGCCATGTGCGAAACACAGAGCTGGTGCTGCATGGCGCAGGGAGCTCGGCTCGGTGCTCTGTGACGACCTAATGGGTGGGACTGGGTGGGGGATGGGCGGGCGGTCCAAAAGAGCCAGGATATATGTACGCATAAAGCTGATTCACTTAGTTGTATAGCAGAAACTAGCACAACATTATAAAACAACTATGCCCCTATTTAAAAAAAAAAAAGAAAGAAAGAAAGAAGGAAGGAACACCTGGGACCCGCAAAGAGCAAATTTCCCTACATTTCCATCCTACAGCATGAGGTCATATGGAAGTCAGATACCCATAAAGCAGGACAACTCATAGCACCGTAGGGCCAAACCAGCACCAAAGGCATGAATCCCTAAGAATGCTCACCATCACCTCCATCACCCCCAAGTACTTGATCTTGCACCTGGGCCTCAATCCTCAGCCCGCAGCAGCAAGAACAGTGGCTGCAGCGAGAGAGTGGGAGCAGGGAAAGGAAGTGCAGATCCCAGTGGTGGGGCCAGAGTCTGTGTGGACTAGGGTAGGGCCTGCTCTGAATCCTGGGGTGAGCACCCTGGGGTTGGGGACTGGGCAGGGATGAGCAGCACTGTGAGGAGATGGGTAGGAGGACAGTCCCCTCTAGGGAGGACCTGTAAATTGAATATGCAAAATGTGAAGGCTCCCAGGCCTGTATTTTTCCAACTTTACTGTGCATCCATATCACTCAAGTTGCAGATTCCCTGAAATCCGTATTTTTCATATGGTCCCTCCCCCTCCCCCTCCCCCTTACAGGTGATTGAGAAATTTCAGCTTTTGCCAAAACCTTCTAAAGGAACCTACCTATCACATATTCTACCTTCAACAGTATTTGCCAAGTTGGAAAGCATCATTTTAAAGTGGTCCTTCTGTTAAGAGAGAGACAGAGAGAGAAGGGGCAGGGGGCAGTGGAGAGAAGGAGAGAAAAGAGAAAGAAAAAGAATGAAAAGAAAAAAACTTCAAAAAAATTTTTCCAAGTCAAACTGCAGCTCCACTGACTTTAACCTTTAACCCTCAAAAAGCCCCATCATAGCTTTCAAGTGTCAATCCAAGTGCTGAGCCTGAATTATCTAACCTTCAGCTTTAAAGAGCCACAGCAAAAAGGTCAGAAGGAAACCTACAGGACGTTGCAGCAAGTCTCTCTGCTTCGGACACTTGAAAGGTAGAAAACTTTCAAAGAGGGACACAGCCAAGAGGAGTCGCCCGTTTAAAATAAAAGATCCTCAGCTGAGCCAGATAAGCCTTTGAAACAGCTTACTTGCGACTTAATTTGCCCTTATTGTTTAAATAATTAGAAGGAATCTCTGGAAAACACACGACTGATCCCTCACTCCTGTGCTTCAAATCTTTGACAGCTTCCCAGTGCCTCAAAGTATCTCCCCAAAGTGCGACCTGCAGGAAAGGATGTTCGGTAGATAAAGGGCTCCTTGTGGTGAAAAAGTTTGTAAAACACTGCACTCAACCGAGTTGAACAGGTTTTGCTCCTACAGGACTTGTCAGCGTCCTTATGATGCTCTGTTCATCGGCCTTTGCAGGAATGCAGTATTGCAGCTTCTCCATACCTGACTTGACCACCACGGAATCCTAGTTTCAAGCAGCATCCCTTAGGACTGTGGTTGCGTGGAACACCTTTAAGAGTGACAGCAAACCCCCAAGTCTGGGTTCCATACCCGGTCCCCAGCCCTATGTCCAGCCTCAGGACATTCTTTCCATACACATGCACCCACACCTGACTTCTAACCACACCAGCCACTTGAGCTTTATGATGCACTTGGAACAATTTCGTGCCTTGCTCAGGCTGCTCTCACTGCCAGGAAAGCCTCTCCTCCTGCTCCGTTCTCTTAAACTTCCACTCATGTTTTCAGTCCTTGGTCAAACACATGGGCTCTGTGGACCTTCCCCTGCTCCCCCGGAAAACTCAACTGCCTCCCACTCTGGGCTCTATCACAACACTGATGGACCTGCACTGTGATTAGCCCAAGTCCCTCTGTTATTAATTGAAAGCCTTGAAAAGGCTGGGAGTGTGAGCCGACTCTGGAAATGCGTGTTGACAATACTAAGAGCTTCCATCTGTTGGTACTTCCAAAGGCCGGGCATTATTATATGCTCATGACATGCATTAACAAATGTAATCTTTACAGCCTCACTTGCTGGGGAAGTACCATTATTATCAATTACTATTACCCCTATTGCAGAGATGAGGAAGCCGAGACTCAGAAAAGCTAGCTTACCCCAAATCACATGATGCGTGAGAGGCAAAGCAGGCATTCAACCTTATGCTCTCAAACATTATGTTATTTAAGAGAAGCAGAGGGTGAGGGAATTCCCTAGTGGTCCAGTGGTTAGGACTCTGCGGTCTCACTGAAGAGGGACAGGGTTCGATCCCTGATCCAGAAATTAAGATCTCACCAGTTGCAGGGCACAGCCAAGAAAAACAGAGCCGACTGATTCAGAAGCTGCACAATGTCAGCAAGGACTCACTCGGGTTCTTCACATCGCTCCACTGTCCATCCTCAGTGAATCCATGCTGCCCTCAGGCTGGCTCCCCTCGCGGTGCTGAGAGAGTGGCAACAATTTCAGGCATCACATCCAGACACAACAGTGTTCAGAGAGAGAAAGGGAACTTGGAGTGGAGGCTAAGAGCATTGTCTCTGGAACCAAACAGCTTTGGTTCCTAGGTGTATGACCATAGGCAAGTTAGGAGCACACTGTAAAGAGCGCAAAGATACAGCCAAGATGTAACAGGCTCTCTTGAAAGGAGCTCCCCATCTTCTTTCTTTCACCTTAAGTTCTTACCTATAACATCCCTCCATGTTTTCTTTGTCTGACACACACCATTCTTTCTTTAGGAATGAGTTTCAACCTCACCTCCTCCAGGAAGCCTTCCCTGATGGCACCCTTCAGTCTGGGTTCAGTGACCCTGCTGGGCATCTCTGAGTGCTCCGTACTTGTCCCATTGTTGTACTCTCCCCATAACACTGTAATTATTGGTTTCATTGTCTTTCACACTAGACTATGAGCTGAGGAAAGGCAGGAAGCATGGATCTTGTCACCATCCACAGGAACTGCTCCAGTAAGTGACACAAACAGCTTAAATAATAGTTGCTGGATAGCAAAGGAAACCATAAACCAAACAAAAAGACAACTTCTGGACTAGGAAGAAATATTTGCAAACAGTGCGACTAACAAGGGCTTAATCTCCAAAATATACAAGCAGTTCATACAGCTCAATATCAAAAGCAAACAACTCAATCAAAAAATGGACAGAAGAAGACCTAAAGAGGCATTTCTCCAAAGACACACAGACGGCCAACAGGCACATGAAAAGATGCCCAACACTGCTAAGCATCTTAATATTATTGCATTATAATTATATAATCCTTGTGTTCAGTCATGTCTGATTCTTTGTGACCCCGTGAACTGTAGCCCATCAGGCTCCTCTGTCCATAGAATTTTCCAGGCAAGAATACTGGAGTAGGTTGCCATTTCCTACTCCAGGGGATCTCCTCAACCCAGAGATCGAACCCATGTCTCTTGCATCTCCTGCACTGGCAGGCAGATTCTTTACCACTAGCGCCACCTGGGAAGCCCCATATAATTATTAGAGAAATGCAAATCAGAACTAATGAATAGTCACCTCATACCAGTCGGAATGGAGTCTACAGAAACAAAGTGCAAGAGATAAAGGAACCCTCCTACATTGTTGGTGGGAATATAAATTGGCGCGGCCGCTATGGAGAACACTATGGAAGTTCCTTAAGAAACTAAGAATACAGCTACCGTATGAGCCAGCAACCCCACTCCTGGGCATATACCCAGAAAAGACAAAAGCTCTAATTTGAAAAAATGCCTGAACCTTAATATTCACAGAAGCACTATACCTACAATAGCCCAGACATGGAAGCAACCTAAGCATTTACTGACAGATGAATGAATATAATGGAATATCACTTGGCTATAAAAAATAATGAAATAATGCCATTTGCGGCAACATGAAAGGACCTAGAGATTATTTCACTAAATGAAGCCAGACAAAGAAAGACAAATATCATATGATATCACTTATAGGTGGAATCTAAAATAATGATACAAATGAACTTATTTACAAAACAGAACAGACTCACAGACATAGAAAACAAACTGACGGTTACCAAAGGGAAAAAGCAGGCAAGGGATGAATTAGGAGCATGGGATTAACAGATGCTACTACCATACATAAAATAAATAACAAGGACCTCTGTACACCACAGGGGACTATATTCAATATCTTGTAATAAACTATAAAGAAAATGAATCTATATAAATAAAATTTAGTCAATTTGCTGTACACCTAAAACTAAGTCAACACTGTAAATCAACTATACTTCACTTTAAAAAAAAAAGGCTGCTAGATGTTCAAGCAGAAGACAGACGGTCACTTAACTGAGGGGCTGCTCCAGGGGCTTGGCAGTCCAGTTATTAATAGATCATCCTCAGGCCTCGAGGTGGGCCATTCCCAAGCACACCAGATTACCCTAGGCCAAGGTGACCCGTGTGCCAGAAAAATGTCTCCTTAAGTTTTCCCCTACAATCTGTGATAAGCTTCCCCCAAATGCAGACAGGAGTTGTATGGCAAAGCACAAACTCTTGGGTCTCACAAACCCTAAGAGGCTCAAGCCACCACCACTTCCTAGCCATGTTCTTGAGCAGATCTCTTCAACTTTCTGGGGCTGATGTTTTTCATCTGGAAAATGGGTTTAAGAAAGTGAAAGTGAAGTCGCCCAGTCGTGTCCGACTCTTTGCGACCCCGTGGACTCTAGCCCACCAGGCTCCTCCGTCCATGGGATTCTCCAGGCAAGAATACTGGAGTGGGGTGCCATTTCCTTCTCCAGGGGATCTTCCTGACCCAGGGATTGAACCCAGGTCTCCTGCATTGCAGGCAGATGCTTTAACCTCTGAGCCACCAAGACATAAATCACAGCAAGATCCTCTTTGACCCACCTCCCAAAGTCATGGAATTAAAACAAAAATAAACAAATAAGACCTAATTAAACTTAAAAGCTTTCACACAGCAAAAGTAACAATAAACAAAATTAAAAGACAACTCTCAGAATGGGAGAAAATAATTGCAATAGAAGCAACTGACAAAGGATTAATCTCCAAAATATATAAGCAGCTCATACAGTTCATAGGAGAAAACAAACAGCCCGATCAAAAAATGGGCAGAAGCCCTAAACAGACACTTCTCCAAATATGTCCAGATGGCTAATAAGCACATGAAAAGATGCTCAACATCACTCATTATTAGGGAAATGTAAATTAAAACTACAATGAGGTGTCACTTCACACCAATCAGAATGGCCACCATCAAAAAAACTACAAACAATAAATGCTGGAGAGGATGTGGAGAAAAGAGAACCCTACCGCACTGTTGGTGGGACTGCAAACTGGTACAGCCTCTATGGAGCACAGTATGGAGATTCCTTAACAACCCAGGAATAAAACTACCATATGGCCCAGCAATCCCACTACTGGGCATATACCCTGAGAAAACCACTCTTCTAGAAGAAACATGCCCCCCAGTGTTCATTGCAGCGCTATTTACAATAGCCAGGACATGGCTAGATGTCCTAGCAACCTAGATGTCCATTGACAGATGACTGGATAAAGAAGTTGTGGTACATATATACAGTGGAATATTACTCAGCCATAAGAAGGAACAAATCTGAGTCAGTTGTAGTGAAGTGGATAAATCTAGTGCCTGTTATACAGAGGGAAGTAAGTCAGAAAGAGAAAAAACAAATACTGTATAATAACGCATATATATGGAATCTAGAAAAATAGTACCTATTTACAGGAAAGAAATGGAGTTGCAGACATAGAAAACATTCTGGTGGACACAGCAAAGAAAGGAGAGGGTAGGACCAATTGAGAAAGCATCATTGACGTTTATACATTATCATGTGTAAAATGGATAACTAGCAGGAAGCTGCTGTATAACACAGGGAACCCAGCCTGGTGCTCTGTGATGAGAAGTGGGATGGGGGGAAGGGAGGTTCACGAGGGAGGGGACGTATCTAGATAATTATAACTGATTCATGTTGATGTATGACAGAGACCACCACATTGTAAAACAATTATCCTCCAACAAAAATATTTTAAAAATTAAAAAAAAGAATATGTAAAGATGGGCAGTTGTAAAGATGAAATAAGACAGGTTCTATAGAGAGCCGGCCACATGATAAATCCCCAATCAACGCTGGCTCCTCTTAGCAGTATGTACATTCACAGTGACAAAGTTGGGCAGAATCGGTGGTCTATTTTAAAACCGTAGCTCTGGGCTTAGTTTCTGAAGCCCAAAGAGACTTGCTGTTGGGATAGCATGATGGGCTCATGTTAGGGTGGCATGATGCTGTTAGGGTGGAAGTTTCACTGGTCAAGCATGCTACTGTCCCTCAACAAAGATGAACTCACGAGCTACAGAT
The DNA here is from genome assembly GCF_042477335.2 of Ovis canadensis. Lineage (NCBI taxonomy): Eukaryota > Metazoa > Chordata > Mammalia > Artiodactyla > Bovidae > Ovis > Ovis canadensis. Next base: position 14,204,391 of record NC_091245.1, read on the forward strand.
GAGGTCATCGACAGAGCTGAAAGATGCCGGCCAGTGGGCAGGGGCAAGCAGCGCTCTCTGAGTAATACTGCCTAATTGCATATTGAGTTGAGGAAGTGCTTTAGGAACAGAACGCTCATCAATTTTCCCTCTGGGACAGTTTTAGGAAGCCCTGAAGAGTAAGTTGCTCAAAAGCTCGCCAGGAGGTTGGTTGGAAGGGAGCTCAATGAGGAGTCAGGACATGTTTAATTCATATTCCGGTTCTATGAGCAGCTGTTCCCGGACCTCACGCAGGTCCCTGCCCTGCATTGGCCGCAGTTAGACTCAGTGACGGAGAAGACAATGGCACCCCACTCTAGTACTCTTGCCTGGAAAATCCCATGGACAGAGGAGCCTGGTAGTTTGCAGTCCATGGGGTCGCTAAGAGTCGGAATGACTGAGCAACTTCACTTTCACTTTTCACTTTCATGCATTGGAGAAGGAAATGGCAACCCACTCCAGTGTTCTTGCCTGGAGAATCCCAGGGACGGCGGAGCCTGGTGGGCTGCCATCTATGGGGTCGCACAGAGTCGGACACGACTGGAGCGACTTAGCAGCAGCAGACTCAGTGACCTCAGAAGTGCCTCTGAGTTCTGTGGCAGGTCTTACAGCATGATGGCTGAGGTGGCAGCCTTTACTGGGTTCAAATTCCAGCTCTACTACTCAGAAACTATGATCCTCAAACAGTCACCCAAGCCCTCTTAAGCAAATCTCCAACTTGTGTCATGTGAATTGGGGATTAAAATTGCACTGACTTCACAGGACTGACTACCTCTATCTCCTACCAGCTCTTATGAGGATTAAAGGAGGCGATTACATAAAGCCTCAGCCAGTCCCTGCACAGAAGCCCTTCAGTAAGCGGTGGCTGTTACGATCATTTCAAGGCGTAATTCTCTTGGCACTTTTGATGACAGTGAAACCTAGGAAAACCTTGCACAGCCTGTGCCTCTGACAGACATATAAATCCCCTCCAAAGACAGAGGCCACAAAGCAGAGGACAGTGAGGGACTCTGTTCCAGGGCTGTGTAGCTTTCTGCTTCATTCAGTCTCAAAGCTCCATTGAACCAGTCAAGCATCTACCTTATCAAGTTCTTTGGCTCTGAGCCTCAATCAAGTTTAGCATCAGGTGCATTTTGCTACTTAACTGATGGCTTTTACTCCCAGGGGTGACTGACTCCACCTCAAAAAGGAAAAAACAAAAAAGAAAAAGTGCTTGTAGGGTTTGGGAAAGTGACAAGCTGTATATTTTACTCATTTTTGTTTTTCTTTTTTTGTTGTTAAGGAAAAAGAAAAGCTTTTGCTCTGTCAGTGGTTAAAAAACTGGGCTGGAAAATCAGACAAAACTGGATTTAAATCTGGGCTCTCTACCACTCACTATCCAAGACCAAGGGAGAGCTACTTCATCCTTCAAAGGCTCATCTCTCTCATTTGTAAAAGGAGGGGAGGAAAATTAACTATCTCTGGGGTTTTGGTGGGATTAAATGTAATAATGCAGGTAAAGCTCTTAGTGTACCATCTAGCATTCAGTAAATACATAGTGAAAGCTGTGGTTTTTCCAGTGGTCATGTATGGATGTAAGAGCTGTACTATGAAGAAAGCTGAGCGCCAAAGAATTGATGCTTTTGAACTGTGGTGTTGGAGAAGACTCTTGAGAGTCCCTTGGACTGCAAGGAGATCCAACCAGTCCATCCTAAAGGAAATCAGTTCTGAATATACATTGGAAGGACTGATGCTGAAGCTGAAACTCTAGTACTTTGGCCACCTGATGTGAAGCACTGACTCATTGGAAAAGACCCTGATGCTGGAAAAGATTGAAGGCGGGAGGAGAAGGGACCGACAGAGGATGAGATGGTTGGGTGGCATCACTGACTCAATGGAAATGAGTTTGAGCAAGCTCCAGGAGTTGGTGATGGACAGAGAAGCCTGGTGTGCTGCAGTCCATGGGGTCGCAAAGAGTCAGACCTCACTGAGCGACTGAACTGAAGTACTCAATGTTATTATTATCACCAAGAAAAACTAGCAGGGAGTTAGACTAGCAAATGATGAGGTTGTTAAGAGGCTGTGAATATTCATTAGGTACCTACCAATTGTGGTGTTTAGCTAGTTGGCAGACACTAGCTGAGAACAGACAATCAAGTGGTTACTCAGTGGCCCAGACCCCCTCCAGGCCTTACGCTGTTCCAGACTGACAGAGTCCTCACCTCCCTCCCAGCCCTGACCTTCCTCTCCTTGCTGGGCCTATCACAGATGAGAATTGAACTGGAGGGGTTTTCATTGTCTAAATGGCTGTAATGTAAGGATTGTGCTGCTGTTTATCATACTCAGGACATGGAAGCAACCTAAATGTCCATCAACAGATGAATGGATAAAGAAGATGAGGTGTATATACACACACATATACATATATATGTATGATTAATTACTAATCAGTCATTAAAAAAAGAATGAAATAATGCCATTTGCATTATGAATGGATCCAGAGATTATCACACTAAATGAAGTAAGTCAGACAGAGAAAGACAAATATTATATGATATCACTTTTATGTGGAATCCGAAAAATAGTAAAAATGAACTTATTTACAAAACAGAAGCAGACTCACAGACATAGGAAACAAACTTACGGCTACCAAAGGGGAAGAGGAGGAGGGATAAATTGGGAATTTGAGATTAACAGATGCACACTATCATACATAAAACAGATAAATAAAAGGATGCATGGTATAGCACAGGGAATTACATTCAACATCTTGCAATAATTGTTGTTGTTCACTCACTAAGTCAAGTCTGACTCCGTGATGCCATGGACTGTAGCACACCAGCTATATTCAGCTTCTTGCAATAAACTATAAAGGAAAAGAATAAAAAAGAGTGTAGGCATATATTTATATATGTATGTAACCAGATAAATATGTGCCTACATATGTATGTATGTATATAACCAGACCAGGCTTCCTTGGTGGCTCAGCTGGTAAAGAATCCGCCTGCAGTGTGGGAGAGCTGGGTTCTATCCCTGGGTTGGAAAGATCCCCTGGAGAAGAGAAAGGCTACTCACTCCAGTATTCTGGCCTGGAGAATTCCATGGACTGCAGAGTCCATGAGGTAGCAAAGAGTAGACACAACTGAGCGATGGAAAAAAAAAAACCACATCACTTTGCTGGCCACCTGAAACTAACACAATATCGTAAATCAACTATATTTCCATTTTTAAGAGAAAAAAAGGATTATGCTGAATTTCTAATTGCTGTTTGTACATCCATCTGGTTGCTTAATCATATTTCTGATTAAGTCTTTCCTAGTTATGTAAATTTTTCACCTTTGCGTCTTAAAGTAGATTTGGGGAGACACGACATCTTTCCATTAATTTATACTCTGCCTTGGGACCAGGTTTTAGGGTCAGAGAGCTTAGGCCCTGTCTGCCCTGGGAGCGCAGCAGGCAGCGTGTCAGTCTCGCTATCAGAGAGCGTGGGCCCAGCTCCCAGGCCTGCCGCTTTCTAAGTGCAGGGTCCTAGGAAGGTCACTTGCCTCTCCTCTCCTGGCCTGTCTTCCTCGGTTGTGACATGAGAATAAGGCCAACTTTCAGGGGGGTGGGGGGATGGTTCAGAGGAGGGCAGAGGAGCCAGTCTCTGCCAAGCATCTCTCCAAGCCCTGGCCAGCAAGGTGGGAGAAGAGCACACATTCTTTTGCTGGATTCACACTGGGGGGAGAGTGGGGTTGGGGTCCCATTTCTGACCACTCACGAGAGTGGGAGGTCTTCCGAAGAATAGAGTCAGCACGGAGGAAGTAGAGAAAGAAACCAGAGCTGAGGAACACGTTCAGCCTCAGTGCCCATCCATGATGCTTCTATACCATGAGGAAAATGCCATTTTTTGTTCAAAAAGAAAAATTAAGTGAGATTTTCTTTTTTTTCCAAAGCAGTTATCATTTCCTACTATATATAAGTTCTGCTCAGTTGCTCAGTTCTGTCCAGCTCTTTGCAACCCCATGGACTGCAGCACTCCAGGTCCTTCAGGATCTCCTGGAGCTTGCTCAAACTCATGTCCATTGGGTCAGTGATGCCATCCAACCATCTCGTCCTGACACCCCCTTTCCCTCCTGACTTCAATCTTTCCCAGCATCAGGGTCTTTTCTAATGAGTCAGTTCTTCACTTCAGGTGACCAAAGTACTGGAGCTTCAGCATCTGAAGCTGACACATCTTATGTAACATATCCATTTACTAGGCTGATTGTTGGCTCGCTCTCTCTCCGCGAGAATAAGCTCCGCAAGGCAGGGAGCTCTTTTGTCTCTTTTATTTGCTGATCCATCCGTGGCACTCAGCAGGTACTCAGTAAATAGTTGCTGAATGAATGAATGAGCTTTGAAATCTGGAGAAGGTTGAGATGTCCATATTAATAGCTATTGATGGTTGCTCATATTTTTTTTTTCATTTGCTGACCGGATTTGCCATTTAGCTGATGACCTGAGATGCAGCCAAAACTCCTCAGACCTCAGACAACAGCTAACATTTGGTTCTTCAGCTCAAAGGCAAAAAGTGGCAACAGGGTCTTTGCATTCAGAGGTTCTTCCTTCTGAGAGCCCATCCCTAAAATGCTGTGTGTCTTGGGTCCTCCCCTTGACTCTCTTCTTATCTCAGTTCTCCTGGTCTCCCTCAGGAGCCCACCCTCTCCCAGGGCTTCTCTCTGCTGACATCCCCTGGACCTGGTCTCCAGCCCTGACTTCCAGAATCAGATGAAAAGCTGCTTCTCTGACTTTTCAACTCCAATGAACTGTACACAGAACCTGTGCAGAATGAAAACACGAGGCCCTTCATGGAAACTTTATTACGAATTTCAAGACAGGGATAGCAGAGCATTAAACTGAGAGTGGAACCCCTTTTGGCCCAGGGCACACATCCCTGAAGCCAGCCTTGATTGCAGACGTTTCTAACTTAGCAAGTCCAAGATCCAGCCCCTCATCTTTCTCCCATCTCCACAGGCTCCTCTTCCCAAGGCCCTCATCTCCGAGACCAGCCCCTCCACCTACCCAGTCACTCAAGTAGAGCACAGCCCTTCACCCCATCCCATCATCCAAGCCTACTGAATTTACTTTCCAGAGGCCTCTGTCTCCCTCTGCCTCTCATTTCTCTCCATCACTTCACCAACCCAGGCCAAGTCAATTCTACCACAGCCTCCTAACCACATCCTGCCTCCCATCTTCCCTCTCTTAAAACCATTCCACAGATCACTTCAGACTGACTTGCAAAATGCTAACGTCAAGTCCAGACTCTTCAATATGAAAATCAGACTCTTCAATATGAAAATAAGGCCCCCCTAGTGATGTAACTGTCATTTCCTTCCCTAGTCTACAAGGCTATCCCCTGAACTTGGTTTGGATCCTCCCCACGTACCTTTCTTGTTGCTTGAAACACCCTCCCTCTCACCCACTCCCCTCTCTCCTTCATTAGGGTTCTTCCAGGAAATCTTCCTCAACTACCGGAGACCCAAGAGCACCTCTCCTCAAGGGTCCCCCAGTCTTGCTCAGTGTTAGCTGTAAAGTGGTTGTTGTTGCTGCTGTTGTTGCTGAGTCACTAAGTCATGTTTGACCCTTTGTGATCCCATGGACTGCAGCACACCAGGCTTCCCTGTCCTTCACTATCTCCCAGAGTTGGCTTAAACTCATGTCCATTGAGTCAGTGATGCCATCCAATCATCTCATCCTCTGTCACCCTCTTCTCCTCCTGCCTTCAAACTGTCCCAGCATCAGGGTCTTTTCCAATGAGTGACCTCTTCACATCAGGTGGCCAAAGTATTGAAGCTTTAGCTTCTGCATCAGTCCTTCCAATGAACATTCAGGGTTGATTTCCTTTAGCACTGACTGGTTTGAGCTCCTTGCAGTCCAAGGGACTTACAGCACCATAATTTGCAAGCATCAATTCTTTGGCGCTGAGCTTTCTTTATGGTCCAACTCTCCCATCTGTTCATGACTACTGGAAAAATCACGAAGTGGTATGATTCCTATTTCCAATCCCTCGATAAGTGGTCAGGTACTAGGAAGCTTCTCTGTTCCCCACTGCATTCCTGGACCCTGCAGTGCACCTGGTTCTTTAAGGTCACTGTAGCTCTAACTAGAGCAGGTTCTAGGTAGGAAAACGGAACAAAAATAAATAGATAGACAAATAAGTTCCATCAACATGTCTGCTTCAAAGTCTCTCCAGAATAGATATGAGAGACATGGATTGCACAAAATCTGATTTATTATAGGAGACACAGGTACACATTTAACTTGGGGACGAGGAGGCAGGGGTGGGGCCCAATCAAACTTACACATTCCCTCTCCAATACCCAGCCCCACCCACCCCACCCTTTCTCTGAATCTTTGGGGCAAGACAACTGGGGCCATCTGGGGCAATAGTCATTCACCCTAGGGGAAGGCTAAGATGCTACTACCATCCTGTATCCTAATAAGCTTCCTTCTTATAGAAACAGACAGGAAAGCCTAACCCTGGATGAGAGGCAAGCATTTGTACCCACTATGACTTCATTTTCTGGTAGCCTGATCATTTAAAAACTTGAAAAAGAACAGGATGTCTTTTCTTTACCCGCATACCTAATTATCAAGACTACTAAAACTGTTTATATCATTTTAGGGGAATAAGATAAGAAAACATCTTAAGAGGAAACATGACCCATCCTTTAAAAGATGGACATCGTATGCGGGAAAACATTCTGAATGAGATCAATATAAACAGGGTTCACTGTATTTTAAATAGCAAGATTTAAGTAGGCTTTTATTCATAACAGGATGGACAGTCCTTTAAATTATGCTGAAGCATCAGGGGGAATAAAGGAGAGCAAGGAGTAAGAGATGGTCTGGAAAGTCTATCTTTGGGGTCCTAAATGAAGCAAAATTAAAATGCATCTTTCCAGAAAGCTGAACAAATTATAAGTAGAAACAATTAGGTGATGATAATTCCTCTAGTAAAAAGCATATATATTTCTGTTTTCCTTTTTATAATAGAGCTAGAAGGTTTCAGAGCCCTCCAGTTACATGCGGGCTGGTTTGAAATTGAGCTTTAATTTAAGATAAAAATACTCAGGGAACAAATGAGGGCAGGAACTTTGGTCTAGATAGAACTGTAACGCATACTTACGATTACCCAGCTAGTTAGTTCCAGATTTTGACTGTGAAACCACAAAAGAATAAACAGTTCATCCTGAGAAAGCTGGGGTTCTGAACTGTAAAGGACTTCTTCTCAACCCTACAAATGCAAATAAGGAGCAACCCTTACAAGTTCCCTCATCTAAAGGCAGGCTCTGAGACATGTTTATTTTTTAGGGAAAAAAAAATAAGAGGGTTCTCCTCCTCTAGTTTATACTTTGGAGCCCCGTTTACCAAGGAATGCTCAGCACCATTTTACATGGCTTCTGGTTAAAGATGTCATTTTGATTTTAATGGGAAGATCAGTGAAATCTACAACCCAGGCAAGCTCCGACTCCCTCTCCTCCATCTATCCTGAGAGCAAACCAGAGGAAGACCAGCATCCCGTGAAGTAGTCAACACACGTGGATATTTCTAATTTACCCATAGAAAACTCTCCAGTTCAAAAAAAAAAAAAAACAGGCTGGCTAGTAATCTATTTAAAACCGCGGCTGACATGATAAATGAAACAGAATAAATGTATACAGCGAGTGAGCCTCCTCGGGAACATGGTGGGGACCGGAGTGCTTCTGCTGACAGCGACTTTCCCGTCAGTGGCCTGTCTCTCTTGGAGGCAGCTGTCAATCACGGGCCAGCCTGCGCTCCCGGGGGAGTTCATCGTGCCCGCAGACAGTTGTGGAATAACTGCTCCTAGGCGTCGGAGCAGCAGATGGAGTGTATCTGTCAATCATTGTCACTAATTATTAACTTCTGTCACTCAGAGCAAGGCAACATCTCGGCGCCTGATCCGCTGTGATTTGATCTGCCACGCCACCTCGGAGACAGACAGAGCAACCCTTCATTCCGGTCACACTCCCAGCACTTTGCTGGGTCAGCCGCGGTGACTCAGTGTTCGCGCCCCATGACCGGCTGCCACACGTGGATGCGCAGGCGCACGCGCACAGCGGGACTTCGGGACTCTCTGTCGCAGTGAGGGGCCTCCTCCAGGGGCCCAGGCCACGGGCGCTCCCGCTCATTAATTATTGAGTCTGGACGGTTTTATCTTGGCCGCTGGCAGAACCAGGGCCAAAGTGTTAAGAGACCAATTTGGAGGGTTTTCTTCTCTTCACACCACCCCGGGACCAGCGGTTACCAGCCAAGTTCACATTGATTATATTCCTATGATCTTTTCTCAACCCTCTGATTTTGGAGCTAGAGATGTCAACCTGAATAATTAATTAAAGCATCTGGAGCAGGCTTTACAAACAGGAGCTTCAACCTAAGGGGATATTTGCTACCTTGTGCTCAGAGAGTATATCTTAGTGACTGGACTGGGAAGGAGGCTTTGAGATCTTCAAGGTCAGTCTCCCCCAGGGTGGGACATGACTTGCCCAAGGTCACACAGCTCACTGCACTGGTACCCCCAAGAAGACCTCACCCGGGCATGCATCTGGAGCTCGGGTGTTCCTGGCTGCTGTGGGAGCTGCCCTCCACCAGTTTGGGAAGATGAGGCAAGCTGCCTTGGAGAGGCTGACTCCGAATGGGGGTCACCCCCTCAGGCTCTTGGAGTCAGGTCACTGGACGACCTTGGATAAGTCGCTTTACCTCTCCGAGCTATGACTTCCTCATCTGCAAAAGAAGATTAATTCTAGAACCTTCCTCAAAGGTGGCTACAAAAGTTAAATGAGAATATTCCAGGTTAAATAACCTGTCTGGCGCAGGTACAGCTCTCGATAAATGATAGCAACGATTGTGTATCCCAGACCAGAGCAAGGGCTGGTCTAAACTCAAAAAAGTAAAAATCAGATTTTACGAACCATTAGGAAATGCTCATCAATTATTTTTTTTTAAGTGCAAGTGACTAGATTGACGTTAGCCAGGCTCTAAGTCTAACAAACCTAGTTGTAGTTCCCATAACTAGCTCCTTTAGGGGCCTGCTGTGCTGGATTGACAAGGCACTGTGGTAAGCATATCAATCATTTATGTGTAAACAGTAATGTACACTTGGCTGGGTCTCTTCAAAATCAGTTGTCCTGTTAGGACAATTAAAGGCACTCCCCCTCACTCGGTTGCCATTCCTATTTGCTTGTGCAAACCCTTTCTCGATGGAAGCTGCTCTGGGGAGTTCTAGCCCAACGTTGGTTAGAAACCAAACCAAATTCCAGATCCTCAAATCGCCAGGTCTGACTGCATTCACAAAACCCCCCACTGTTTCCAGCCTCTGCCAAGGATGCTCTAGGCCACCCAAGATGCAAAGCTGGTACTTCTCCCAACCTCCAAGGGTCCCACCAGACCCACTGTTCCATCACAATGGCTGTGTCACAGATTATGCCCAAAATTATCCTAAAACATTAATTTATTACACTCATGGGTCCTGCCAGTCAGGAATTTGGGTGAGGCATGGCAGGGATGGGTGGTCTCTGCTCCATGATCCCTGGGGCCCCACTACATGCTGGGCCAGCTGGGGCTCCTCAAGCATCTTTCTCTTTCTCTCTGTAGCCCATTCACATGATCTCTCCAGCACATGAGCTTAAAGGTAGTCAAATGGCTTACATGCAGCCCAGGGCTCCCAAGGGGTATACAAAGGACAGGGAAGGGAGAGGAGGAAAATATAGGGGAGGAGAGGCCACCTTTCACCTTCTATGACCTGACTCCAAAGTCATACAGCCTCACTTCCTCCACACTCTCTCGGTCAATTAACCCTCATTAAAGTTTTTGCTCTGTCCATCAGATCTAGTCCCCTAAATCTATTTCTCACTTCCACTGTATAATCATAAGGGATTTGATTTAGGTCATACCTGAATGGTCTAGTGGTTTTGCCTACTTTCTTCAATTTAAGTCTGAATTTGGCAATAAGGAGTTCATGATCTGAGCCACAGTCAGCTCCCAGTCTTGTTTTCGCTAACTGTATAGAGCTTCTCCATCTTTGGCTGCAAAGAATATAATCAATCCGATTTCGGTGTTGACCATCTGGTGATGTCCATGTGTAGTCTTCTCTTGTGTTGTTGGAAGAGGGTGATCTCCTCCAACTATGAACTATCATGAACTATGGAATGAGGTTCGTGACATTGTACAGGAGACAGGGATCAAGACCATTCCCATAGAAAAGAAATGCACAAAAGCAAAAGAGCTGTCTGAGGAGGCCTTACAAATAGCTGTGAAAAGAAGAGAAGCAAAAAGCAAAGGAGAAAGGGAAAGATATAAGCATCTGAATGCAGAGTTCCAAAGAATAGCGAGGAGAGATAAGAAAGCCTTCCTCAGAGATCAGTGCAAAGAAATAGAGGAAAACAACAGAATGGGAAAGACTAAAGATGTCTTCAAGAAAATTAGAAATACCAAGGGAATATTTCATGCAAAGATGGGCTCAATAAAGGACAGAAATGGTATGGACCTAACAGAAGCAGAAGATATTAAGAAGAAGTGGCAAGAATACATGGAAGAACTATACAAAAAAGATCTTCACAACCCAGATAATCACAATGGTGTGATCACTCACCTACAGCCAGACATCCTGGAATGGGAAGTCAAGTGGGCCTTAGAAAGCATCACTAAGAACAAAGCTAATGGAGGTGATGGAATTCCAGTTGAGCTATTTCAAATCCTAAAAGATGATGCTGTGAAAGTGCTGCACTCAATATGCCAGCAAATTTGGAAAACTCAGCAGTGGCCACAGGACCAGAAACAGTCAGTTTTCATTCCAATCCCAAAGAAAGGCAATGCAAAAGAATGCTCAAACTACCACACAATTGCACTCATCTCACATGCTAGTAAAGTAATGCTCAAAATTCTCCAAGCCAGACTTCAGCAATACATGAACCATGAACTTCCAGATGTTCAAGCTGGTTTTAGAAAAGGCAGAGGAACCAGAGATCAAATAGCCAACATCCACTGGATCATGGAAAAAGCAAGAGAGTTCCAGAAAAACATCTATTTCTGCTTTATTGACTATGCCAAAGCTTTTAACTGTGTGGATCCAATAAACTGTGGAAAATTCTGAAAGAGATGGGAATACCAGACCACCTGACCTGCCTCTTGAGAAACCTATATGCAGGTCAGGAAGCAACAGTTAGAACTGGACATGGAACAACAGACTGGTTCCAAATAGGAAAAGGAGTACGTCAAGGCTGTATATTGTCACCCTGCTTATTTAACTTCTATGCAGAGTACATCATGAGAAACACTGGGCTGGAAGAAGCACAAGCTGGAATCAAGATTGCCAGGAGAAATATCAATAACCTCAGATATGCAGATGACACCACCCTTATGGCAGAAAGTGAAGAGGAACCAAAAAGCCTCTTGATGAAAGTGAAAGAGAAGAGTGAAAAAGTTGGCTTAAAGCTCAACATTCAGAAAACGAAGATCATGGCATCTGGTCCCATCACTTCATGGGAAATAGATGGGGAAACAGTAGAAACAGTGTCAGGCTTTATTATTTTGGGCTCCAAAATTACTACAGATGGTGACTGCAGCCATGAAATTAAAAGACGCTTACTCCTTGGAAGAACAGTTATGACCAACCTAGATAGCATATTCAAAAGCAGAGATATTACTTTGCCGACTAAGGTCTGTCAAGGCTATGGTTTTTCCAGTGGTCATGTATGGATGTGAGAGTTGGACTGTGAAGAAAGCTGAGTGCCAAGAATTTATGCTTTTGAACTGTGATGTTGGAGAAGACTCTTGAGAGTCCCTTGGACTGCAAGGTGATCCAACCACTCCATCCTAAAGGAGACCAGTGCTGGGTGTTCTTTGGAAGGATTGATGCTGAAGCTGAAACTCCAATACTTTGGCCACCTCATGCAAAGAGTTGACTCATTTGAAAAGACTCTGATGCTGGGAGGGATTTGGGGCAGGAGGAGAAGGGGACAACAGGGGATGAGATGGTTGGATGGCATCACTGACTCGATGGACATGAGTTTGAGTGAACTCCAGGAGTTGGTGATGGACAGGGAGGCCTGGCATGCTGCAATTCATGGGGTCGCAAAGAGTTGGACACGACTGAGCCTCTGAACTGAACTGAAAGTTCTTGCTGGGACTTCCCCCTGGTGGTCCAGGGTCCCCCTTCCAATGCAGGAGACACAAGTTCTATCCCTGGTGTGGGAACTAAGATCCCATGTGCCAAGGGGCATCTGAGCCCGCCTACCACAACTACTGAGCCCAGGCACTCTAGAGCCCATGCTCTGCCACTAGAAGACCCTGCATGCTGCAACTAGAGAAGCAGCTCGTGAGCTGCAACAAAGACCCAGGACAGCCAATTTTTTCTTTTAAGTTTTTGGTTTTTTAAAAAAAAAAAAAACAACAGTAAGCCTTGTTATCTAAAGAACATCAAATTCTGTGGGCTTTCCAGTTTTATGCCTTGTGTAAAATCAAGCCCCCCAGCTTGGGTAACAAGACCCAGCCTCAGGTAGACACTGTCCAGTAGAACTTTCTGTAATGATGGATATATTTTGGTCTTTACAGATCAATAGCCATCAGCCACAAATGGCTATTGAGCACTTAAAATGTGGCTAATACAACTGAGGGATGAAATCTTTGACTTTTTACAATTTTTAAAAATGTATTTGTTTTTGATTGAGGATAATTGCTTTACAATATTGTGTTGGTTTCTGCCATACATCAGCATGAATCTGCAATGGATATGCATACGTCCCTTCCCTCTTGAACCCCCCGCCCACCTCCCACCCCGTTCCACCCCTTCAGGTTGTCACGGAGCCCCAGGATGAGCTCCCGGCATCATATACAAATTCCCACTAGCTCTCTGTTTTACATATGGTAGTGTGTGTTTCTCTCAACTTGTCACTCCCTCTCCTTCCCCGACTGTGTCCACAAGGCTATTCTGTATGTCTGCATGAGGGACCAAATCGTAATTGTATTTTTGTTTCATGAACTTGGACTTCGATTTAACTAGCCACATGTGGCTACTTGCTACCGTACTGGACAGTGTAGATTCCGTTCTCAGGCCTCGAGGCAGGTCTAGCTTATAAAACAGAGAAGAGATTCAAGGCTCAAGGACGACCCTACAGGAGACAGGCTCACCACTGTGCCTCTGGACCCCCTGGGTCCTGACTAGCTTGGAGCATCATTTAAAGAAGAGGAAAGAAGAAATAACAAAAGGTGAGCTCAGAACCCTTCTCTGCTGATTGCTCCATTCAATCTGATCTTTTCTGAAAATTATATTCAGACTGCTTCTCTCACTAAATATTAGAAGGCCGAGGAGCAGGAATTCAGCCGTAGAAAACCAACAGGCTTCTGCCTTGAGCATCCTCTCCATCATCCCAGCACCTGCCCAGAAAGTGGAAAACATCTCAGGCCCATTTTTTTTTACTTTTAATTCTGAAAGACCAGAATGCAGGAACCACCCAGCAGGTGGTAAAAGAGTATGCAGAGTGTGCTCGGGGAAGGAATCTAAAAACACCAGGATCAGCCCTCAGCTTAATCTGGAGCTGACAGGGGCTTCAAGCAGAACTAATGGCTCGGTTACAGACCTCATTAGGGGATGGGATTTTCCCACTTTCCTTACTGTGATTGAGGTTTGTTTGTTTGTTTTCTCCCCCTCTCTGCTGTTGAGCAGAAGGAGTAACAACGTTAAATTATTTGCCGTTTCCAAGAGGGGGAAAAATCAATTAAAAAAGAGAGAGAGAGGATAAAAATGAATTTCTCCATCATTGGTGCTGATTATTGAAGACAGGATTTTCCCCTGCAGAGCTACGGCAAAGAAAAAATGGTACTTCTAGGGCATTTGCTAAAGAAAAAGTTCTTTCTCACTGGGATTATCACTGCCATGTCCCACTCCTTTCCTGCAAAAGAGGCTTGGAATTCTTCAGTTTAATCTCCAGCTTGGTGTAGTCTCCTTGACGTTCCAATCTGGGGTGCTCAGCAAAGGAGACTGTATATGGAAGCAGCCATGCTGTGCTCACCATGGACAAATGCATAGCCCTTATGAAATAAAAATGCATTTTGTCCCTCCTGCAGACCTTTCTGGGGAAAGCCTGGCTGCCCTTCCTGGCCATGAGTCTCTTTCTAGAAAATGGGGAAAAGAACTCCCCAATACCAAGCCTCCTTGTCTGTCCACCCTTGTGCTGAACCAGAAGCTTTCTGCACTGCAAGCAAACCTCCATCTCTGCTCTCATAACCTCTGAGAAGTCGAATTGCTAACAATATTTCCGTTTGGAGAAACTTTTATAAAACATTACAATCAATTCAATTGCATTAACACACTTGAACCTCTTAAGTTCACCACAGTGGAAAACACAATACTTCTCTATTACATCAAATGTCTGGTCAGATCTGTATCATAGGAAACTGAAACCAGAGGCGCAGGGGTGGGGGGCTGTTTATCCCAACTTAGCAAAAGGAATTATCTGACAGTTGGAAATGAAAAACTTCTAATAAACATTACGGTTTATTGAAAAGTTTAAACAATAAGATTAAGGAAACTTCTGCAATATTAAGAAATGTATATTATCCTACTTTACCTTGCTTGGGGAATTCCTCAAGGATTTATTATTCTGTTACACCACCAAAAAGCCTGTGTTATGTTAAGAGATTCTGCCTTCCTGCCTGCATTCCGCATGAATCTAAAATTAAGAGGCAATCTTTCTTCAGCACGTTGTACTTCCCTAAATTAGGTTTGGTTTCCAGTGCAGAATTTGGAAGCCAGTGTTTTACCTCCGGGTACCATTGGGCCCTAATAATAAACGCTCAAGAGAAAAGAGTCCCCTTTTCACTAGTGCTTTTGTTGTTCCCACTGAAAAATACATGCATGTGAGGCTGGTGAGGATGCTGGCATGGAAGCTGACCCCCAGAGCCCGGGGCCCTGGGTACAGGGTGATGGGCAGGAGCTCGGGACTACTGCAGGAAGTGGTCTGGCCTTTGACTAGCCAGTAACAAAGAGGTCCTTGGGTGTTTCAGCCTTCCAAAAAGCAGCCTCTAAAATCCTCAGAATATGGTCAACCTATGAGTGGCCTGACCCATGGCAATGTCCTGCTTCCTGGACTACCTTACTCCCCTGTGAAAGGAAATCATCTTTCAGTGGGTCTCCACCTGACCCCCAGCAGCCCACCAAGTCTCTCTCCAGGCATGAGAGGTTTCAGGAGAATCAGTGTAGGATGTTGCTAGCAGGATCTAAAGCTCCAGATGGGAAAAGAATCTAACACTTGACCAGTCATCCAACAACCTCTCAAGGTTCAGAAGCCTCCACTATAAATAAAGGGTGTTGATAATGTCAGCCAAATGTAACCAGCCTGCGGGAGCTACAGAGGGGCTTTTCAAACTTTCCCAGGATGTGGGTTGTTTCCCCAGACTCACACACCTGTGGTCTTAATTCTGCTCCCCCATCATGCCTCTGTTCTGCCCCACATCAACACAGATGCAAAACTCAGCCGCTTGACTAGTGTCCACTGGAAATCCATTCATTCTGAGCATTTGGTGAGTTTCAGTAAAACTGATGAAGAAGGTAACAGCAAGGGAGGTGGAGAGAGGGGAGAGGGAGGGGCCGCATTAGACAGTACAGAGCATGCCACCCCTCCCCCATCTTGCACTACCAGTTCACTGATAATCCCACAGCTTTTAAGTAGCAATGAGCATTCCACCACCTCAGTGACACTCCCTCCAGCAGGCGCTCTTGCCTCTGAATTGTTTATGCAGCGGGGCGGGGGATAAAGCACCCAGAGTCATCCACACTCAGCCTCCTGGGAGGACCAACTACAGGGCATGGGGCAGATGATACAGCCTTTGGCTAGGATTTGAAGGTTTCTCTCCTCCACATTGCTAATTAGCACCTGCTGAAGCTGAATCTATAATCCTGGTGGGGTTCATGCCAGCCCAAACAACAGGCTATTGAAATCCAGTTGGAGAGGATCCATGTGTAAGACCAGGAAAAGGAGATGTGCATTATTGTCTCACATATGTCTCACTCCTCGGGTAGCCTCTAGAAATCTGTGTGTTTCTGAGCCTCAGTTTACCCCAGCTACAGAATGGGCATCATTTTGTGTCCATACTGATACTAAATGGATCTTTACCAATGCCACCATCTTTTATAACTGAAACTCCAAACCAAAACTACTTTTCTGTCCCAGAATCAATTTATCTCAACAACGTGGGGTGGTTTAGTTCCTACTACTCCCCTTAAAATCAAATTCGCTAAAGACCCCTTGGTCTCTTGAATGCCGCCCCCCTCAGTTGGAGGTGTGAGGACAAAGCTTGGCTCCCACAGGTTAGCTCATTTAGGACTTGCTTTCATCCACTCTGTTCATGTATGTTGGAAATGTCCCCAAATGCATTTTAATCTCCATCTGCCATTATAGGGAAATTTTCCCAAATTTTTTTATTATTACATCTTGTAGTTCTAGAACGTAATGTTTAACTATCAAACCTCAAGACGGGCTTGTCCTTCAGAATTCCAGATCTTTCCTCTCTTGGAAATTTCTGCATCGTGAATTGTTAAAGTGTTAAAAATGTAATGGTTTGCAATGGTATTCAGCTGTATTTCTTTTTTCAGCACAATAGAATCAACACTCCAATCTGACTTTCCTCAGCTCCACAGGAAGCAACCAGGCAGCTACATTTCTTGTCCAAGGAAGGTCACTTTACCAAACTGGACACCCCAAAAATGCCCCAATAACTAATTCACAAAACTTAGGAAAAGCAGACAGTGAAGCCAAATATAAGGGAAACCACAACACACGACAGCACCCACTCATCATGGTATTTGGTCTGGTCTGGTCACAGTCACAGCTTCCATATAATCTAAACCTTCTAACATGAAAACCTCTAAACCCAAGCATACCTTTTGCTGTGTGGAAAAAGATTGGGATTGAGCTGCAAAGACAGACAAGTGCTAAAAACAACAACATTCATCTTCCTGAACGTTAGGGAGAATCCTCCCTACTTCACAGAATCTCGGGGTGAAAAGAAACAGCATTTTCTCCCCATTACCCCATTGCTCTTCACAACCTCCTGTGAAGTTGATATGTCTGTGCCCATTTCATAGATGGGGAAACTGAGGCTCTTTTCAGCAGTGATTTGCCAGAAATCACACTATTAGGGAATTACAGAGGTAGGAAGTTGCACTCAGTTCTGTCCAGCTTTAAAGTTCTTCTCATTGGTTTTTCACAGTCCAATCAATGTCCACCCCATTCCCCATACCCACCCCCATCATCTAATGCCTGAATCCCTTCTGCGACTTCCAAATATCTAGCGGCCATCCTGCCTCTGCTTGAGCACTTACAGTGGTAGGGGCCCACTCCCTGATGAAGCAGCCTCCAACCCCCATCAGCTCCTCCACCCTTTCTTCCCTCTCCACTGGGGAAAGCCAGGAAGACTTTCACGCCCCCTGAGGTAGAATGATGAGAGGGAACCCTCAGAGCTAGCTTTTAAAAACTTAAAATTAGAAACAATAATTCAAAACAAAGAAGAACAAAAACAGACAATATAGCCTGCTCCAAAGTACTTGTCAGTTTTCCTTTTCTAAGGAAAATGGGAACAGGTGAAGGGAGTAGGTGATGGAGACGACATCCCTCCATGGGTCTGAGTGAGTCCAGCTGGACATATCTGGGAGATGGCTCCTATCATCAGCCCAGGTGAACATCCAGGGAGATGTGGATGGCCTTTTCTCACATCCTTACACTGTGTCTAGGGGGAAAATACACTGCACAAGTTTTGAGGATCAGCAGAGAAATGCGACAGTTTGACTGATTCAACTCAACTAAGGAGTTGAAACCAGCTTTGCCATATCTCTCATGTGCTTATGGTATGCCAGGATCTCTGCTGGAATCTTCACCTGTCACTGCATCTCCTAACTACCCTGGGAGGAAGATACCATTATTGTCCCTGTTTTATAGATGAGGATTTGAAAGTCTTCTTTATCTCTGTGCTCTGACCCAGTCATTGGCAACTGAGCCTCAGTTGCCCATGTCACTAGTAAGTGGCAGAACTGGAATTTGACCCCACTGGGTTTCAGAACCTGTGCTCTTAATTGCTAGCTACACTGCCTCAGTATATTGTGGCTACAAGCATGGTGTTTACACAACAGGCAGCAAGTGTGTGTGCTCAGTCATGTCAGACTCTTTGGCTCCTCTGTCCATGGGATTAATTAGGCAAGAAAACTGGAGAGGGTTGGCATTTCCTTCTCCAGGGGATCTTCCTGACCCAGGGATGGAACTCAGACCAGTAACTTTTATGAGGCCAAAAATCAACCAACCAACAAGCTGGAAAAAAAATTCATACGGAAACCACAAGTCCAAAATCACTGGGGAGAGTAGAGGCTGCTAAAAAGCTTCCAAATCTGTTTTCACAGTCAGTATAATATCAAAACCAAAGCCCTACAAAGAACCAAAAATGAAAATATCTTATCCTATTCATGAATATTGAATAACAATCTAAATAGATTATTAGCAAACAGGCTCCTACCACATATTAGAAGACTAACATTCCATGACTAAATGGAGTTCATCCCAGGAATGCAAGGCTGGTTCAACTTTAGAAAATCTATTACTATAATTCACTATAACAACCAATTAAAGAATAGGAACCATATGATCATTTTACAGGTGCTGAAAAAGATTTCATAAGTTTCAACATTCATTCCAGATTTTTAAAACAGAAAAACTCAATAAAATAGGAATAGGTAGATACTTCATTAACATGATTTATACATCTTAAGCATCAACACAAAATTTAGGCAACGCTGAGTGTTGGCTAGGATGCAGTGCAACTGGAACTCTCATATACTGTTGGTGGACATGCCAAACTTTTTGGAAAAGGATGGGTACTTTCTTATAAAATTAAATATATACCTATCTTACAACCCAGCAATTTTCCTAGGTATGTTCTCTAGAGGAATGAAAGCAAATGTCCCCAAAAGACTTTTACATAAATATTCATAACACCTTTATTCATATTAGCCTAAGACTGGAAAGTATCTGGGTATTCATCAATAGGATAACAGTTAAGCAAGCTGTAGCATATTCATGTAATGAATATCTTAGTCTGCTCAGGCTGTTATAACAAAATACCATGGACTGGTGGCTTAAAGTCTATTTTTTCACAGTTCTGGAGACTAGACAGTCCAAAGTGAAGGTGTTAGCATGGTCTGGTTCTAGCGAAGGTGCTTTTGTTGGGTTGCAGGCAGCTAGCTTCTCATTGCATCCACACAAGGAGAGGAAAAAGAGGGAGAGAGAGGGCTCTGCAGTGTCTCTTCTTATAAAGGCACTAATGCCATCAGACCAGGGCTCCACCACGATGGCCTCATCTAACCCTGACTGTCTCCCAAGAGCCCCATCTCAAAATATCATCACACTGGGGGCTCAGGCTTCAGCATATCAATTTGGGGGGGGGGGGGGGAAACACAGCATTCAATTCCTAAAAATGAAATAAAACTCAGCAATAAAAGGACTGCTGATACCTATAGCAACATGAATGTGTCTCAAAAAATATTACACTTTGTGAAATAAAACTTACATAAGAGGATGATTTATTTGATATGAAATTCTGGAAGTGATCTAACTAATCTATGGTAAGAAAAAAATCATAACTGTGGTTGCCTGAGGGATGGGAACTGAAGTGTTAGCATGGTCTGAGCTAGGAATGAATACAATAGTATTCTGGAATTATAGTAATATCATATATTGATAAGAGTTTAGGTTATGGAAGTGTATGAATTCATCTACATTCACAGAATGGTAGAATTAGGATCTGTGCATTGAATTGCATGTAAATTTTACCCTCCTAAAAAAAAGGAACCATCTCAAACATTGAACTCTGGTTAATGAGATGCATGCTGAAATTTTTAGAAGTAAATTGCACTGATGTCTTCAACTCACTTTGAAATGCATCCAAAAAAATCAAATAGAATGATGGATGGATGAAGCGAATGGTAGATGGATAGATATGTAATAAAACATGTAATAATATGTTAATTGTAGCAACCAGGTGCTGGGTATGCGAGTGTTTGCTATATACAATTCTCTCCACTTTTCTGATATTTGAAATTTTCATAATAAAATGTTAGAGGAAAAAGCCAGCTTCATACTTAACAGTAAAATACTAGAAGCATTTCCATTAAAATGAGAAATAAGTCAAGGATAGCCACTATCCATCAATATTAACTTAATTTCTTTCTGAAAGTACCAGCAAGGTTACAAACTCAAATGCCTTCAGGGGCCACGCAGGTAATGAAAAAAGTAAAGAGAATTAGGTTTTAAAAGAATAGGGACAGGTTAAATTCTGGAGTCTTGACCCATCTTAGGACAGCAGCTCATGAGTTCCAGTGCTTTTTCTCCTGCAGGAATACCAGCCCAGTATGGTCTAATCACCTAAAATTTCACATGAAGCTAAGATTCCAGCTTTTGGTGTATGTGGGAAAGCTCTCAATTTTTTAAAAGATGGTATAATTGTTTTTCAAATACAGAAAATACACCTAGCCCTAGAACACTTAGTTATCAACCTCCAGAGTGGCAAATAAATAAGAAAAAGAAGGTCATTTATATGTGGAGCCCAGAAAACAATACAAATGAACGTATTCGCAAAATAGAAACAGACTCATAGAAAACAAACTAGTAGTTACCAAAAAGGAGAGGGGCAAAATAGGGGTATGGGATTAAAAGATACAAACTACTGTGTATAAAATAGATAAACAATAAGGATATATTGTATAGCCCAGGGAAAAAGAGCCATTATCTCCTAATAACTTTTAATGGAGCATAATCTATAAACATACTGAATCACTACGCTATACACCTGAAGCTAATATAATACTATAAATGAACTATACTTCAGCTTAAAAAAATTAAAAAATTTTAAAGGAAAGTAAATCCAAAATAATCAACTGAAAATCTATTAGAAAATCTAAGAGTTTCCATAAGATAAGTAATTACAGATGTAATACAATAAACGCTGATCGCTTTCCTATATATAAATCACAAGCCATTAGAAAATATACAGGAAGGAAAAAAATTCATTTATAATAGCAAAAAAAAAAAAGAAAGAAAGAAACCTAACAAGAAATGAGCAGGATCTAAAAGAACAAAGCTTTAAAGCACTACCGGAGACGCACCAGGCAGTATAGGCTAAATGATGGTGCAGAAACAACCAGCACCAAAATCCCAGGTTTACCACACCTGAAGTCAGCTGAGTACCGAGGCAGCTGTCCTCCTATGTGGTTCAGCGATAGGCTTGCTTGGATCCTACAATACCTCATGCTTCTATAATAACCAAAGCAAAGGAAGAAAACAGAGAAAACCACACGTGAGTCTGTCATTGTCTCAGCCCCAAAGTTCCACGTGTTCCCTTCACTCATATTTCACTGGGCAGAACCAGCTAGGTAGCCCCACCATGTCCAAGATGCTGCAAAATATCACAGGGCAAATTAAATATTTGCTGAGCATTTTCTCCTCCAGAGTAAAGGAAAGTCATATTATGACCTTGACAGAAAAGAATACAGATATCAATTCTCCCCAAATTATGTCATAAATGTAACACAATCCCAAAATATCAAAAGAATAATTCTTGGAACAAGACAAGTAAATCTTAAGTTTATATGTAAAAATAAGCATATAAATATAGCCAGAAAAATTCTGGGGAAAAAAAGAATAATGGCATGCGACTGATCCTATTACACATTAAAATATAAAACATCAGTAATTAAAATAATTTGGTACTGAAACATGAATAGACCATCCAATCAATGGACAGAATAAAGGGTCTAGAAATAGACACAAACATATATCAGGATTAGGTATATAATAAAGATGGCATTTCAAAACAATGAGAAAATGTTTGATTCTTTAATAAATACCGTTGGAACAATTGGCTAGCCATTTTGGGGAGAAAAATTAAATTCTTACCTCACTTCTTATACTAAAACAGATTCTGAAAAGATGAAAGATTTAAACACTAAAAAATAAAATTAGAAACATATGCAAGAAAACATGAATCATATTTTTGAAAATGTAAAAAATATTTTAAAGATCTTTCTAAGTAAAATACACATCTGATGATTTTTTTCAAAATTAATCAATTTAACTACACCAAAATGTAAAAATTTCTGCCAGATAAAACAAAAACCAAATCAAAAGACAATGGCAAGCTGGAAAAAAGCTAATTTCCATAATATTATGTAAGAACTCCTAGAAACCAAGAAGAAAAGTCCAACAACCCAACTGAAAAAAAAGATCATAAAAAGAATACAAATGACTTAAACATTTTAAAAGATGTTCAGCCTCAGTCATTAAAACAATGAATTATTTTTTACCTAGCAGATTGGCAAAGATAAAAAATGTAATAATACCTAGTATAGACAAAGAAACGGAGATACCAGCATGCTCCTGAATTATCAACGGGGGTATAAATGGGTACAACTTTCTTTGAAGGACAAATTGGCAGTTTCACATTTTCAATCTACTTATTCTCTGAGCCAGCAATTTTTCCTCTAAGAATTTTTCTTACAGACATGCTCACACATATGTACCAAGTATGTTTGCTTCAGCTTTTTTATGGGATCACCAAAAAAAAAAAAACCTGAAAAACTTAAATATTTGTCAATAGAATAGCTAAACACTTTAAGAAGTATAGTGAATGTCATACAAAGAGGCCTTGGAAAGAGACACTAATAAAAGCAGATGCTCAATGTGGAAGGGGAACACCCACAGGGGAGACAGGGATAGGAGTAAGACTTCTCAATATATTCCTCTTTCAATGATTCTGATTTTTGAATCTTTTGAATGTCTTACCTATTTCAAAAACAAAATTGAATTGAAAAAGAAAAAAAAAAAACAAGGAGAAGAATGAGATCGATCTGCACATGCCAATACAAAATGATTTCCAAATACAATGTTAGCGGGGGGAAAAGCAAGGTTCAGAAGCCTGTGGAGTATGCTACTATTTATGTGGCAAAGTGTATGCATTGAAAATGTCTAGAAAGATACACAAGAAACTACTAACAGCAGTTTCCTCTCTCATTAGGAAACTAGAAGTCTGGAGGAGAAGAATTACTTTTCACTTCATACCCACTAATGCTTGTTTTTTAACAAACTAATGCAATACAATTTCAATTATTTAATCCTCAGATCAAAGTCACCAGTCTAGAATCACCATGATGAAATCAGCAGAATCTCACAGAAAAAGATGTAGAGCTTGTGTGTGAGATTTAAAATGCATATGTATATATATAGCAAGGTAGGGAAAGAGCCCCCCTGCCAACACTCAGTGACCTAAAGGATACATCTAGCTGGGCACTGAGCTTTGGGAGAAGAACAAGACTTCAGAGTCAAGTCCACTTGAATCCTGACTTTGCCACTTACTAGCTGTGTGACCTCAGGCAAGTTCCTTCACCTCTCTGGGCCTGTTTCTTCATTCCTTAAAAAACAAATTATTACACTTGCCTTCTGTTATGATGATTAAATGAGATGGTAGAGGTAAGGTACTTAAAGACCTGGCATGTAGCAAGCATTTAATTAGTAGTAGCAAGGGAAAGGTTAAGTTAATTATTATACCCTGGTGCTCTGGAATATTATTATACGGTTTTGAAAAAAATTACACAGGACTTGGCCTGATAACGTGGAAAGATCTCCAGGCACATTTTCATGCGAAGAAAGCAAGTGAGAGACCAGAATGCGTAACAGGATTGCAGCCTGCAGGGAGGGAGGACCTATATTATGTTTCGATTATGAATTTTTTTTAAAATCAAATTGCTATATTAAAAAGTCTGGAAGGCTCCATACCAATGGTAAAGGGTGTTTATCTCTGGAGAGGAAGTTTGGGGAAAGACAGGTTGGAAGGACTTTGGGTTTTTCCTTCATGCGTCGCGGTATTGTTCGAGCTTTTCACTACTAGCGTTGATCACTTTTTTTATTTTAAAAGAAGTAAAGACCTTTTCATTAGAAAATTAATGGGAATTAGGAATCAGGGGGAGGCTTCTGCAGTGGCCGGGGAGGCACCCGCTCCCCGTCCCCTGCCCTCCCCGCAGCGCGCGCCTGCCCTGGAGGGCCGCGGGGGCACACGGGTTCACTGGGGCCACGGGGAGGGGAAGGGGTCAGGGGACCAGGGGTGGAGGGGTCTGCGGGGGATTCGGGGGTGGAGGGGGGGACCTCTGGGACTCCGGGGGCCAAGGGGGACCCGGGGTGGAGGGGGACACGCGGGAGCAGAGAAGAGCGGGGGGGGGGCGGCGGACACAGAGCCACGGGGGGCGCGGGGCCCCGGAGCGTGCGGCCCGGGCAAGCCGGGCGCCCGCTGAGCCCGCGGGCCTCGCCGCCGCGCCATCAGCGCCACCATCAGCCGCGCCGCGTGCGGCCCCGTGTCCCCCGCTGCTCGCGGCCGCGGCCCCCCGGCAGCAATAATGAGGCAGAGCGCCGTGACCGCGGCCCCGGGCTGCACCGCCGCCAGCCACGCGGGCGCCGCATTAGCATTTCCGAGGCCTTCCTGTTTGTTCTTTTGTGCTCATTTTCCAGTCCGAATGCTCAGCACATCCCAGGCACATCCTTAGCAGCGGGGCCACCGAGGCAGAACGCGGCTGCCCGGGTTTGGGAAGGCGCGCCGGCCGCGGGCCCGGTGGCCTTCGGAGGACCTCTGCCTCCCTCCCTGCCCGACCAGACCTCCTTGGGGACGGCCCGCCAGGGAAAAAGAGGCTGGGAAGGGAACCCTGCAGGAACAGGCCTCCCCCCAGAACATGCCCTGAGCGGGGGCCGTCGTCTCTGCAATTTCGGCGGGGGCTCACAGGCTCCAAAGACCGGAGTGGGCTTGGGTCCGGGCTCTGCCACGAAATAGTATGGTGCCCTGATCTACAGGCTCTTCTCTGTGTGCCTCGATTTCCCCACCTTAAAAATGAAGCTCAGTACATATCTCAGCGGAGTAAATGCTTCTAAGGTACTTAGTGCTTGACACATTATCTAATTTATTCTTCAACAATCCTGAGAGGTGGGTATTAATACTGTCAAAGTAAATGGAGCTCAGAGGGGTGAAGTGGCAGAGGTCTTGACAGCTAGGGAGCTACCGCACGGCTGGAGGAAGCAGCCAAGAGCAGAAGTATATTTGTCTCTAAGGTAGACTGAGGCGTTCTCTTTGCGGCTGAAGTTTTCAGGCCCATGAGTTTAAATGAGGAGGCTGGAGAAGGCTATGGTTAGGGTGACACCTTTTAAGAAGGGGCTAGGGAGCCCTGGTTTAAATGTAAGTGTTCATGCATCTGCTGCCCCAGCATCAATTAAAAAGAGCAGCTGCCTCTTTCCATCATTGGTGCACCTGCCCATAGCCTGGGGAAAGGGACCGGAAAAGGGGGCACAAAACCTACTACAAAGCTGCAGTAATCAAGACAGCATGGCATTGGCATAAGGATAGGCATAGATCAATGGACTAGAATGAAAGTCCAGAAACATGCCTTTACCTTACTGGTACATTGATTTTTTTTACAAAGGAGTCAAGATATGCTTACCTATGGCTGATTCATGTTGAGGTTTGACAGAAAACAACAAAATTCTGTAAACCAATTATCCTTCAATTAAAAATAAATTAATTTTTTTAAAAAAAGATAGCTCAAGGGGGAAAGACTAGTCCTTACAACAAATAGTGCTGATGCTACTGGACAGCCACATCATTATACACAAAAAAGAACTGGAAATAGCTCATAGGCCTAAATGTAAGAGCTAAAACTATAGGATTCTTAGAAGAAAACATAGGAGTAAATCTTTGTAGCTTCATGTTAAGCAATGGTTTTTCACATATGATACTGAAAGTGTGTGTGCATGTGCACAAAGGAAAACTGAACTACATCAAAATTTAAAACATTTGAGCTAAAAAAAAAAAAAGACAACCCCCAAAATAGGAGAAAATATTTGCAAATCACATATCTAGTTAAGGGACTTGTATCTAGAATATATAAAGAACTTTTATAACTCGATAATAAAAAGATGCCTACCTGATTATTTTTAATGGGGAAAGAATTTGAATAGATATTTTCCAAAAGAGATATACCAAATGTACACGAAAATAAGGACATGAAAAGATGCTCAACATCATTCATCAGGGAAATCATATTAAAAATACAGTGGGCTAGGACCTCACCCTCTAGGATAGCTATAGCCATACAGGCAGGATGTGGAGACACCGGAGCCCTCATACGCTACCGGCGGGAATGGGAAATGCTGTAGTGATTGGAAAACAGTTAAACACAGAGTTACCATATGACTCAGCAATTCTACTTTTAGGTATATATCCAAGAGAACTGAAAACATATGTCCACACAAAAACTTGTATATGAATGTTCACAGCAGCTTTTATTCATAATAGCTAAAATGTATTAAAACTCAGGCTTCCCAGGTGGCATTTGTGGTAAAGAACCCACCTGCCAATGCAGAAGACATAAGAGACTCAGGTTCAATCCCTGAGTCAGGAAGATCCCCTAAAGGAGGGCATGGCAACGCACTCCAGTATTCTTGCCTGGAGAATCCCATGGACAGAGGAGCCTGGAGGGCTACAGGGTCACAAACCGCTGGACATGATTAAAGTGACTTAGCACGCACACGTGTTAAAACCCAAATGTCCATCAACTGATGAATGGAAAAATAAAATATGGCATATCAATACAATGAAATATTCAGCCAGCACTGTCTCCAGGTGTAGGAAGTGGTCTATATCCGTGTTGAATGAGTGACCAAATGGAAAGCGAAAGAATGACTGCAGCTGAAAGCTGTCCATCCACATTCCCCTGGGTCCCTGGAGAAAATCTCAAGGCACAAGCACAGTCTACCCTGAAGCAGGGTGGGCACCACAGATGGACCCCTGCCTGCCTCCCCGCCCTGCTGTGTGAGCTTTCACTGCCCTCTTGGAGCATGTTTTCTCCCCTGTCACAGAGTCATCAGTGCCTGCCCACCTCCCTTCCAGGGCTGTGTGACTCAAATGGAGTGTGGCAGGTATTAAGTGCAATCTTCACACTCAAGTGGCCAAGGAATCTTTTTATTTTCTTTAAGTAAGTTTAAGTCCAGCTCTGAAGACCCAGCCCTCTAAACCACTGGAAATCTAAACAGGCATGACTAGGTCTCTTCCTTGCCCCGGGGTTGCTCCAGGATACTGGCGTCTTGGGCAGGACCAAGCCTCAGACAGGCCCTCTGGTCACTACCTGCCCTACTTGTTCCAAAGCATGTGCCAGAAGACCCAGCTTTACAGTCCCTTAGGCCAGACCAACTCTGCTACCCCCACACTCTTCCAGCTTTCTGAGGCTGTGTTCTCTCTCCCAGAAATGGGCCGCTGGGATGCCTTTGGAGGAACCCACTCCCCTCTCCCATCCCAGGCTCGTCTTCTCCCTCTCTCAGTGCTTTCCAAGGCAGTCCCTACTTTCTAAGCCAGCCAGCATCACGTTTTCAAGGAACTCTGGCTTTTACAGAATAAGAGCCCTCTCTTCAATCAACTCCTGCTTTGCCCCAGGAATTTGAAGGGCCAGGCTATTGGCTTAGAGCATAAGGACTGGAGAATAGGAAAAAAAAAAAAAAAAAAAGCAAATGCATTCATATGTTAAAAATAGATCCTGCCACAAGCATGTACCAAAAAAGCTCTAATAGATCGCGAAGGGCCATGCCTAGGGTAGGAGTTACACAGCCTGAGCGGGGCTTCAGTTACTTCCATGTGGGGACACCATTTGGGAAATGCCCTGCCACAGGAGGCGTGGCAGGCAAATAATAATTTGTGGAAAGAAGAGAAAGGTCTGACTTCTTCAGTCCCAAGCAGCAAACTTTTCCAACGTAAGCAGGACCTTCAAAATTCAAAACTCAGTCACCTGATACCCGGCATTGGCCTTTGGGCTCTCTTTGGTTTCTCTGTTGTTCTAGACCAAGGGCAGGATCTGCAGCCAGAGTGCCAGTGCTGACTGCCCCAACTGGGCTGCTACTTTAGAGAAAACATCTTGCTGAGCCATCCTGGGAATACCCACAACCATCCTGACATTGAACACACTAAACACAGGCTTCCAAATGCCCAGTACCCTCCTCTCTTTGAGATGGTATTTCACTTAATCTGTAGGAGAGTCCTACTGCATTCCTTTTTTTTTTCACCACATGGAATCTCAGTTCCCCGACCAGGGATCAAACCCGAGCCCCCATGTAGTAGTGGAAGAGAGCAGTCTTAACCACTGGACTGCCAGGGAAGTCCCTGCATTCCTCTTTCGACACCAAGAAAATTATAGCAGAAAGAAGTGGGTTCAGCTAGCATCTGTCTGACTCCCAAGGCTGTGTTCCTAACCTCCTTCACACATACTGCCTCCAGCTGTTTTTTAAAAGTCTAGAAATTTACCTGTGATGGGAGAAGAAAATTCACTAGTTTCCTAGGAAACAATTACTAGCTTCTAGCAGGATTTGGGGGCTTTCCTGGTAGCTGAGATGGTAAAGAATGGGGGAGACCTGGGTTCAATCCCTGGGTTGGGAATATCCCCTAGAAGAGAGTATGGCAGCCCACTCCAGTATTCTTGCCTGGAGAATCCCATGGACAGAGGAGCCTGAAGGGATACAGACCATGGAGTCACAAAGAGTTGGACACGACTGAGCAACTAAAGACACAACAGCAGGATCTGGGGGAGAGGGTTACTCAGCACTGGCCCACAGAGCACCAGTAGGGGGCAAAGTCACAAGAGCCCTGGTGTGTGTAACACTGTCCCTCACTGTCTCGGACTGCCCTGGGGTTCTGGGGCTCAGGATACAAGATCAAATGCCCAGGTAGTCCACACCATATCATACTTCTGCTCAAACATCTTCAAGGCTTTCCCATCACCCCTACAGCCAGACCCTCTGACCTTTTTCCAATCTGCTGTGGAGCAAGCACTGGTCTGGAGTCTGGCAATCTGAACTTTGTTTTCCTCCTGGAACCTTGACTTCCTCCTCTGAGAAAAGAGCATCCACATCCCTCAGCCCTTCCAGCTCTAACGGCTAGACTCCATGGGTCTCTCTGCAGCCCCCTCTCTCAGCCTTTCACACTTCACCCAAAGGACTTACCTTGCCCTGAATCCTCATGCTTTCTCTCCCCTTTGTTTGTTCATGATAATGCTTTCTGTGAAATCTTCTCTCCCATCTCTGCCCACCCACATCCTCCTCCCACTCCTAGGCCAAACATCACTTCCTCCAAGAAGTCTGCTCCAGTCCCAAGAGGAAGCAATCTCATCCCTTCTGCACTCTCCCAGCACAATGTCGGTGATCTTCTCTTCTTTTTTTTAACCACTGGGGTTTGGCTGGGGCGGGGGGGGGGGGGGGGGCGGTGGCGGGGGGCGGGGGTTGCAGGTTATGCCATCCCAAAAGGCACAATATTGTTTGAGTCAAGAATGCAGGTTTGGGGAATTCCCTGGCAGTCCCGTGGTTAGGACCCTGTGCTTCTACTGCAGTAGGTCCAGGTCCAGTCCCTGGTCAGGGAACTAAGATCCTGCAAGTCACACAGCATGGCATAAAGAAAAGATGCAAGTTTTGAGTTGAACAGACCTAGGTTCAAATCCTGGTTTCCTGGACTGTGATGAACTTGGGCAAGTGACATAATGGTTCTGAATTTCACTTTCCTAGCATGTAAGACAAGAATAACACAGCCTCTCCGTTAGACGGTCTTGGTGAAGATTAAATAAAATGATGTACATTAAAGCCCGATAAATAGTCAGTATTACTATCGTCTTGTCTTTCTCTTGATGCAAGTACCTTGAAGGAGGACATAGCATCTTTCTCCTGACAGCTCAGCACAGGGTCCTTCCTGAGCATGGTTTAAACATTTTTAGAATAAATGAAACAATCAGAAGTGGTTTCAGGCTGTATACCTATGTTCACAGAGGCATTTTTCACAACAGCTGAAAGGTGGAAGCCACCCAAGTGTCCATCAACAGATAACTGGATAAACGAAATACAGTATTTACATAAAATAGAATATTATTCAGCCTTTAAAAAGTAGGAAATGCTGACATATGGATGGATGAACCTTGAGGTCATTATGCCAAGTGAAATAAGCCAGTCACAAAAAAATAACTATATGATTCCACTTATACAAGGTACCTGCTGCTGCTGCTGCTAAGTCGCTTCAGTCGTGTCCGACTCTGTGCGACCCCATAGACGCCCTCCTACCAGGCTCCCCCATCCCTGGGATTCTCCAGGCAAGAACACTGGAGTGGGTTGCCATTTCCTTCTCCAATGCATGAAAGTAAAAAGTGAAAGTGAAGTCGCTTAGTCGTGTCCAACTCTTAGCGACCTCATGGACTGCGGCCCACCAGGCTCCTCCATCCATGGGATTTTCCAGGCAAGAGTACTAGAGTGGGGTGCCATTGCCTTCTCCGATACAAGGTACCTAGAGTAGTCAAATTCATAGAGAGGAAAGATGGAATGGTGGTATCCAGGGAAGCCAGGAGGGAAGAACGGGGAGTAGTTGTTTAGTGGATACAGAGTTTCCATTTTGCATGATAGAAAGCATTCAGAAAATTGGTGGCACAACATTGTGAATGTGCCTAACATCACTGAACTATACACTTAAAAATGGTTAAGATAGTAACTTTTATGCAATGTATATTTTATCACAGTTAAAACTAAACAAGATAAAAATCAATAACTTGCTCAGACCTTTTTAAAAGAGAGTAGATTTAGGCTGAATCCCTCAAGAGTCTCAGTAGGAACAGAAAAGCAGAAAAGATGCTCTTAAAGTTTCAAATATTTGGGTATAAAATTTGTTTTAATGTCCGTGAGCCACTCGTGCTCCAAACGAGCTCATTTTTCTTCTCCCTTCTGCTCTGAAGGGTGACATAAAGATCACCAGCACAGGAAGGATCTGAACGACCTGCTGATTACAGGATAATATTCATACAATGAGGTTAAAAGCACTGGCTGAAAAGTTCTTTCATAAAACCTGCTACATGAGAAGAGAAAATAATTTATGAGAACATGAACAATTAGCACTTTGTAAAAAAGAAATAATGCACTTAACTTGATCCCTATATTTAACATCAATTAAA
The DNA here is from genome assembly GCF_042477335.2 of Ovis canadensis. Lineage (NCBI taxonomy): Eukaryota > Metazoa > Chordata > Mammalia > Artiodactyla > Bovidae > Ovis > Ovis canadensis. The sequence continues at coordinate 14,235,466 of NC_091245.1, forward strand.
GATTATCCTCATGAATGAAACTCGACCTGGAAATTAACAAGGGATTTAAATTGCATTATGCAAGCGAAAGATAGAAACCAAGAAGCCAGTACGCGAGCTCAGGGCTTCCAATATTCAGCTAGGCTGGCATCTGCATGATGAAGCCTGACCATTCCTTCACATTTCTCTGAGCCACAAGATATTGCTGCAAAATAAAAGGACATTTGTTTCAGCCCCCAGATCACATGATAAAAATCTCTAGGTAGCTGCAAGCACGAGGTTGGCACCCTTCATTTTTAAAAATAACTTCTGGGTCTTTTTTTTTTTTTTACTAATAAAACAAACCAAGAGATTCCCTTTAAAAGAATGTCTGCACTGCTTCTAGATTTGACTCTGGATCATTTCCATAAAACTATTCAAGTGAATCTATAGGGCGAGGCTAGATCAGAAATTATATTCTGGGTCACCTAGTTTATTCCCAAGTTACAGAGCATTTTATTCTCCAAAATGAGCAGCTCAAAGGGTGTGAAATGGATCTTAGAAAACAACTGTGGACTGTAGCTATTTATGTGTGATTTTTAAAAAATAGGTACCTTGTACTGAGCCATACTCTGTGCTAAGCAACCCACAACCCACCAGGCCAATTTTACTATCCCCATTTTATAACTAAGAAGACAGAGGCTCAGAGATTTCACTTATTGAGGTTCACATGGGCAGATCTGGGATGGGGACCCAGGTTCCTCCGTTTCCAGAGTTCACTGGCAGTCATACTCTTTACCGTGGAGGGCAGAGATGATGGCAGAAGCAGAGAAACCCTCAAAAAAGACATACACAAGACCCCCTCAGAATGCCCCAGAGCCTGTGTCTAGAACCAGAGGCTGAATCTCTGTTTGTCTCCTGATACAAAGCATCCTGCTACTCCCCAGGGGACATGTCAGGACCACAGCTCTGATGCTGATTGCTAAGAATTGCCCCACTGGGAGGAAGCAGAGAGCTTCTTACCATCATTCAGACCCCCTGCAAGAAGGGTCTTGTTCACAGCCCCATGAGAGATTTGGCTTTGTTTTGTTTTGTGTTTTTTCCTTCTATCACTGTCACTCTTGCTACATCCAAGTTTTCTGGTTGTTTCTAGTGCCAGATCTGGGGACAATTTACCCTTTGCGGAGAGAAAGATTCAGCTCTCACAGTACTGGCTTGGTGTGTGTGTGCGTGCAGAGCACAGGCTTTCCCATTGTTATCCTGGGAAAGAGAAAGCAGATGTTAACCGCTACCCCTTGAGAATTCACCTTGCTGTGCTGTAAAAGTCTGCATTATTAATATTCCAAAATCCTTCCACTCTTGTATGCATCTTAGATGGGAGTGCATTTTTGAGAACTCAAAAATGTGGAGAGGATGGAGGTGGCAGAAGTTTATTAAATTGGCCCAGGGCAGTTTTGAAATTTGAAAGTTTCTCACTCTCCATGGCTCTGGGCCAACTCACAGCCAACCTGGTTGAACAGCTTGTGCAGAGGTTTCTCACTGGGTAGCCCTCCCCATCCTCACAGAGGGTGAAAGGCAAGTACAGTGGGTACCCAGGGAGGACAGATTCATCCAGCTCCACTCTGGAAAAAGGGCACAGTGGCAAAAGGAAGACACTCCATAAGACCTCACAGTAAGTGCATTACATATTAGTTAAATCAACTGATCACTTTTAAGACAAATAATTCTAAGGCAACTTCTCTGTTACATAAGCCAGCAATGAAACTCAGCAGTTTCTTCCTCCTCTGATCTGGCTGACCCATTGGAAAGTGAGAGCTGGGGCTTTTTTTTCACTCTATTTCGAAAAAAAAAAAGAAACAGCAAAACCAAACAGCCACTCATTGCAAAATTGTAAAATAATTGTAAAGGGTATTTCCCCACATACAAATGTGCTTCGCAGCAAATAACTGCAAGTTTCTGTAACAATAGAGCAGAGTGAATAAGTCCCGAGTTTTGAAATCATAAGGACTTAGGCTGAGTTCCATCTCTGTTCCTTTCCAGCTGTATCACCATAAGCAAGTTAACGTCTCTGAGCCTCAGTTTCCTCCCTTGACAAATGGAGATGACAATAGCACCTACTTTATAGGTCTGCTCTGAAAATTAAATAAGATACTGGAGATAGAGTACACAGTACCTGACACATACTAGGTGCCCAAGAAATGTTAGCTGCCTCATGCTATTATTTTCATCATCGTTATTGTTGGTGAGGTTGTTTTTCAAGTACACTGGCCCCCAGATGGCAGTAGCATCCACACACCCTGCCCTGAGATCAACAGCTGGGATTTGATTTTGCCTCATGAGCTAGACCCAAGGATCTCCTAACAGGAGACAAGCTGCAAAATAAAGGAGCCTTCCAATAGGAAGGGTTTCTCTTTCCCAACCCTCAGCCCCACCCCCTGGTTTTGATCTCAGAATTCCCAGCTACTGAAGATTTATTAAGGCCATTTGGGGATAGGGAGAAAAGAAAGACAAAATAGAATCTATTTCTGTAATTAACTACTTAACTAGAGCTTTCAATTAACGGAATATCTTAAAGAAGAGAGGGATGGATACCCACCATCTCTCATCTGTCTTCCCAGGGGTGAGTTGTTCCCTAACCCAAGGGCAAAGTGTCATCCCAAGGGAACTCAGGTGAGTCCTGTTTGTTACCTCCTGAGCCTAAGGCATCTGAGGACAGAAGACCCTCGCGGGTTTGTAATAGTAATAAAATGTGGGGTCAGCGGAGCCCGGAGCGGGAGACCGACGTTTACAAAAGACTGGCACAGGTCAGGATGAAACTGAAAAGACTGCTCTCAGTAATACAAAATAACCGCCCAAGTTAACTGACCCAGAGCCCATCTTCCCCGAGCATTTGGGGAAAAGGGGCTTGCTGAAGCCACAGCGCCTGGTGTGGGAGGCTGAGCGGCGCTCCCTGCAGAGGGAGCTGTGCAGGCGCTCCCCCGCCCGAGAAGACAGCCATCCATCACTCCGGGAGAGGCGGCGGTGGGGGCGTGAACTCGGTCACCTCCTCCCCCTCTCCCTTCCCCTGCAGGCTCCGAGGAGCCGAGGCGGTGGCGGCAGTGCGAGGAACAGAACGCGCTGCAAACTGCTTGGCTACCCCGTTTGCAAGACTGACGCCGCAAACACAAGTTTTTCCATTTCCCCAAACAGCCTCTCCGGCTGCCAATAAAGACGGCGGCGCTAGGCCCAGGCGCGCTGTCAAAGGGGGCCTTTCTGGCGGCTTCGGAGAGGCCCTCTCCGCCCGCGGCGCGCGCTGGGGCCCCCGGGGGACGCTCAACCTTCCCCCCTCTGTCTGCCGGTGCGCACGCCGGCGACCCGGGCCGATTGCAAGGTTGTGCGGAATAATTACCGAGTAATTGATGGCGGGCCTGATAGGTGCCAAGTCCAAGTCCCCTTCGAAACCGCCGTCTGCATCCTGCGTGGGTAAGGCACGGTTGACGCCCAGGATCCTACTTTCGCAGGGCTCTGAGGCTCTGAGTTGACAGGCTCCATTAGAGAGCGGTTGTGTCATGGAAATTGTGGTCTTAACAGAGGGGTATGTGGTGGATACCCAATTACCTGCACCAGCCTACACTGACTGGCAGGCCCCTCTCCCTGCCTGATTAATGGGATCAGGGGCTATTCTCATCCCTGACCTAACCCATCACCATGACCTAACTCCCCAGACCAGTCCTCATTGGACTTGACCTGCAGGGCCGAGATTGGGGAAGGCGTGGCCTGGAGATCCTCACAGCAGGGGAAAAAATGTCCTTTCCATGCCTGATCCAATTCCTAGACCCGGGCCTTCTACCAAGAAGGTTTAGATGCTTCTCCAAACCAAAGCAAACTGCATAACTTTGCAAGGCTCTCAGATCTAAAGTAGAAAAGTCTTTGGATCACGGCTTGCAGCTGTGTGGGACACGTGGATGCCTGGGAGTGACCTTGAGAAAGGCCTTCTCCTGGGTCCTCAGTCACACACACACACACACCCGCCCCACCTCCTCAAGTGCCACGACAAGGCCCAATTTCTCAGAACCTGAAGCAGATCAGGTCTGTCCCTGACCAGTGAATAAAGATGGCCACTAGGCCAAGACAAATTCCTGCGCAGCCCCCTTCCTTCTAAAAAGCCGAGACGGCACCTGGAGAAAAGGGACTTGACTGGAGAAGGGAGGGGAGAAGTTTGTTTGTAAACTTCACCTGATCCCAAAAGAAAAACTTGGCGCCCAAAAGAAAGAGGCCAATAAAACAAATCCACGAATTCATATCACACATGCCAGAGACAACAGGACGGACCACGGGCCCCTGGATCCTACCTTCCCCCTACTCAGGAAGGACAGGATTGGCCCCATGGCCCCCTCCTCTACATACACAAACAAACGTCTCTCTCCAGTGGCTGGGCCCAGGTCCCAAGGTGTGCTAGCCTCAGACACACGCCAATTGCTGCTCCCCAAAGGTGGGGCCGTGGGGATGGGGAGAGGAGGGGTGACTCTGTCGGCCACTGCGGGTCTTGGTGGACCAAGCATCGCCACGGCTGAGAGGCCAGCAGGGACTGGCCCAGGGTCACCAAGCCCCTAGTGCGAGGCTCAGAACGCTCAAGTCTAGGGCAGAGAGAAGGGGGAAGGCTTAGCCGTGGGCCACGTCTAAAGGGACCGGATTAGGACAGGCTAGGTGGCCACCCTGAGGGCCCTGCGCCCGCGCGCCCTGGATTGCCAGGGCTGAAAGCGCCGCCACCCCGCGGAGAATCCCGGAGCTCTCTCCCGGACCCCGCTCCAGGAGAGCCTGGAACAAGACACCGTTCATTCCAGGCAGGGGAGCCTGGACTGCTTCCAGCAGCCCTCTTCCCTTGGTCACTTGGACCCTGTCACCCGGTCCTGGGTACCCACGGCAGCGCCTCCCACGGAGCAGCCCGCGGGGCCTCCGGCCGGACCCGCTGTAACGTGGCGGCGGCGCCCGCTGAGCCCTCGCTGGCCGCGCGCGGCGGAGACCAAGGCTGCCATCTAGCGGGCGCAGTAGGCGGGCGCCGGGGGGCCCCGAGCCGGGGGATCCCGGAGTCCGCGGCAGCCCGGCAGGGTTTGGAAGCCAAGGACTCGGTGCAAACTTCAGCGCAAGCTGTGTGACCCTGGACAAGCCCCCGACCTTTTTGAATCAAACCTGTTTTCCTGGTAAAACGGAGAGGGAACGACTTCTCCGCTCAGGGTCGTCGGGAAAGATGTGTCGGGGAGACAGGCGCAGCCCCCTTGCTCCAGGCCAGCCCTCCGCGCGCCTGCTTCACACCCCACTCCTGCCCAAAGGAGTCTTGAGCAAACCCAGTCCCCCGAAGACGGGAGAAGAAGGCGGCGCTGAGGAAAGCCAGCAAAGCAGGAATCCGCACTGAACAGCAGGATCCTTTTCTAGGAATTGTAAACCCAGAATTGTAAATAAAATGCTAATGATTTATTCGTGCTCAAACTCCGGGGGCTGCGTCGCAGCTTTTGAAGACAATTCCAAGCGAAGCTTTCCAGGAAGGCGGGCCTCCCCGCGGCGCCTTCTAGAGCTCACCGGGGGCTTCCAGGCGGTGGTTCTCGGCCGAGAGCTCTGAACTGCCCTTGACTGAGACCTGCACGGGGTTAGAGGAGGACTGGTCTTTTTCTTTCAGTCCGCAACTGAGTCAGATCCCTCAGCATTCACCCATCATTCATTCAACAAATACTTACCCATCACCAAGTACCTACCAATCCCTTAGCTAAAACCTGGTGATCAAAACAGACATAGAATTCAAATCTGGTTGGGTAAGTTTGACTTAATGAACAGTCCTAGAAATAAATCCATGCAAATTACAGTGAGTGCCTCAAAAAAAGGGGGGTGGGGGTGGAAAGCAAGAGTATAGATTTTTAACTTGCAAGGATGGATTCCATAAAAGTTCTGGAAGCTTCCAGGGGTTCTGAAGGGCGATCTGAGGGTTGATCTTTGAGTGTCCTAAATATTTCACAGTATTTCTTCAATGGATGAGCTTTAAAAAAAAAAAAAAAAACTTGAAAACAATTCAACAATATGTATAGACATCTGCTGTACATGGTAGCCGTGGTGATACCTGGCCTGGCTGGGTAAGGTGGGGATCACTGAGCACCTGTAGGCTGAGAAGGAGAACACAGCCCATCAGACTGCTGTCCAACCAGTGCAACCCACAAAGCATCAGAGAGAGCCTCACTTTTAGCTGCTTCTCCCGGCAAAGTAAGAAGCTCAGCACTAGCGGAGAAGCTGCAGTGGCTACAAACCCTACCCCTCGGATCAGGAGACCTGGAGCAGCCCCACGCAGCTGGTTGGAGCTCCCTGCAAAAGCACCTTGCAAGCTGTGTTTGTTTTTAATAAACCTCTCTTCCCCACGCTCCCTTTTATGTAATTTCTTGAGAAATGGTGAGTCTCTGGTTAACACTGACCTTTCCAAGGTCTTTTTGAATATAAGATACAAGTGCACTAAGGATGATCCAGATTCCTGTTTCCATCATTAAGCTGGTTTTTGCATTTGGGGGGGCCTCTATCAGCCCACCAAGGAAATAGTTCCTCCCTCACTGGTCACTGAAGGCCATATTGTTGAGGAAATTCAGGCATCCTGCAGGGGGTATTCTGAATAACTTATTCTTTCCTTCAGTGGGCAAATTTTTATTGCTCTCCTACTGTTCATGTGTGCTAAGTTGCTTCAGTCATGTCCCACTCTTTGCGATATCATGGACTGTAGCCCTCTGTCCAAGGGATTCCCCGGGCAAGAACACTGGCGTGGGTTGCCATGCACTTCTGCAGGGGGATCTCCCCAACCCAGGGTTTGAACCTGCGTCTCATGTCTCCTGCATTGGCAGGCAAGATCTTTACCGCTAGCGTGACTTGTGGACTGACTCTACACTTGGTCCTGGTGATGTAAGGCAGATAAAGCATCTCCTGCCCTTAGGGGGCTCACAGTTTAAGTCTGGCTTCTCCTTTGCAAAGCAAGGAATTAGGAATTCCCTTTCCCTGGCCTGGCTGTGTCGAGACCTGGACCCCAGCAACATTCTGTGTCCTTTAAATTAGTGTATGCTTTGAGGGAATTCATTAAGCAATCAGGTCCCTAATGCTATAAAAAGAGGATGGCATTTGATCAGAGCATCCAGAACCAAAGCCCAAAGAACAACTTTCCTGGGGCACCCTTGTTCCAACTCCTGCCCTGTAAGCTGAGTTTTATCATGCTTTATTTCACAAGGCTGGGTTCTAATAAATTTCTTTAAGATAATTCCCATGTAAAAGGAAAAATAACTGTAATGAAAATGAATGAAATTCAACTACAGGAAACAGCATGGATGAATCTCATAATGTTGGAACCAAGAAATAAGACACATACGTACAAGATGGTTCCATTTATTCAAAGTTTAAAAGCAAGCAGCAATAAGCTATTTGGGTGGGAACATTATGAAGAAAGGCAAGGATCATGGTCAAGAGAGGGATTATTTCTAGAAGGGAGGGGGTTGAGATAAGGGAGGGGCAAACAGTGGGCTTTGGGGGAGCTGGTAATACTCTAGTTCTTAACCTGGATTGTGGCTGCAAAATTATTTGCTTTATATATTATTTGTCAAATCATGTGTTTTATGCACATTTCTATATATGTGTGATAGCTCACAATAAAAAACACTTTCATTCAAGAAATAGGTAGAAAAGTAATATCCAACCTATTTTTTGATGTATTACAATTTTTTTCAAACTGAATTCTTCAGTTTGAGTATCTATACACTTCCTGAATTCTCTGTAACTGCTGTATCAACCCTTTGATTCTCTCACATGATGGAAACAGATTCTAATTCCGACTCAGCTTTATAGATAACACAGATGAGGAAGAGCTCAGCCCTGGAGCTGGAATTCTGTTTCTGTAGTATTACTAATTTACTGTGTGACCTTAGACAAGTCCCTTCCCTCTCTGGGCCTCAGTTTCCTCTAGTACACAATGAGGGGGTTAGAGATGATTCCCCAGGTCTGTAGTTATGTGAGCAGTATCTTGCATGTTGAGTGAGGCTTTCTCTGTTCTAGAAAACCCCTTCCATCTCCCAAAAGACCCATACTTGTGGAGCCCAGCAAATCTTGCAGCGATGCCAGGCTGCGGAGAAAGTGAGGCCACGGCCTAAAAGCAAGGCCATCAAACAGTCCAGACGGCTGTCTGAAGCTGCCATAGGCACCCTGTCTTTCACCACATCCCAGCATCCACGCCCAGAGAATCCCAGCACCTTCGGTTCTCAGATGTCTCCGCTTGGCAAAGGCAAGAGCTGTCTTTGGGCCTGATGGCCCTTGGGGATGTGAACACTGCTAAAATCCCATTGATTAATCGGGTCCCACCCTTGGATCAATGGCTGGCATTAGGCGAGCTTAGCACAGTTTTATTAGTCTGGCTGCCCTCTTGTAGATGTTATAGATGAAGAAATAAAATGAGGAGGAGAGGGAAAAAGGACAAAATCATTAGTCTGAAAGAAGCAAAAGAGCATCTTCTCTATTTTGTATTCAGATTTAGAGCTGCACTGGGAGCACACACAACAATCCATTTTTATGCTGTTTCCAGAAGTTCAGTTCAGCCTCCTGATTTCCCACTTTGCCTGAGAGCCAAGATCCCAGGAGCATCTGATCCAGAGCTACGGCCAGCCTGGGCTCTTCTGCCATTCCAGGACCCCCCCAAAACACCTAAGGTCCCATTCATTCATTTGTTCATTTCTCACAAGGGCAGAAGGCTTTTGCCTGATGCAGGGGAAGAGCCCTAACCCTTCATCAGGAAGTCCATCTTGAAAGAGTCCTGTTTGCTCTGAAGGTATTGCTCCTTGCACAGGACTTGCAGAGAACCCTGCTATACAAACATCCCCGTGTTGCCAAAGCTTTGGTTCCAACAGAGGAAACCCATGGCCTCTGCTCACTGAAGCTCTCCAGAGAGATGCTTTGAATTAAGACCAGAAATGCTTTTAAAAGACTTCAGTCCCTGGCCTTCTGATGATGACCTCTTCCTTAATTTTGTGATGGCTTCATGTGCCTCCTTCCATCATCTAGGTAGCTATAAAAAGCTAAACACCTCCTACTAACCCCATTAGGATGAAAGCGGAGGATTTTATTATTCATTTTTAATAGGAGGAAGAGGCTCAAACTCCCCCAGGAAGTGTAAAAGGTAGGGTTTTGATGTATCTGATGTAGAGAGGTTGCAACAAAGCAGAACCCCCGAGAATGGGGAAGCCTTGTCAGAGGACAAACAGGGAAGACTGGGGTGACCGGCTTCTGCACACAAGGCAATGATCTCAGGCAGCCCCAACTGACTTCTCCAAAGCCCTGAGCTCTGCGGCACAAACTGCTTTCAGAACCTGCCTGGGAATCCAGGAATACCCTGAATCCCCTAGAACACCGTCTCCTGATAATTGTCTGTTAAACATTTGCAACTCACACACAAAGGTAACTAATCAGAATGGTTCCCTCCAGGACCACACTGTTCATAACAGTAATAAAGCCCCTAACACAGACAGCGTCATTATCCAAACGCCATTAACGTCAATATTCGTATCAAATGCCATCTGGCAATGAAGCCGCAAGCCTTAACCCCTCCTACTCTGGGACTTGGCAGCCTGGTGGGGTGAGGGTGGCCCACAGCCCTCCTCCCCCTGTAGCCTGATGCTCGGGACAGGCCTGCCAGGGAATCAGGGCCAGGCTAGTAGGCTGATCCCAGGAGGAGACTGAGGTATATATACAAAGAAGAGCAAGACAGGAAGAGCAAAAACATCTAATTTATTCACTGCCACTGACTTTTCTTCAAGTCTTAATTATGAAGATGCAGTCAACTGCTCCTCCACATTGTCATAATAGGAAACTGATTGAGTATTTATATAAACCTCGAAAGAATCATTGTTTGGAAGAGAAACAGAACTTAACCGCCTGCCGGTCCTTGGGGTTGCCTTGCAGACAGCGTCATCTCCAGAACCCTATACTTAAGTCGAAAGAGCTTTCTGTGGGGAGTAATTAGGTGACCCCAGAATACGAGTTCTTCCTGGAGAGAGAGGCTGGGTGCTTGGGGCACAGCTCGGCTCCTCCTCGGGGCTGGATCCCGTTTCCCCAGCCACTGCGTTGGTGTCACCAGATGGCCCTCTGAGAATCACGGGTCACCAGGCCGTGGGGCCATCCTCCCTGAGCATGGGCATGTGAAGGCAATGGAGAAGGCGGGAGCCTTGTAGATGTGGGCTTGTCAAAGTGATGCTGAGCACTGGCAGAAAGAAACACAACAGCAGGCTTCAAGGAGATCCTCACAAACCGCGCCGAGCCTCAGTTTTTCCCCCTGTCAACTGTCGCTATTATGTTGCTGATGTTTTCTAGTCACTAAGTCATATCCGACTCTTTTGCAACCTCATGGACTGTAGCCCACCAGGCTCTTCTATCCCTGGGATTTCCTAGGCAAAAATACTGGAGTGGGTTATGATTTCCTTCTCCAGGGGACCTTCCCAATCCAGGGATGGAACCCACGTCTCCTGCATTGCAGGCGGATTCTTTACACTGAGCTACTTGGGAATAGATAGCTATAAATGAATCAATCATACCTGCTGCATGGGGTTATGGTGAGATTTTGAATGAAGTAGTAATGATGATGGTGATGATGTTGATGGCTGCCATTTATGGAGTATATCTGTCAGGTACAAGGCTGAGTGCTTCATGTTTTATCATTTAATCCTCACCACATTCATGTTAAAAAGTATTGATCTCCATTTCATACAAGACAAAACAGAGGTTCAGAGAAGTTAGGTGAGCTACCTAAGCTTACCTTAGCTAAGTAACCTACTAAGTGGGAGAGCTGGAATTTGAGATCAAATCAACCCAGCTCTAGTGCCCAAGCACTTGACCACTATTCCGCCCTCCTCCCCAAAGCATTTTGTGAGCACTGATATACTGAGCACAGGATCTTGAATTAGAAGGCAAGTGTTTCAGTCCCAGCCCCCCTGACTGCTAGCTGTGTGACCTTGGGTTGGTCACTTGGCCTCTCTGGGTCAAAGTTTGTCTTCCTGCCTCACGGAGTGGCAGTAATGCTCTTAGGAGATGAAGGCTGAGACTAACTGCTCTTAATGGGTAAAGTACGGCACAGATGAAAAGGGCAACCACCAGCCTTGCTCCTAGGAGAACAGCATGGACCACCAGTAAATAGCTGGGAAGCAGCATCTACAAAGATGAGTGGCTTTGGGGATGCACCAGGGAAGGAGGCTCTGTTAGAGCCCAGGGTCTGAGGCAGCCAAAAAGCAGAACTGTTTCCAACCACAGTGGGCTCGCTAGAGAGCCGCCAAGGGCCAGAGAGATGGGAACTGGGGCTATCTGGGAACAACGGACTCCCAGAACCAGGAACCTAGACGATGGTAACGGGAATATAACTGCCCTTAGCAGCAGCTGCCAGGTCTTTCATACCGAGACGTGCCTGGCTGGCAGCAGCACTTAGAACTGCTCTGACTTATACTGTGTCAATGAAAAGTGAACAAGTAATCATAAGGCAGGAATCTCTTTTCTAATCCCATTTTAAATCCTTTTAGGAGAGATACAGGGCTCAATAAATTCAAAAAACAAAACAAAAAGAAGTGAGCTTCCTGACACAGGAAGCATCTGTTCACAGCCCACCAAGTGCTGTCCTGGGGGCGGAATTCCTTCACTGACAGGGAAGTCTTCAGTTCCAGAAAAGTAGTTCTATAGCCACCCTTTGTAATCGGCCAGCACAAAGCCTTCATACGGGAGATAGGGACAGACTCGGAGAGGATATATCATTACTTCCTGGAAGAATCTGAGTCTTCAGTGCCGCTACTCCATGTAGCTCCTGTGATGAAAGCGGAGTCATCCCACAGCCCTTCTCCCTCTCTCTCTATGCCTCTTGGGCCAGCATAGTGGGCAGTTCTCAAGGGCTAGGATTGGGCAGGTTTGGAGGTCAGGACAGAACTGCAATTCCCTGGCCTTGGAAAGCAGAAGGCACCACTGCCAGATGGGAGCAAAGTCAGAATGAAGCTCTGAGTCCGGAGCAAGAAGATAAGTCCAGTGAGGCAGGTCAGGATCTAGTGGAAAATCCGTGCGATTGCATTGAATTCCAGCCAGCATTTAGAGTTCACCTTTACAGCCAATGGACTTCCCTGGTGGCTCAGACGGTAAAGTGTCTGTTTACAATGCGGGAGACCCGGTTCGATCCCTGGGTTGGGAAGATCCCCTGGAGAAGGAAATGGCAATCCACTCCAGGACTATTGCCTGGAAAATCCCTTGGACAGAGGAGCCTGGTAGGCTACAGCCCATAAGGTCGCAAACAGTTGGACACAACTGAGCGACTTCACTTCACTTCGCTTTACAGCCAATGAGGACTTGATTCATGGCTTGGTTCAGAAAAGATCGGAGAGGATGGGTGCTTGGAAGTGAATAGGAGCAGCCCCTGCCCATGCCAGTACCCTGACATACACTGGACCCTCTGAAAACCTTGGGCACATCCTTCTTCACCTCTAACGTACTAATACCGCAACCCTGGCAGACAGAACTTTTTCCTTTCCTACTTTTCCCTAATGCATTCAGGCAGAAGAGTCATTAATACTTCACAAGGAATGAAAAATCAAAGAAAGAAGACAATTTTTTACTGTATTTCTTAAACATTTGGGTAAGAAAAGTCAGATGTCAAAAAAAAATCCCCATTTACATCTTTTAAAATGTGAGCAATTAATATTTTCCACGGAGGTTCACGCTCCCTCTCTTCATTCTGTTTGCAGGGTATTGTTAAGCCATGCTTTGTCATTTGTTGCATGTTTAAATATTCAGTCTGTATTTCATTTGGGCTCCACATTTAATTCAGCCAACATGTTCATTTTAAGATCAATACTGTCATAACTATGTTGAAAAATTAAATTATTGTAACTTTATTTACATTTCTTAAAAGTACTGTGAAAATTATTCTTAACCAGGACCTAATCAATGTTAGAGTCTAAAAATATGCCACTCTGCATGAAGCTATAAAAAGATTAATGTACATTTTTTTACAAGAAATTAGTAGCTTAATGAAGTGGATAAAAACGCTGTCACAATTTTTATTGGATCTAAATTGCATAGTAGTGGAGGTACAGTAAGTGCCTTCTGCATAATGACATAATGAGTCATGACTGGTGCTGGAAGGCTAATTTGCCCTTAACTGACACAAAACCAGGGAATTAACATCCCAGTCGCTCTACGCCAATAGCAGATGCATTATTTCATTGCACAGCAGGGTTTTTAACTAAACTCTTAACTGTAGAAATATTGATCTATTCTTCTGTGAAATGATGAAATTGGAATTTTTTAAAAGGACGTCTTAAATTATGGCTGCTGCAATGACATTTGCTTTCACAGTACCACGTCTGCCGACAGAGCAAATGTAACAAGAGAAGTTTGATGAGGCTCCTACCTGTGTTTTAGAGTCTTTAGTCAGAGGAGAGAGGAAGGGGAAATTTTGTATGAGAGCAAATGCTGGTGTTTGAGAAAATGACGGACCATCTATAGGAACCTCAGTTCTAGAGGGAATATTCTTGAGCATTCATTGTCCTAGCCCATGAACTGGTTTCCTTTGAAGAATATTTAGTGCTTGAAAGTTGTTTGGGGTAAAACACCACCAAAACAATAATATTCAGTCCAAATAATAATGTAGTGGTGCAAGGTAGCCTGGGAGTAGTTGAAGGAGCTAGAGACCCTTATAAGAGATAAATATAAAGTTAGAGACACTGTACTACCATGGTTTCAACTTTGTGATTCATTAATTCACTCATTCATTCATTCTGCCTATATTTACTAGGCACCTATCCAGTGCCAGAAATGGATAAATACAGTCACTTCTCTATGGGGCTAATGATCGCTTCTGTCAAATAGTGCAATGCAATATATTTCTTTGTTTAACCAAGTGAATCAAACTTCATCTTGCTTTGAAATTTTTGCAATAAACCTGGTAATAATAACTGCAGACAGTGTGAGCTATTGCAACCCAGGAAGTTAAAAGAAAAAAGAACAGTGTACAGACTAGCAGATACACATCTGACACCTCTCATGTGTCTCTATCGACACATGAGTTAACATAAAAAAATAGTAGTAATAGTAAAGATTGGCAAAATCCAAATTCTTTGTGATCAAGGAGCTGGCAGACCAAACCTATTTAACTCAATTCAACAAGCATGTATTATGTTCATGACCTAAACCTGGACATGACCTAAACCAGAGTAATTAGATTTGGTTGGATCCAGAGGATCTCAACAACACTAAAAGACAGCAAGTCACAAGGGGACAGCCTTATTAGGACAACCTGGTATCACTATTTTTTTTAAATCAGCTCCAAATGATTCTGGAGTGCAGCTGGGGTTCAGAATCACTGCTTAAAAGGCTTACAACATAACAACAATAGAGACTGCTCAGACCACACTCAGAAAGCTGGAGGACTTGATGGTCAGGCTCCGACTAGGAGTGGAAAGGAAAAGAGCCATACATTGGCCAGGTGAGGATGCACAAAAGAGGGGCAACTTGAGGGACTGAAAACTACAGATAACAAATTTGGTCCCCTGTGCAGATTCTTTAATGTCTTAGCCACCAGGGAGGCCCTAACACTGTTCTGAGTCTAGGACCATGCTCTACTGCATGTTAGAAATCTCAGAACCTCTCCTCCTCATCTTCCCTTCGATTTGTATAGGATATTTTTAAATCCGTGTGTGTGTGTGTGTGTGTGTGTGTGTGTGTGTATAGTTATTTATAAAAAGGATACATATTCATTGTAGAAAAATTGGAAAACTATTAAAAAGGTTAAAAAAAGGGAGACTTTTCAAATCTGTTATTTTAAAGAAATACAATAATCCATCACTTTTAAACCATCCTAAAATGATCTGCAAAGAGATCCAACCAGTCCATCCTGAAGGAAATCAGTCCTGGGTGTTCACTGGAAGGACTGATGTTGAAGCTGAAACTCCAATATTTTGGCCACCTGATGCAACGAACTGACTCATCTGAAAAGACTCTGATACTGGGAGGGATTGGAGGCAGGAGGAGAAGGGGACGACAGAGGATGAGATGGTTGGATGGCATCACCAACTCAATGGACATGAGTTTGGGTGGACTCCGGGAGATGGTGATGGACAGGGAGGCCTGGTGTGGTGCAGTTCATGGGGTCACAAAGAGTTGGACACAGCTGAGCGACTGAACTGAACTGAACTGAACTGACAGCAACACATGTGTGAAAGATCCCATTCTTAGACTCTCATCCAGCATCATCCCTTGGGAAAAAGTGCCCATTTGATAAGGAGAAAGGGAAGCCGGTTGTTATTTTAATTTGTATTTCTTTCTATTGCTTGTTATGGGTTTTCATGTTTGGGGCCTTCTCTACTTTGAGCGTCTGTGTCATTTTTTCTCCTCACTCTATTTTGGAATGTGTTTCTTTCAATTTGTGAAATTACATGAAGAATATTAACATTATCTATTACACATTAGTGAACGTTTTCCCTGGTTTCTCCTGTTTTGTTTATAGTACATTTTGACATAAAAAGCTTTCCATTCTTATGGGGGGGGGGGAGTAGACAACAAATAGAACTCTGTTAAATTGCCTCTAATATCTTGCTTATTTCTCCTCCCTACACTCCCTGTGTGTCAACATGCCCCTGGGACCTGGAGTCAAAAGATCATTTAAATAGTCACTTACCAGCGTTTAATTGAGGGCCCCCAGCTTCATGTCTCTAAATCTGTTTTCCTTCATCAGCATCCCAGCTTTTATCAGGATGAAATTCAGTCACCACTCTAATGGCAAGAACTTGGCTATCTTGCCTACTGATACATCCTTAGAAAACAGAATACTCAGTAGGCATTCAACAAATATTTGTTAAATGAGTGGATAAGCATCTGGCCTGGACTCTGGCCCAAAGCAGCCAATCAGCACATTGTGGTCACTCACAGCAAGCCTAGATGCCATTATCTTAACCTGTCAGGTTAAGATATCTTGTAGTCCCGCCATTTACATCTTTGCCATGATTCCCCAAGTACAGTAATGTATGTATTGACTGTCTAGTATGAGAATAGGCCTGTTCTGAGCATCCCTGGTGGATATGAAAGAGGGCTACTGCACAAACTGCCTTCAGCCTAGTGATGGCTCTTATAGGATTTCATTGTACATACAGAATAATTAAAAGAGAAGATGAAAAGAGCCAGAATGTGGGCCAAGAGTCTCACTGAGAAGTGAGATCAAGAAAGGAAAAGCAGAAACACGGAAGGCTTGTTAAAGAAGGAGGCCCCCAGCAACAGATTTGAAGGATGAAGACTCTTCCAACATGCAGAGGCGAGGAGGCTTCGAGGCCAGATGATAAACAAGGATCCAGGCTTGCTTTTACTCTTAACACTATTGGCCTAATGTGCTACTTGACCACAAGACAATTGTATAATATATTCATGATTTCCCTCACCCAGACTATTTTACTTGCTCATTGGCAATCATTCCATATGCTAATGTACTAGTTTCTAGAAAAGCTCTCCTTTTCCTCTTAGGATTGGAAACCCCAGGGAAAAAATGTGAAATCAGAACATTCAGCCAAGTCAGGCTTTCATTTCAGTTCTAAATCAGCCTAAGTGGTTTATGTTCAGATTCACAACTGATTCTTCACTTTTTTGAGTGCAGACACACTGGAGAGTGAGAAGAAAAGTGGGGCTCCTTCTGTCCAGTTGGTGCATGTAATTTTGCATACAAATATAGGAGCTCTCAGAACCCCTGTAGCCCATCCAATGACTCCTAGGGTCATACAGTGAATCCCTTGCATCAGAAGTTGACCCTGAAGAGTAGCCAGCAAACTGCAGCCTTCAAATTCTGTAATTATTATAATCTCCTTGGCCTGAAAAGGACTATTTTGGGCATTTTGCAACTGGCTACAAAATTTGAATCTTTCCTGTTTACTTCTTTCAAGAGATGATTTCCTTTCTCCTTCACTACCTGTCCAAGTTCCTACCTACAAATCACAATGGAAAGAGTGTGTAGGTGTATAAGTTAAGATAATACCAACTGCTATAACAAATCAAGTCTAAGGACTTCTCCGGTGGTCCAATGGTTAAGAATCCGCCTTCCAATGCAGAAGATGCAGGTTCAGGCCTTGGTCTGGGAACTAAGATCTCACATGCCCCAGGGTGACTCCTGAACCCTCACGTGCTGAAGCCTACGTGCCACAATTCGTGAGCCCTGCACAACTCAACTAATATCCCACATGAGGCAGTGAAGATCCTGCCTGTCTCAACCCAGACCCGGTGCAGTCAAATAAACAAACAAAAAACAAATCAAGTCTGTCATCTCGGAGACTTCACATCATTTTATTCACAGCTTATGTAACATTCCAATGCAACTGTTTCTGGCCAGCAGATGAGGCTCTCACAGTCTGTCTGGGAATCCAGGCTCCATCCACATCAAAGCTGTGCATTTTCTGAAGAGTTGTTTTGCTCTTTTTTCCATCTTGAAAGAAAGGATAATGAGTGAGAGGATTTTATGTGTTAGACTTGGGAGTGGTGTGCACCACTCCCTCACAGTCTTACAGCCAGAATTCAATCATATAACCATCTGTAATTGCAAGAAAGGCTGGAAATGATATCCCTGCACCCAAGAGGAGAAAGCTTATTGGTGAACAGGTATCCTGCCTCGACCACAATGGATGACTACAGCTATTCTCAAACTGCTCTTGGGCAAGCCATTCAGAGTCCTCACTAGCCATTTTTCTTCCTCCTTTTGTAGACTCAGCCTCTAAGGAGTTCTGCCACTACCAAGAAGGAAGCCCTTTGCTCAGGCATCAGACAAGTGAGACTTCAAATCCAAGCTCTGCCAGTAACAAGCAATATGTTCCTGAAAGTTCATCACTGTACCTCAGTTTTCTCATCTATAAAGTGGACCACAACAATAGCTCTAACCTCATGATATTACTTATTTAACTTATGTGCAGAGTACATCATAAAACTGCTGGGCTGGATGAATCACAAGCTAGAATCAAGATTTCCCAGAGAAATATCAACAACCTCAGATATGCAGATGATACCACCCTAATGGCAGAAAGTGAAGAAGAACTAAAGAGCCTCTTGATGAAGGTGAAAGATGAGAGTGAAAAAAGCTGGCTTAAAACTCAACATTCAAAAAACTAAGATCATGGCATCCTATTCCATCACTTCATGGCAAACAGATGGGGGAAAATGGAAACAGTGACAGATTTTATCTTCTTGGGCTCCAAAATCACTGTGGATGGTGACTGCAGCCATGAAATTAAAAGACACTTGCTCCTTAGAAGAAAAGCTATGACAAACCTAGACAGCATATTAAAAAGTAGAGACATTACTTTGCCAACAAAGGTCCTTATAGTTAAAACTATGGTTTTTCCAGTAGTCATGCACAGATGTGAGAGCTGGACCATAAAGAAAGCTGAGCACTGAAGAACTGATGCTTTTGAACCGTGGTATTGGAGATGACTCTTGAGAGTCCCTTGGACTGCAAGGAGATCAAACCAGTCAATCTTAAAGAAAATCAACCCTGAATCTTCATTGGAAGAACTGATGCTGAAGCTGAAGTTCCAATACTTTGGCCACCTGATGCAAAGAGTCAACTCATTGGAAAAGACCCTGATGCTGGAAAAGACCAAGGATGAGGGGTGAGGGGGGAGAAGGAAGTGACACAGAATGAGATGGTTGGATGGCATCATTGACTCAATGCACATGAATCTGAGTAAACTCTTCAAGATAGTAAAGGACAGGGAAACTTGGTGTGCTGCAGTCCATGAGGTTGCAAAGAGCCAGACACAACTTAGTGACTAGACAACAACAGCAACATAACATGAGAAGGCACAAGTAAAGTTCTTAGCCTGATGGTTGATGAGTTGTAAGCACTCAAATAATCTACCGCAAATGCTACTGCTAATAATACTTATAACAAAAACAAAGCTATTATTATGGGGCTTCCCTGGTGGCTCAGACAGTAAAGAATCCGCCTGCAATGCAGGAGACCTGGGTTCGATCCCAGGGTTGGGAAGATTCTCTGGAGAAGGAAATGGCTACCCATTCCAGTATTCTTGCCTGAAGAATTCCATGGACAAAGGAGTCTGGTGGGCTACTGTCCATAGGGTCACAAAAAGTCGGACACGACTGAGTGACTAACACCTTCGCTTTCACTTACACTTCCTTTCTTTATAGGCTAGTCCAGATTTTGGAAATCAAGAATCTAAGAGATAAGCCAAGGCTTCTGTAAGAATTTTTTTTTTTTTCTGTAAGAATTTTGATAAAATGTGATAAAGGTTTGGCCTGGGGTAAAATGAAAAAGAATTCCAGTGTTCAACAAGTACTTTTATAACCATTAACTTGGATCTGAAAGAAATCAAGAATAAATAATTTTGGGACTTCCCTGGTAATTCAGTGGCTAAGACTCTGTGGTTCCAGTGCAGGGAGCAAGAGTTCAATTCCTGGTCAGACAACTAAAATCCCACATGCCACGTGGTGCAGCCAAAAAAAAATTTTTTTAATAACTAATTTCAAGATTTAACAATACATTAATGGGGAGAGGAAAGTAAAGAACCTATAGAAGTTGCAAATGGTCCAGATCTCCAGTTCGGAGGTTTTTCCAAGTCACCAGTACTTCTAGGTAAAATTAAGATCTGTTTATTCTCACCCCTCAGATCTCTTGCTGCATTTCACATTTCACAGTCTACCTGGTTTTCTTCTCACGGCGAGGATCATTCTGACTTCTTCCTCAGCAAGCCTCCTTCCACTGATCAACCTTGGCCTTCACTCAGTGCTGCCCCGAATCCCTCCCTCAAACTTCAGCTCAGCCTCCAGCTCAGCCTTGTCACTCGAGTTTTCCAAGGAACATTTCCACTAAGATCCTGTGACCTTTGACACCTAAATGAGTTCCTTTTTGCCAAATAGGCTGCCTTTCTCAATTATCCGATTTCTATCAATACCCTGCCACAAGAGTCACGCAGTGAGAACACAGAGCTCAGACAACTTTCAGTCTTAACAACTAACCAGGAAGAGCTGCAGTGCAGCGTTAAAGCATCCTCCAAGCATGAAATGGCAAACAGCTCCAATTTCCAAAGACAGGTATTAGAAAAATTCAGTGGGGCTCTAAGCTTACTTCTTAGTTCATCTTGCAAAAGTGTAAAGCCAATACCTTGTCTGGGACAAGGCTCCAGTAGCGAGAGCTCCAGCACTTTTTAGAGTAAGAGAGGCTCAAATAAGGGCTTCCCAGGTAGCATTAGTGGTAAAGAATCTGCCTGCCAATGTAGGAGACACAAAAGAAGCGGATTCGATCCCTGGGTCAGGAAGATCCCCTGGAGGAGGGCATGGCAACCTACTCCAGTATTCTTGCCTTAAGAATCCCATGGACAGAAGCCTGGCAGTTCTTAGGGTTGCAGAGAGTCAGACACAACCGAAGCAACTTAGCACCCGCACACTCAGGCTCAAATAAATTAACATTCCCTTCTCAGCTGACTCATTACCTAGAACACAAACTTTGCATGCCTGTTTGAATACAGACAGGAGAGGACAATGAAAAGAAAGGAAGGGAGATACACAACTTACTAACATGAGTGTAACAGCACCTCTCGTAAAAAAACAAAAACAGCAAAAAGAACATTGTAGAAGATCAATATTCCATTTTTACAACCCAAGCTATCTATATTGTAGTAAACCAAATTTTAATTGTCTGCCATGTCCCTTCTGATATTTGATCACTTTAGCTCAAAAGATGCTTTTTTAAAAAAAATTAAGTATAGTAGATTTACAACTTCGTATCAGTTTCAAGTATATAGCTTCCCTGGTGGCTCAGTCCATAAAGAATCTGCCTGTAATGCAGGAGACCTGGGTTCAACCACTGGGTTGGGAAGACCCCTGGAGAAGGAAATGACAATCCCCTCCAGTATTCTTGTCTGGGAAATCCCATGGACAGAGGAGCCTAGCAGGCTACAGTCCACTGGATCACAAGACATGACTTAGCAATTAAACCACCATCACCACCAGGAATACAGCAAAGTGATTCAGTTACACAAACATATGTATATTCTTTTTCAGATTCTTTCCACTACAGATTATTAGAAGATATTGAATATAGTTCCCTGTGCTATACAGTAGGTCCTTGTTGTTTATCTATTATATATATAGTAGTATGTATGTTACTCCCAAACTCCTAATTTATCCCTCTTTCCTTCCCCTTTGTTAACCATAAGACTGTGTTCTATAGCAGTTGAGTCTGTTTCTGTTTTTTAAATAAGTTCATTTGTATCCACTTTTAGATTCCACATTTAAGCAGTCTCCTTTGATACTTGTCTTTCTCTGATTTATTTCATTTAGTATGAAAATCTCTAGGTCCATCATGTTGCTGTAAATGGCATTATTTCATTCTTTTTATGGCTAATATTCCTCTGTATACATATCACATCTTTAGCCATTCATCTGTCCACGGACACTTAGGTTGCTTTCACGTCTTGGCTACTGTAAACAGTGCTATGAACATTGGGTATGCATATCTTTTCAAATTAGATTTTCCAGTTTTTCCGGCTATATGCCCAGTAGTGGGATTGCTGGCTCATATGGTAGCTCTATTTTTAGTTTTTTAAGGAACCTCCATACTGTTCTCATAGTGGCTGTACCAATTTACATTTCCACCAACATTGTAGGAGGGTTCCCTTTTCTCCACACCTTCTCAGGCATTTATTATTTAGACTTTTTGATGATGGTCTTTCTGACTGGCATGAGGTCATTGTTTTACATTTCTCTAATAATTAGCAATATTGAGCAAAAGGATGGTTTTTGAAGTGCAAGGGTCTTAAATGGGAAGTTGCAGTACTTTTTGAATGACACATTGGTAGTGATGGGCACTGGGTGGTCAGAGGGTAACTAGTTTCCTTCTACTCATTTCCTCATTATAATTGTCCTTTTGCAATTTTCTCAGTTATATTTTAAACAGTGCTGAAGCTACATTGATGAATTTAGGGGTTTTTTTTTTACATTAAAATTTGTCCTTGTGGAACAAAGTCACAGCTGGGGATTATAGCAGGATGATATGCCCATGGAAGGATAATGTGCTGCAGCCTTTTTCTTTGCAGTGGTTTAGCTCTCAAGTGTGAAATAATTACAACAAACCTCATCTGAGGCAAAAAAAAAAAAAAAGTGATGAATGCAGAAATTATCATTCAAACGTGGCATTTCCTTCCAAACGAGTGCCCATTACTACCCGCTCCCAGTGCCCATCACTACTGGGTCGTTAGAAAAGTACTGCAACTTCCACTTCAAGACCTTTGCACTTCAAAAACCATCCTTTTGCTCAACATTGCTAATTATTAGAGAAATGCAAATTTCCTTCCTTCCTTTAAGAGCACACTCATCTGCGGCAGATGGCTCGGTGAGCAAATCATTCTGCCTGCTATAGGCATAAGGACAGCATGCTCTTATTAAAGCTCCTTTGTAACCCATAATCCAGTGAAGAAAAGGATGTTATGACCTTCATCCTATCCAACCCCTTGTTAAAAAGCTGATAATGAACAGAAAAAGTGAAAATCACAAACTACTTCCCCTCCAGCACAGTGTCTCAAATCAGCACGGAGTATGATTTCAGGGGAAATAACTTCAGCAATCCTTTGACTCTCTAAGTTAGGTGTACACTTGGGTGATACAGGCAATTGAGAAACTTTCAGAACAGAGCCAACTTCTGGGAGCCTGAAAGCTTGAGTTTAAATGATACAACACCGCCACCTAGAGGTCAAGCAATGAGGAATTGGACACTGTAGCCAAAACCGGTAAAAAGCTAGACAAGCTTACTGCCCAGCCAGGGAAAGCATCATTGCCTTCACATCAAAGCCACAATGAGAGACATTTAAATGAGTCTGGGTTTTCCTCAACATATGGGATATTGGAGAAATTCTACACAGTAGAAAATATACTCCCCCCATCACTCCCTACAAAGACAGGTGCTGAGCAAGTCACCAAAAAAGGGGACAGAGAACAAACCCACCCATGTCAAGGCTCAGTGGTTAGAGGGCTTTTGCAGAAGTTAGGACATTTAAGTTGACCTTGGTAGGATGAATAGAATTTCTGTATGCCAAGGGAAGCAGATTCCGAGCTGAAGGAACAGCATGAACTACTAATTTCAATTATGAAAATATACAAGATTTACTCATCACCAGTTCATTACAGGTTATATTAAGCCACTTGGAAAATGGAATAAAAAATCACATTTCCAATCCCACAGAAAACATGCCAGTAAAGTGTCCTTCTGTGTATTTAACATGCCTTTCTTATGCCTTTCTATCTGCAGCCCAATGAACTATAGCCTGCCAGGCTCCTCTGTCCATGGGATTCTCCAGGCAAAAATACCAAAGAGGGTGGCCATTTCCTCGAGAGGATCTTCCCAACCTAGGGATTGAACCCGAGTCTCCTGGACTGGCAGGCAGGTTCTTTACCACTGAGCCACCTGTGAAGCCCGTGCTCTTGAAAAGGCATTCCTTAAAACAATCAAACTTAGGGACACGGGCTATAAACCAAGGTAATCAGACTTCTTTACTGCAGGTCTTCTCAAAGAATTTAGTATTTTACTGTACATAGGAAATCTCCGAGAACTACAGAATGCAGTTTCCAAACCTTACAGAATTTGTATTCTGCACAATTTTCCATGAGCAAACCCTCCCTCCCTATGAAGTGAGGCAAACTGATGGTTGAAGGATGCGGGTTCTAGAATCAAACTGCATGGACCACCACACCTCCACAGGGCTGTTTCCCCATTTGCAAATAGAACTAGAGGACCTACCTCGCCAGGTACTGTGAAGATTACATGAGGTAATACACACAAACACCTGAAATGATTAGTAGTTGCTACCCCTTCATGTCCCTCCCTCCATGCTCTTTATGGCTAGACCCTCAGCTCCACAGGACCAGTTCAAGCACTGCTAATGGAAATACACTCCAGCTTTGCCCAGCTGCCGCCTACAGTCCCTTGGAAGACTGTGTTCCTTCAAGGTCTCTGGGAGACAAAGGGGGAATGTTTCAAGTTACTTTGGTAGCTTAGATGAAAAATAACAATATTCACTAATTAACCTCTTCTGGATATAACTCCAAGAGCTGTCAGCATTTGCAAAACAGGACTGATACAGAACCTTAACAAAGCCCACGAATTACACACATTAAGCTTGTGAAAATCATTTTATCTTTCAAGTCATTTGTTTCTGTGTGTATACACAGAACCCTAAATGTAGGAGGTAAATATATACAATTCCAAATACCTTGAACATTCGGTTATTGAGATATTACATAAGTGTCTGTACACATATGCACATGTATGTATGAATGAGTGCGTGTACAGGAGAGGCAGCGTTATGTGAAACAGTTCCAACACCCTGCTGCAGAAGATGATAAGGTATGCTTCCACCATCTCTGCCAGCTGTCTGAGGTAGCCTGGTACATACAAACATCCATGGAGATGCAAAGCATTTCAGGCAAATCCTTAAGTTTTCTGACTTTTGTTTCCTTTTCCCTGAGTCTGTTTCACCATTTTCCACTTGTTCTCCTTATCACTCCCTGAATTTATAACTTCCCATAGTAGCAGAAAAATAGTATTTTATGGGCACCCGTGTCCCTCTTGAAGCATTATCTCCACTGGTTCAACGGGAGCCTGAGGCTGAAGAAGCAGGCAGGCAGCAGAGGGCTGCCAGGTCTGGAGCACAGGCGCCCCTTCACCACTAACTAGATCTGTGACTGAGCTGCCACCTGGCTTACTCCGAACAGCAGAGTACACACCTGCTGCTCTGGTGGTGATTAACGACGTCCCTTTTGCTCTCAACAGTACCCTGGATTGAGAGTTTAAGTTACAATGGTCATCCCACCTATTACCCTAGACAGGGCTCTTTATTCCTCTGGATTTCAATCTCCATAATTTAAAAATGGATATAGGATTAGATAGCACTTTAAGGGCTTTTTTGTTTTAACCTGTTTTTGTGATTTCCATTTTTTTAAATAGCCCAATCACAAAATTAAAGATCTTTCAACCTCTACCTACCTACCTCCTAATATACATATTTTCCCCAACCGAGATCCAACCTAACTATGCAAGCGAAACAGACATTTAAGGGTCAATAATGAATATCTCTGGAGAAGGAAATGGCAACCCACTCCAGTATTCTTGCCTACAGAATCCAGGGATGGGGGAGCCTGGTGGGCTGCCGTCTATGGGGTTGCAGAGTCGGACACAACTGAAGCGATTTAGCAGCCATGAGTATCTCAGAAACTGGAAGAAATGAAAACTAAACTGAAATCAATACATATTTTGTAAAATGTGTTCTATGCTTCCTGGCTTAGATATGACACATCAAATATGTGAGGCCCTGGATAGTCCCCACCATGAACCACCACAACCAAAAGACCCATCTTTACCTCAGTTTAGATCTCCTAAACAGAAATGGGCAAGAGAGAGATGCCCGGACACAAGGCATGAAATTCCTGCACCAGGACAGAACTTTAAGTCCTGAAACATAACCAGCATCTTAACCATACAAGGCAGCAAAAGAAGAAATGGATTATAAAATCACAGTGGGACAAGCCAATGTTCCATTGCCCCAACCCTCCATATCTTATGCAAATAAAAAACTGATTCTGGAGTAAATACATTTATTGATACCCATTTTATATAGTTCAATGAAATAACCTATAAATATAAAAGCATTTTTCTTTTGGATATCACTATGGTCCATGTAAATACTCATCAGTCGGAATCATCTGCAGGAAGCCCTCCAAGTCACACAGCTGGGTTTACAGACCTGAATACACATATTTCATGTAACAGTGGTACTTATGTCCTCAAGCGGTCCAGTGGCTTTGGAATATATGACAACTGGGCATGTGGAGTAAAAGTAATGTGTAAGTTTAAGTCAATGGAAAGGGTATCAACTTTCAACAAAACAACCAATTATAAATCAATATCCTAGGTGAAGAAAGTACCACAGTTGACACTTGGTGTCGGAACACTGGAGACGAAGTATGTTTAATGACACATGTCGTGGTGCCGTACGCTCTCAACCCCCAGTGGACAGTCCACCAGTGCCTTTGGGTCATTCAGGGGCAACAAAACAGCAATTCTTAACAGAATCTCAACAGCTTAGAATAAAAGGTACGTGGAGACTGGTATCAAGTTTAAAGAAAAATGAGCTAAATATTTCAATGACATGATGAGTTTTTCTCCTAAGAGGAGGAAGAGATTACGGGGAAAACAACTTTTTTAATTCCCTTTTTTTTCAAGCAGTGATCAGAATCATTTATCAAATGTGAGGGAAGGAACCCAGGTATCTGGTATCCAAAACACAGGTGCAAAGATCTTCTGTCTCAAAGTTTGTTCCTCAACACTTCTGAAGGAACGAACGCAGCAGCCACTGTTGGAGACTTGCTCTTGACTTGATGCAGCATAAAATTTTCTCAATTCTTCAGAAACAAATACAGGAATGTCCTTTTTTGCTGCAGTCAGACCATGTGTCTTGAGTTAGCAAGCAAATGCGTTTAGAAGGTCTGAGGTGTGTAAGGTCCAAAATTGAAATCTGAGAGGCAGTGTTAGAACTTAAGCGAGGCAGGATTTTTAGAGACTATTCAAATGAGAATCTAAGTGAAGCATATAAAAATTCAGTTCTATTATTTTCAACTGGTATTTGATGGCGACATCCCCTGGTAAGGACGGGTTAACGGCTATTATCTCCAGGTCCAAGATGTCCCAACTACTTAAAGTAGGGCCCCCAAGAGGAGAAAGACACACGCTTCTGTGGTCTCTGGAATTCTTTTTTGCCTTTTTTTTTTTTTTAAAGAAACAGTAGCTTCAGTTGCACACCACTGGCTGAAGGTGTCTGCATCCAAATGAGAAACTCTACCCCTTGTCTCTAGTGGGACAGGCACCAGGTTCTCACAAGCGGCAACTCCCATGTCCTGCAGTACGTGGCATCTGACCCTGGAGTGAAGAATAAGCTGGCACAGAGCCCCGATCACTGGCATCCAGGCTAGATGGCGTTTCGTGGCGTGCCGTTGTGCGTCAACGCTTTCAGGCTGGGGGCACTGGTCTGGTGACTACAGCTCCTGTGAGAAGTCACACCCACCTCAAAAACCTCATGAATAGCTTTTCGGAAACAATGGAAGTTATAGTCTATTAAACCTGCAGGAGAGAAAAAGGAAGATCAGGCACCCTGAATGTCAACTATCTGCTAGGAAACATTTGGTGACAGAAAGAAATAATTGGTATGTATTTTAAAACATATATCCAATTGAGAAATTCTCTACAATGGAAGCATGATAAAGCATATGCCCTAGTTACTAACACTGATTACCTCTGGGCCTGGGAATGAAGAGGGTAAATAAAAAAGCAATTAGGAAGACAAATTTGCTAAGGAAATTTACAATGAACTCTATAAAGTGAAAGTAAAATACTTCGATACATCAAGTTTTTCCTTTTACAAGTCTCTGGGGCAGGCAAAGAAAAGCTGAAGGAAACAGTTGGAACAAGAGTTACACAAACTGCTCAGTAGAGCCATGGGGATGGGAGGTTATCAAGAAGGCCCACAGGGCAGAGCCTCAGGAAGCCAGCTCCCCAACCTCAGAGGGGAGGGAGGGCAACTCTGTCCTTTTCTGCTTATGAACGGGCTTCCAAATCAAATTTTAGTCAAAGGGTTCCTTGTAGGTACATATGGACATGTGACCAATTCCAGCCACCAAGAAAAGTGCAAGTGTGTAAAGACTTCCATGGAGTCTCCTTAAAAGGAAGACCTCCCTATTCCTCCCTCAATCCTCCTTAGTGCCCAGAATTTGGAGGAGATTGCTGGAGATCCAGAAGTCCTTCCGCATCATGAGAAGAACTTGAAACTAGCAGCTAGTACTGAGAACAGCAGAGCTGAAAGAGAAGCACCTAGGTCCTCGAGGATACCGTGACACAAAGACAACACACAAGAAACAAACCACAAGATCTGATGCCAAAGTGCCTACAGATGGGGAAGCAGCCAAAGGTGGGAGGGTCAAGTGCAAGGCAAAGGCAGCCAAGAAAACTTCAGGGTGCAGAGAAGACTCTGAGGATACGGGCAAGATTTTAATAGGCAGGGAAGAGGAGCAAAATCATAAGAAAACAGCAGGGAGTTGGCACTGCGAACGCAGCACACAGGTGGAAGACAGGAAAGAAGCTGGTCTGGCTGGAGACGGGAGCGGACGATTCTTGGGAGCAGTACTGGGAACGAGTCTGAAGAAGCAGGTTAGAGTCAAATTAAGGAGTTCCTTCACATTCAGAAAAAAATAAAGGTTTTGATAAGTTCAACTACAATAAAATTGAGTTCTCTGCAAATGGTGAAATTAAACTGACAATCAAGGAAACCTGAACAATGTGTGGATATGTGATGATGATATGAAATCACTGTTAGTTTTTTTTTCTTTTAACATCTATTAATGGTGATACCATCACGCTTTAAAAAGAGCACTATTATTTAGAGATACCTGCTGAAATCTCTACAGACAAAATGATTTCATGTCAGAGATTTGCTTCAAAATAACCCAGTAAGAGAAAAGGTATAGAGATGAAATAAGAATGGCTATGATTTTGATAGTTGTTCATTCTGGGTGACAGATAAGAAGGGCTTCCTTACATTATTTTCTCTACTCTTTTATGTTTGACAGTTTCCACAACAAAGGATTTTTTTAAAATGAAGATATACAGGAAACAAAAGACTGACCATGTGTTCACGCAGGGACAGGTACATGGAATCGCCGTGCTGCTCAACTTCTGTGTTTACTTGAAAATTTCCAGGAACCAAAAGTTTTTAAAAATTTTTAAAGATTAGAATGGAAAAAGATAAGAAACTCCTGAGGCACAAAAAAGATAAAAGCATAGGAACAAATAAATCACTAGAGAAGCCGAAACAGACATGACAGAGCGCCTACAAAGAGAAAGACACTGGCTCTAAGCAGTAACTGGAGAAATAAAAAGGAGACCCCAACGAGACATTGCTTCGCACCTGCCAGACTGACAACCACTGAACAATCCGACAACATTAAACATGAGCAAGGACGTGAAGCGACAGAAACGCCCACAAAGCTCTGTCTGGGGTGAAAACTATAAAGCCACTTTGGAAAGCAATTCAACAATGCCTAGTAAAACTGACATGAACTTGAGCAGGGGACACGAACTTGGGAAAATTTGGGGAGATGGTGAGGGAGACACAGGCCTGAGGGGCTGCAGTCCATGGGGCCACAAAGAGTCGGACTGGGCAACTGACTGAACAACAGTAAAACCGAATACATATGCCCTCCATAAATTTCACTCCTAAATACTCACTATTCTAGAGAAATTCTCTGTATGTGCAAAGGCAAACTTGTTCATTAATTTCTTGCAGAACTATCTGTAATCTTAAAAATCATCTAAACATACAGTAAGAAGAATATGAACTGTGATATACACATTTCACAGACAGTGACAAATGAGCTGAAGCAACATGCTATTGATATGGATAAACCTCAAAACCAATCTTGAATGAAGAGAAGCAAGCAAGTTGCAGAAGATGACTTACATTTTGACATGGTTTACACAAAGATACATAATACCCTATATAGTTTAAGGATAGATAAGAACTAAAAGACTAATTCAGACACAGGAAAAAGAAAACACTACATTCAACAGAGCACAAGAGAGGGTTTCAACTGAGAAATACACAAAACACAAACATGTATCGGTCACGTTTCAAATCTTAAGCTCAAAGGGGAATATATACATTTTCGTTTTATCAAAAAAACTTCGTATATCTAAAATGTTTCATTAATATGAGCATCAGAGAAATAATATTAACTCATTCAATATTAATTAATATCACAAACCCAGACAGAAAAAAAGGAACTTGTTGCATGAGTAACAGAGCTACTCTAGGTCCTTGAGTAGTTAAATAACATGATAAAAGGAACATTCTGGAAACTAGTCTGCCCCGAGAACAAAGGACGACACAGACTGAGCCCTCAGTGTATATGCTGAAGGCAGCCCCTTAGGCCTGGATGGGCGAGGACTTGTACTGGAGACACCAACAGTGGGAAAGGATAGGAAGTTCCACAAGAAACAAACGTGAAGAGTTGGTGAAGATTCAATGGAAACCACAGAAAAGAATGGAAAAAGGAGAACAAAGAACACCCTCTGTGAGATGCTGTGCAAGGGCCTTGGAAGCAATCACACCACACGACTAGCAGACGGCACACAGCTAAGCGTGGACACCAGGAAACGGCGTAGCTAGTAGCAGAAGCAGAGCAGCCAGGAGAGTCACGAGCCGACGGGGAATAGTCACTGGTCTCTGACGTCATGGGAAGGTCAACATTTCGGTAAAGATGCCTTGCTGACAGCGCCAGACACGGGATGGAAACAGCCCCACGTCAGAGCTGGAGAGGTGAATTTTTCAGTCAACTACACGGAGATTAACCGAAGCCATAGATGTGATGTGCTCACCAGGAGAATAAGTGAAGAAATGAGCCAGAAGCCCTGGCTCCAAAGGGCACTCAGAACCGAGAAAAAGAAAAGTAGTTAGAAGAAACAGGTGGTCAGAGAAACAGACACACAAAGAACCCAAAGAGCTCTGCTTTGGGAAAGCAGAGAGAAGAGCGCTTGAAAGAGGACTGGATGACAGGGTCACATTGCTTTGGAAGGCTGAAAAGGAAAGGCCACCAAATGTGGCAAGAAGGTGACCTGGTAACTTCTCAAACCACCTCAGCAGACTGGTTCAGGTGGAAGCCAAATGGAGGCAGACAGGTAACAGAAGGATGTAAAATCAGAGGCTGGAATAAAAAATGTGATTTAAAAACCAAAGACCAAAAGAAGGCAGGAGAAAGCACGGACTGTTCATGGAAGGAAAGGCACAAAAGTAGTTGAAAACATCATGAAAGTGAAAGTGTTAGTCACTCAGTCATGTCCAATTCTTTGTGACCCGACAGCAGCCTGCAAGGCAACTCTGTCCATGGAATTCTCCAGGCAAGAATACTAGAGTGGGTTGCCATGCCCTTCTCCAGGGGATCAAACTAACTGGTAAATCCTCTAACACTGCAACAATGTTTTCTCTTGTTTTCCAGAACCTAAGAAATTATGACAAAGACCTTTATATAAAGATGGTTTTTAAAATGTCATTACCTTTCCTTTCAAAACTTTCTTCCCTAAGGATGCAAACCAGTGCCAAAAATTTAGTCACCTCCTTTAAATACAGGACAGTTGTGTTATTCAGCTTGATGATGGCCATGGACTCTTTGTCATAAGCACTTCCACTTCCATCTTCCTTTAACCTGTTTTAAAACAAAGTATCGTTCATTATAGGTTTCCCAACTCGGCATTTTGTCACATTTGCACAACAAGGCATTCTACCCAGTTTCCTAAATGTCTTTTGAGAAAACAGGCTGGCTCGACCCCAGTGGAACGGAAGCTGTGTTCAGCTGTGGGTGCCCAGCCCCTGCTGCATAATCATTCCATGTGCTCACACCACCTTGTTGACCTAGGACGCATGGAAAACAGCAGACTTCTAATTTTCCTTCACACTGATCAGTGCTGACACCCTCGGCAAATAAAGAAGGGCCTGAAATATGAAAATTGTCAGTAGTGAAAAAGGAGTGAGTACAAAAACTAAAGTAAGTGCGGTCCATCAGAGATACTGTGGAATCCTGATGCCGGCACAGTGAGCCGGACAGGGTCTGAAGGCTTTTTCATTTATCAGATTAGATTGTCAGAATTACATGGAGCCCCCTTCAAAAAAACACAAATCAAGAGCCAAGTAAGCAACAAACTGAACTTCAATAAAGCATACCAAAATTCACACACAGGTTAATAATAATGAAATAATGGCTGTTTCTTTTCTTTTTTATAATGTACTTTATTGTGTGTAATGTAGTTTACAATGTGCCTTATACTGAAAATAAAATTTACAACTAAATTTGATTCTTTTATTATAAAAAATACATTCTATTCATCTCTTTTTAAAATTAGGAATGGGAACATGAAACTTTTCTGCACGATGTACAGACAAAAATCACATTTTCACTGGGGAAAGAATAAAAACAAAGGCAAGCGTGTAATCACAAAACTGACAGGAATGGAAAACAAGAACAGACAGGTAAAGAAGAGCTAAGACCAGCGCATTCTCCTACCCCGAGGCAGCCAGAGAAAGACACTGACAAGCGAGGCAGAAAGACCAAAGTGCCGGGTAGAGAAGAGATGAAACAGGAATTCAGACTAGGTGGAACAGAGGAACAACAGATCAAGGACAGAGGTATCAAAACGCAAAGGTACTGTCAGAGCTCAGGACAGTGCTTGGGAGGGCCGACATTAATATACAAGATGAACCATCACTATTAGAGGCTGCAGAGGTTACTGGCTTTTCAAATAATTATTAGTAAATCCACCAACGTTTTCACTTGTCTTCTGGACTATTCTACAAAACTCTTTCTTTACAAATTTCTGTATAAAGTGTGGTGAATTTAAATAAAAGGTTTATATTTTAGAGACTTCTTAGCAACTGAGATGTATAGGTCAAACATTCCTTGTTTCTGTGCTCCCTGAAAGGTTAAGGACTCCTCAGTTCCACAGAACCTAAATCAAATTAGGAACCAGTACATACTCTTGTTATTCAGTGTTTTAAATAAATTAGTCTAGTTTATTGATCTAACAGTAGTGAAAAGTCTCGGTAGTGAGAAGACATAGTACAAACCCCTGAAATTAAAGCGGGTGAAACTTTCACTGATGTAAGTCTGGCACTAGCCACACCTTTTCAACTGCTCTTGTCCATCCACTCGGAAAGAGTAAGACCCAGCAGTCCACTCACAGAGAAATTATGCTCCAAACTGAAGCACTGTGGTCAGTTCCGCTTCATACAGTACTTGCTAGATGCCTCAGAAACTAATCCCCTAACAAGTCAAACTCGTGGTTTTCCACTTGTCTGAGATCTTACAAAAATATACACGAACACAACTTACCCATATATACAAGACACATCAATTACAACATCAATCATGTCACAGCAAAGTTCATATGACTGCATATCCACAGGAGAACTGTCTGTTGCAATGTAGATTTTGCTGACAACATCGAAGAGAAAAGCTTTTTCAATACCTGAATTCTTGGAAAAAACAAAATCAAGTGTTCATTTTCTACAGAATCACAATTTGTAAACTTATCAAAGATCCTGAATCATTAACATCCAAGAGCATTTTTAACGATACAACCCAATACCAAGAGTAAACAGTACTTTGCTTAGGAGACACTTCTCTTATCCAAAGAAGAAAAGTCAAATCGTTTCTCTGCTCTGATTTACTGACATAATAGCACACTCAAATTTGTTCTTCTTTCATTCTCTTTACTTAAATGAATTATTTTCTAAGCCACCACCAAAAAACAAACAAAATCCTCCAAAAATCAAGCCAAGCTACATTTCTGATAATCCTTTTCTTGACAATAATCAATCTCTGATTCAAATGATCCTGCTACCAGAAAGGTTTGATGTGGCACTTAGCAAACAATGTTTCACATCAACATCTAGCATAGTGCAAAAGCCCAAAGAATCGGGGATCACGACACACTGAGTCCTTCAAAGCAGTGTTTGGAAAACACAGTCGCTGAATGCTAAACTGATGGGAAGAATATCCTTTTTAATTAAGCTGAATCCTCAAAATAAGAAATGTGAAATATGACACAGATTATAGTTAACAAGGATCAATTTTTCAGTGTGACCTCCAATAAACCAGAGATTAAACTGAGTCTAATTCCCAACACCCAGTATATCCTAGTTTCTACTCTTCCTTCAGGAATAAAAGATCACGAAGATATTTTTAATGAAGAAAAGCATGAGAAAATTTTTCACCAGAGCCTTTTAAGACAAAAAAAGGTAAGTATTAAGGAAAATTTCAGAAAATAGCACAAGCCATTTTTTTTAATGTTTTTATTATTTATTTAATATTTAACTGTGTGTCTTTAAGCTTGACTCAGATTAATTCAAGGCATTTTGGGGAGAATTTGATAATACAAATATATTCAACAAAAACCAGAAACAACACTGAATTAAATAGCACACTTACTGATATAAAGATATTTAATAGGTTTTCCAAGGTCGGTAGCTGTGGGATAAGTTTCTGCACCACCTTACTGAAGGCTTCAAATATTGAATGGTCATAGATACTAGTCAAATAAAAGCTGAAAGACATAACATAGTTTGATTAATTTGAAAAATATCTTAAAAGTCCAACAACAATTAATCACAATACATAAAATTTTTAAGTTTCTTCACATTTGATTTTAGTACGTTCAAATAAAGCCTATTTTGTGCACCATCTCCCTCACTCAAGATGACACATGCAATTTCCCCACCTGGCTTGTAGCTCTCCATCCCTTTAATACATTTACACAGAGGGCAACTGAGGGAGTACTAGGAAAACATTTTCAGATACGGAAACCTGAACATTCACCTAAGTCCTTGCAATCTGACCCAAAAAGCTTGGGTTCTTAAGCCCACAACTGACCAAAAAAATAAGAGAAAGCTCAGAGGAGACAGGTGACATTTATTAAATAAGAACACAGTACAGGTTTCTGCTAAAAAGTTACCTCCTCAGAAAGTTCCTTCCTAACCCCACCTAAAATGGTACTTCTGTCCCCTCTGCTTTCAACCTCTTCCCCCTTTGTTTTCCTGCATAGCACTGATGAGTACTTAAAATTACACTATATGTTTATTTATGTGCTTTTGAGCCGTCTCCTTCATCAGAATGTAAGCTCCATGAGAATAGAGGCCGTCAGCCTTGCTCACAGCTACGTGCCCACTGCCCTATAGAGTATTCATGAATATTTGTTGAGTAAAAAAATGAATAAAACTGGCACTTAGAATTTATGTAAATAACATGCTAAGGAAGATGAGAGCAGGAGCTCTAGAGAGAAGGCGCAGCTATCTGGGGGCCCAAAAAGATACACAAGGAAGTAAATTTGTAGATTTAACAAAACACATACTTGAGAGAGAGAGAGAGGCTTTTAACAATTTAAACAGTGTGGTCAACTATACCTGCTTTTTCACTCAGGAAGTATACTCTTAGTTACACAGCTGTATCCATTACGTAATTATAAACACAGATAACAAAGTCAGACACACCGAACTGTTTATATCACACTTTTTATCAAAATTCAAAGATACTTTCAAAGAGTGCACCTAAGAACCTAACTTAGATGGGGCTCTAATCTAGATGTTAGAACAATGGAAGAGGTAAGACCAAGATTGTCCCCCCCACAGGCACTAAGGTAAAGGTATATTTTAGGCTAGCAATGTAAGAAGGCCCTGCAGGAACTGTGAGATTTGGAGGTGGATGGGGACAGGAAGAACCTCCAAAAGCACAGGGCATTCTAGGAAGCTGAGTTTCTGGAAACTGGAAATGAAAAGAACCTCATCCATAGATCTGCTAGTAATTAATAAAAGTTTAATGCTGTTAACAAGGCCCAGGGCCCCACAGAGAACTGGAAAAAGTGATAGTGTATACCACTGAAGTGGGTGCTCTGGAAAGGGACACTGACATGGTGCTAAGAGGATCAGAAGGGTTCTTATGGGTCCTGGAGAACACAGGACAATCATGGCTTAAAACCCATCATTCATGGTAGAAAAATAAGACTGAGGCGTTTTATTGGAATATACTTTCACTTTCTCGTACAAATACTGAATTTTTTTAAAAACATGAATTACTTGCACTTATTTTAATCCAGGCTAAAGGTCAATGGGACTTTATGTGGTTTCTTAGGAGAGTAACAAAAAGATCTTATAGCCGGAGGCCCTAGGGAATATTACGGTAAGGATAGGGGCTGGCTTGAGGCTAGAGGGAAGTCATTATAACAAGGCAAGGATAAGGAAATAGCTACGGTTGTCTCTCTGCTGCTTCCCCTTTAAGTTGTTTGTACCATCAAAAGAACATTTTTGGGGGTACTTTTTATTACTCATTTCTACCTAAACCATAAAAAAAGATGCAGGAAATAATTCTCACATATTTTTAAAATACAAGCATACAAACCACTGAGTTTATCTAGTAGGTATTCTTTAATATTAATTTTGCAATGAAAATTACAAATCAGCAGTTCTTTAACTTGATAGCAACCCTAAGCAGATTTAATGGATACAATCACTTCACCCAATTTTTAGAGGTTTATAAAAGCATAAAGTGTTTTAAAAAACATAAACAAGAAACATTAGAATCCAAACTTAAAATGTGCCCTCTTTAAAAGGCTCTTCTTACTGAGAAAGGTACTGTGAAAGATTAAGCTACAGAGTTCTACAACAAATGTGAGATTCCTTGAACTGAGGTGGGGAGGGGGGGGAATGTAACCAAGAGAGGGGAATCCCAAAGCAGATTTGATGCCATGAGGCAACAGCCTGACTCCAGTCTCTTGAGATGAATTTGTAAACACACCTACAGAAACAGACCTCGCATGACTTCAACCTCTGGGAATATGCAAAAAAGCAGGGGAAGTAACTTCTCAGTAACATCAGGCTCCCAAAACTGCTTGAATTCAACAAAGATCAAAAACATTACACATTTGGGAAGGGTATACCAGTAACAGAGAGCTACGTGTTTGTAATGACAGAGATGGGAATACATTTACACACTTTTCAGGGCTCCCATATCAAACACACAGGTTGTTACCTAAGGTGGAGTTTTTCTAGCCCAGCATCTGCAAGGTCATCATTGGCCCTTTGATGAATGTCCCTCTGTGTTTCTATTTTGTGATCATCAGACAGACCATCAACTTTGTGAATAAAAACCTCAAAATTCATGTCTGGGTTAACTTTGTAGGCTTTAGAAACAGTAATGTGAAGTCTTGTTAAAGCCTCCATGTAGTCATCCTGTAAGTCAGAACAAAATATTTTTTAAAAAGAAATCTTACGTTAGGAAAGCCTCAAACCACCTCTTTCCCCAACCACAGAATATATATATTACCCTAATCATTCATAAGTATTCAAACAACTACATTAACTTATACCACTAAATAGATCTTCAATCTCTCTTGTTAAGAATTCAACTACCAAGTTAATGCTTGTAATTTTTAATACTGATAAGAAAAGGAAATGGAAATGGACACTTATTCCCAATAAAAAATTTTTTAAGTAATCCCAGCTCTGCCATTTATTAGATGTGTGACTCTAAGCAGATTGCTTAAATTCTGTGATCTCAGTTTACTCAGCCATAGAATTGTAGTTACAATACCTACCTTACAGCACTGTGAAGAAGAAATTAAATTAGGTCATACATATGAACGCACTCATAACAGAGTCTGTACCTCAGAACTCATTCCTAGCTAATGCTTAAGCTTAGAAAAAAATTAAGATTCTTAAGGATAGAGACATGTCCCATTTATCTGAGTGTCTGCCACATGCTAGGCCCTCAATAAGTGCTAGCTGAGCTAAAATGAATTTGGACAACTAAAGAAACTATTCACTTAATATTTACTGACTCAGTTCTCACATTCCTCATTACAGACACTGATAAGACCTTTTCAGTGGGTGACAACATTACAACAGTTAATAAAAATATAGCAATATCTACTATTAACAAAAATGGAACACTGCTCACTAACTAGAACTCAGAGATATAAACCCTATCTCCTAGTCATCTCATATTCTGTACTTGCACAAAGGCATGCCTGCTCCTAAAGCACCTCTGCAGGTACACCTCTCAGAGTTAGGAAATCTAGTGGCAAAGAAACAAACTGCAAGAAGCACATGACAAGATAAACAACTTTCCTTTGTTCCTACATCTTCCGCCATCAGAGAAGAAAAGTAAACATCGTCATGTCCAACTACCTGTGCATCAATGACGTATATCAACGCTCCCGTTCCCCTGAAGATCATCTCGTAGTCAAAAGTTGGGTCAAAAAAGTCCATTTGCCCAGGAAAATCCCATATTTGGAAATTCACAAAGGAGCTATTAGAAATGTCATCTTTGTAAATCTTGTTGGTACTTTCCAAAAAGAGGGTCTCATTGGGTGACATTTTATGAAACACCACCTGTTAAAAGAAAAAAGGACAATTTAATGACTATTCCACTTTTTATTTAAAATAAGTACAAAACTCCACCCAGAATTAACATAAAGAATGTGACCCTACAGCAAAAATTTTAAGAGAGATGAAAAGTGAATGGTATATCCATTGGTACTCACTATCCTCTAACTTGTAACAGAACAGAAAATACCAAATTACTAAAACCAAATCACCCAGAAAAGCTAAAACTTTTCTATTTTCTCTGTCTGTATACAATACTAGCAGTAGCAATGTCTCTCCTCAGTCTTTTTTTTTCTCCTCGTTGTATAAATTCTGCCAAAATCTGCTCTAAGATTATGAAAATTTATAGCTAAAGTTTAAGTAGTTTTGTTCATTAAAATTTTATCAGAATGCCCACATCAGGCTCTAACAAACAATTAGAAAAAAAACTGACTGGACTCTGTCCTTCATGGGTTTGCAGTCTTGTGGAAGAAATAAAATAAAGGCAAATTATACCAAATAGGAAAAGGCATATTGGTAGAGAAGGAATATTCATGAGGAGGGGAAGAATGGGACTTGACAAGGAAAAGACAGCTCCCATGAGGAAAAAAAAAAGGTAAACGCAATTGTTAATCACAATTATCACAATCCACACAATTCCAACACAAAACGAATTTCCCTCTCTCTACTCGCTGGATGGGAAAAATGGATAGTTACTCCTGAGGTTTAGACGGTGAGTAACACTGTAACGAATCAAAACCAGTTTGCTAAAAACCTGCCATCAATGTACTCAGATTTTGCTGTAACGGTGAAAAGATAATAAAACATAGTAATCCCGTAAATTTGGAAGGCTACTTTTTAAAATTATCATGTCTACAGAATATCACGCAGAGATTTATTTTGGAGAGATCTTTGCCACAGAATGAAAAGCGCAAAAAGCCAGGGATCTGGCATTTTATCGCCAGCTCACCTTGTGTTTAAGAGGAATGGCTGATGAGGTGGTCAACCCTGCCTCTATTCCCCCTTACTAAAAAAGCGAATAGCCCTCCATCCTCTCCTGCCATTTCCCAAGTAAAGGCACATGTACAAAGGTCTGTAAATATTCTCCAGGTCTCAAGACTTTTGTAGCTACACACACACAGAGGGGAAATCACTACTAATTATACTCACCGGGCTAAAAGTACTAAAACAGGTGGAAGAACAGCCCCCATTCCCACTAAGGAATGTCACAGTGAAGTCTCCTTCGTACTAGCAACAAGAGCAGGCATTACAAACACCAAGGAGTTAGTCACAACTCTTTCTGACGCTGCTCCCTGGGGCTCACCTGGGAAGCCCTGCAAACTCAGGTCACCTGAAGTGAGAGGCGCACACACAACCGGAGTCGGGTAAGGAGTGTGGGAAAGTTAGAACCGGGGAGCAAGTCTCAGTTTCATGAATGGCATGGGGGCTGGGTCCCAGGAAGTGAGGGCCCAGGAGGTGAGGCCACGGGCACCTGCCTCGCTCCGGCCACTCAGGGAGTGCGGGGATCCACTCGGCCTCGGCTGACCTGGGCG
This sequence comes from Ovis canadensis, assembly GCF_042477335.2. Lineage (NCBI taxonomy): Eukaryota > Metazoa > Chordata > Mammalia > Artiodactyla > Bovidae > Ovis > Ovis canadensis. The sequence goes on from NC_091245.1 coordinate 14,274,974, forward strand.
TGGACTCCGAGATCGGGGTCCCGGCGCGTACCGCGCCCGGGCTCTGCTTCCCAGAGAAGAGAAAGCGCGCTGGGACAACCCAGCCGGCCACCTCGGCCGCCGCCCTCCTCAGGGCCTCCCCTCCCGGCTGGCCCCCAGCGCCCCCAAGGAGGGGAGGGAGGGGGAGGGGCGGAGGGCCCGAACGGCCCCACTCACCTTCTGGATGGAGGACTTGCCGCTGCGCCGCAGGCCCATGAGCAGAATCCTCGGCTTGGAGCTGTCAGCGCCCCCCGGGCCACAGCCGCCTCCGGCCCCCGCCCCAACCCCGCCGCCCGCGGCTGCCGCCTCCTCTTCCTCCTCCTCCACGCCGTAGCCGAAATCCTTTGGGAACGAATCCGCCGCGCCGTAACTGCCGGCGAGGGGCGTCTCCTCCGCCCCGTACTGCAGGGACATGGTGCTGGAGCCGCCGCCGCCCGCGCCCTGACAGGCCAGGCCAGGCCAAGCCAGGCCGCCGCCTCCCCAGTCCGCCGCCGCCGCTGCCGCCGCCGCCCCCGGCAGCCGCCGCCGCTGTGCGGCCCGCCCCCCGGCGCCCGGCTCTCATAGGCTCCCCGCCCGAGCCTGGCCCCTCATTGGTCGCCCCAGCTGCCACTCGGGAGCAGCAAGGTAGGTGGTGCCCGTCACGTGCCCGGAATCACCTGACTCGGAGCCGTGGAGGGGGGAGGAGGAGTCACGAGGAGGGTAGCCGGGCCGAGCCCTCTGCCCTCCGCCCCAGCCCGCACCTCCGTCCAAGCCAGCCACGCGCCTTGCTCCTCACCGTTCTCCTGCCTTCTTCGGGACTCCGGAGGCCAACACAATGAGTGACGCTCTCTGGGCACTTGGGAGAATTGATTGTCCTCCTCCTACTATTGTGCTTGCCCAACCAATACTTACTGATGCCCGCGAAGTCCTGGGGCAGAAGGGGCACAAAACTGGAACTACCTTGGACCCTGCCTGCCCTCAAGTTGCCCCAAGGTTAATGGAGATCGGACCTCTGAGTAAGTAGCTTCTGTATGAGATAGAAGTGGGAAGGTCAAAGGTGCAGATAGAAATGCTCAGCATGGGTGGGTGAGAGCATCTCTAAGGAGCTGGCGTCTGAACAGGTCTGGAAGGATGGCATTGGTTGAGGTGTTCAAAGGTAGAGAGGAGGAGCTAGCCAGAGGGCAAAACCTCAAACGAGGCAGAGTCATCGGTGAGATAGTTCGTTCTAGCAGGTAGCTGGCCCCTGATAGGAAAGCAAATGCTAGTAAGCTAGAATGTCTTACCCACTTTCTTCAGCAAATCACTGACAATGAATACTGCTACTGTTTGACTTATCAGGATCTGACGACGACTCCTCCCCACCCAGTATCTACTTCTGTAGTAATTCCATCACCCCATGAAACATTGCATCTTGTGTGATCTCCTTCAGATCAGAGACCAAAGGCATTAATAATGAAAGCTGACCAGAACAAATGCTTGTCACCAAAATATGGGAAAGCTAGAGGAATTTTACTCTTCACAGGGCGGCTTTAGAATTAGAAATTTAACCAATTTCCTCCTCCGGGGTCCTCCTCTTAAAGGGGACATGGGTGGTGATATTGATCTTTCAAGGAAACTTTCTTGATTATGAAGGGAAAGCAGGTATGCACATCTAGAAGTTGGTTTTGTCTGAATCTCAAAATTAAAGGTAGGACATCCTTAGAGGTCATCTAGGGCAACCTCTCACCTAAAAAGAATCTACTGTACAACGTCTCTGACGCTGCATGAAAGACTTGCAGCATACATTTCAGTAGAGCCCAGGGAAGAGAGCTCACTATCTCAGTAGGAAACAATTCCACCGTAGTAAAACTTGGCTTAGAAGTCTCTTATTCAGGCCAAAAATCACACTCCTTGGAGCTTATACACCACAGTCTATTAGCAGTGGTCATCTTTTTTATGACAGCACCTCAGATACTGGATTACAGTTTTCATTACCCACTGTCTTCTCTGTTCCACATTAAACATACTTCAGCCCAGCCTTCTACAGTAATGTCCAATAGCACTTCGTGTGATGACAGAAATGTTCCACATCTATACTGCTCAACATAGTAGCCAGTGTGGATTGAGCACTTAAATTGCTGCTTGTGTGACTCAGGAACTGAATTTTTAATTTTACTTGCCAGATGTGGCTAGCAGCCACCATGTTGGACAATACAGCTTTGTGGTTTCAAATGTACTCTCCACATTTATATGCAATTGAGCTTGTCAACATCCATCAAATGTCTGACACCTACAACACAATAAGGACCAATAGAGCCTTCAGGGTGATTGTTTAGCACCTGGACAGTATTTCTATTAGTGCTTTCCAGAATGGAATTTTTTAAAAAATATACAGACCGTAAGTGGTTCACACTAACAGTGACTGGAACCAGTACTTTGTCAGCAATCCCTAAGTGCCTAAACTTGTACAGCTGCATTTTTAACCTCAATGTAAGACTTGATATTTCAACTTTTTCATTTAGGCCGTGAAGTTTAGGCATTCCCAAGTTGTGAATCATTTTCAAGCTCATCTCAGTATCGTCTACCAACCAGCCCTTCCAACTCTGTGGCAAACAGAGAATTAGCATTACTACCATCTGACCCATATGTAGTCCTTTACAATTTGCAAGGTACTTTTTACATCCATTATATTTAATTTAATCCTTATAACACCTTGTGAGATAGGCAAGATGTGAAATCTACATCTTACAGATAAGGCAGCTGCAACAGCAGGAACTCAACAGATCGGATCCTTTTTTTACTCCATTGAGCATCATGTATACTGTCTTCATCCAGATCCTTGATAGAAATGTTGAAGAGGACCTGCAGAGGCCAGGCTCACCCTGAATTCTTACATAGCACTGACTGATACAGCAGTGTAAGCATGTCATTTCCCCCCAAAAGTCTGATTATCCAACTCACAGGTTGCCATTTTTCAAAAGGATGGTACAGGAGACAATCACCTGATTTACATAAATATTAATACCAGTCTTATTAGGGAAAAAAATGAGTGCTGGCTGCCAGAAAAAAATTTCTACTTGCCTGTCCACAAAGGGACTATCACACCAACTGCTTAAAGAAGCCATGTCTCCTCTTCCAAAACCCCTCATGAGGCCATGTTTTATTATCATTTACCGTTCTTAGCACATCCTATCCCACATTGTGATTATATACATGTCTTATAGTTAACTTCAAGTCATTCATCTTTATAATACTCAGCCCACTGCTGTCCCTGTAGGAGGCACTCAAACTGGTAAAAGATAAACCAATTCAAGTGAATGTTCTTCCAGCCATATCTGCTCCTGCTGCTAACTCGCCTCAGCTGTGTCCGACTCTGTGCGACCCCCCGAGACGGCAGCCCACCACGCTCCCCCGTCCCTGGGATTTTCCAGGCAAGAGTACTGGAGTCGGGGGCCACTGCCATATCTGATTCCCCTACAAAAACCGACCTGGGACTGGAAAAGACAGACCACTGCCACATTCCTGCCAATGTGACTGATGAAGATGCCCTTATAATTGGCTTGGTCACAGCTTCTAGCAGGTGCTGAGGCTTCTGCTAGTTAAAAACCAGCTTTCCTTATATTGTTTTCTCTGTGTGTTTTGACCAGAAAATAAGGACATTTGTGTAACACTGGGGACAAAAAAAAACATGAAATAGGGCTGCTACTTAATAATGCTAGTCAATCAATAAGGAAAATAAGTGAAGAGTAACACAAAAACATCTGACTGTAGGTCTTCCAAGAAAGGAAAAAGGACTAACAAACAAGAATATAGTGCTTTACCATTTACAAATCTTTCACATACATTCCATTTGACCCTCACAACAACCCTGTGAGGTAGGCAGCACAGATATTTTCATTTAACAGGTGAGGAAAGTGAATCTTGGAGCAATTAACTAATGTGCCCCAGGTTCTACAATTGGTGAATAACTGGTATTCACATCAGTCTTTGGCCTACAGATTCAGCACCCCACCTCCCCTCACACTTGCCTACCTACTTCACAGGGATAATGAAGATAAAATGAATTCAAAGCTAGAAAAATACTTTGAGGGAAAAAAGCACTGTATAATTATACCCACGAACTATAATTTTCCACAATATATGGCTCATTCCCCTTGTCATCCAGGCTTGTGCGTGAACCCAGAATTTTATATTGCCTCTGTTCTGTGTCCCGCTAAGCAACTAAGTAAGGCAGGGGAACAGTGTGATCCTCTTTAAGTTTATATAAATTACAATCAGGGTAACTGCTATTACAGGAAATTGAAAAACAACACAGAAAGGTCAATGTGCAACTGGGACCCAGGGGAGCACAATAAAGCAAGGCAACATTATCAGGTAGGGCATGATTGCATAGAAGGAAAGGTGGTGTCAGAGTTCACACTGGCACACACAGTTATCTAAGGCAAAGTGGTGGCAAAGAGTCATTCGTTCCAGCTAATATAAACAAGAGCAGAAGATTCATGAGACCCCCATGAAACAGCATCGTGTATCACACAGATCTCTCCAGCTGCCTACAGAGAATATAAAACAACAGTGTCATCCTCATTTTAAAGAATGACTGTACCTGTGCTCATAATCCTGAGCTAAACCAAGGAATAGCTCTGTACTAATAAACTTCCTTGGCTAAAATACAACCAGTACCATCATTCCTAGTCAGACTGATAGAATGTCTTTTAAGGTAATGAATTCGATGGCTGTGTTTATAGATTTTTTTTTCTTTCCAGGATTCACTTTTGATTCTCCTGCTTTTTTAAGACCCAAAGAAAGTTATACTGAGTTTTTATTGGTGATTCTAAGTATATGTGTTTATAACAGTTAACGTGTGATAGGTGAATTTAACATATTTAAAAGAGTGCTATAGCATCTGTTCAGAAAAGATTATATACTGTACAAACTATTCGAGTCATACAAAACCATTGTTTTCAGTGTCTTTTCAACTGAGAAGAATCCTATTCAGCACGTTTCTCCTCCTGAGGTGGTTCATACTGAGCAAGCTATGGGGGCAAAGACAGAGGCGTTTAGGTGAATTTTATTCTAAATTGGGTTAAAAAAAAAAACTTAACAGTAACAAAACAAGTCAACTACTTTGTTCAATGACTGAATCAGTTTATAAAATCCTAGCCTTTTTAAACCAGTGATTTTTTTAAATATTTAATACAATCAAACCTAGTGAAAGTTTTTTTTGTATAAACCTTAAAAATTACTGGGAAACTAAAATTTAATTCCCATTCATGACTGCACTGCACAAACATCTATGCAATAATCCGTATCTTCCCAAAGATGCTGTGGCTTATATAGTAAAGGTACTTTCTTCCTCTCTACCATAAGTTTACTGAAAACTTTCTTCTAGAAAGTATTAAAAAAAATCATGTAACATATATTAATCTAGCCAGTTAATGAAAAAGCAGCTAATGTCTTTGACCTTTAAAAGGTGTCAAAAAAGTTATCTAGCATTTATACACTGGAATCTTGGATAATTTAAGATACTGAATGCTCTCTTATGCCGAACTGTGGTTTACTGCAAGAACACTAACATATGAGTTGTTCCAATTAGCTGTCAGATTTGAGAAGCTAGACTTAACTGTGCTTTAGTTTCCTCACCTATAAAATGGTCTCACAGAGTCATTGAGAAGATAAAAACACATTATGAGAAATGCCTAGAGTCATGTGAAATGCATTATGTGATTCAGAATGCGGTAAAACCTCAAAAGGCTTAGCTGACAAAAGTTTATGAAAATTCTCATAGGACTTTAAACAAAGAAAAAAACTTCGGCACTAGACAAAATTAAGTGCAAACAAGTTTACAGTTAACACATTTCAGGGCCACCACATAACGATACAGATCGTGCACTGCACAGTCTTAAGGGGGGCCATTCGCAAAGCAGTGGCCCTGTAATGACCTACTTAACTGCCTAAGACTCCCAGAAATTTCCATTTACTTACAAACCGGTATTTTCATCTTTTTGTTGATGAAGGTTCCCAAGAACCTCTTCTTGACCACACTTTGCTCATCCTGTTTACAATTTGCTTGTGGTTTTCTAGACAGGGTATCAGCTTCTCCTTGCAGTTAACTCAGCTGAGGTTGATATTCACCCTCCTCCCTCCTCTACTGTCCATTTTAGTGAGGTTCTGATCATATAATCATTAAAGGTGAAATTATTTTTAACATGAATACTTTCAAAAATTTTACCTTTGTTTTCAGTTTTTTATTTTCTTCTACAATAGCTTCATATTTCTCTTTCATTTCTGCCAATTCTAGGCGAAGCAGCTCTATTTCTGGATTTTCTGGGGTAGCAGCTCCTAAGTGATGCTTTAAAAAACTAATATCAAAGTTAAGGATTTACTTGAGCTCATTAAAACTAATGAAATAGCCCTCTATTGAAATAACTCTGATGAGAGTCACCCCAACCCTACCACCAATATATTTACCCAGAAATCAAAATCCAAATACTCGAAGTAACTTTTTCAATAGAATAAAGGCCTTTTTCTGACTTGAAAAATGAAAAGGATACTCCAAAGCACTATTAGGTTTCTCTGGTTCTTCATATAAGGCTACCAATACTGCAAATCAAAAAGCAAAAAAAAAAAAAAAAAAAATTTAAAGTCTTAAAATGGCCAAAATTATATGCCATACCTCAGTAAATATTAAGCATCTATTATACACCAAACACATTGCTAGGACATACCATGGTGAACAAGACAGACAAGGTCCCTGTTCTCAATGTATTTACAGTCTAGTGCAAAAGAGTATCAAGCATCAGTAAGGGTAATGGGTGATGGGAGCACACTGGAAGAACACCTAACTCAGCCCAGGGCACCAGGGAAGGGAAATAAGACCTAAGACCTTGGCAATGAAGGTTTCAGACAAAAAGGGAAGGCAAGGGCAAAGGAACAATGTATTCAGGAACTGAAAATTCAAGTGTGGCTAGATGGAGTTGTGAACTGAAAGGAAGCTGAAAAGGTGGTTAGGGAGGAGATTGGAGGATCCTGCAAGTTCAGTCGGGCCTTGATCCTAAAAACAAAATGGCATATAATTAAAACAGTTTTAAGCAGGAGAGTGACGGGATCACTCTTGACTCCTGTGTGGAGTCAAGTAGGCTAACAAGTGGGACAAGGATTTAAATTGCAGGAAGAGCAATTATGGCTCAGTGGTAAAGAATCTGCCTGTTAATGGAGACGGGGTTAAATACCTGGGTGGGGAAGATCCCCTAGAAAAGGAAATGGCAACCAGTAGTGACTTAGCAGCAGCAGCAGCATTCTTGCCTGGAAAATCCCATGGACAGAGGAGCCTGGCGGGCTACAGTTCATGGGGTTGCAGGAGTCTCAGACACAACTCACCAACTAAACAACCACATGCTAGTTTAAAAAGAGAGTGACCTGGGAATTCCCTGGTTGTCCAGTGGTTAGGACTCCAAGCTTTCACTACAGGGGGCATGGGCCCAATCCTTGGTCAGAGAACTAAAATCCTGCATGCCACGTGGCATCCCCCACCACCACCAAAAAACAAAAGAGAAGTGACCTGTACTAGAGTAATAGAGAGATGAAAACAAGGTAGATACATTTGAGAAAAATTTTTACAGACTCAATAAGGCTGTGGTTAATTGTTGGAAAAAAGAAGCTTTGAATCCAAAATATTCTTCAAGAAAGAAGTTTCACACACTACATGCTAAATAACCACCAACCAAAAACTACCAGTAATCAATGTGCTCAAATTAAAATACATACTTTAGTGGTTTCATATCCAGTAATTCATGTCAGCACTATCTTTTCCATCTTATATTGAACACATTCCTTCTAGGATCCTTCTCAGATGAAAATCTCTCTAAATCAGTGGTTAAGCTTTTATGTACAAAATTCTGAAAAATCTGATCAAAGACCAAAAGCTGTAACTACATACAAAAAACATGCATATCTAGGCCCCAAGTTAAGAACTCTTGTAAACCAACTTAACATGCTTTGCTCTTTTTTCTATTTTAGTTTTAATAACTAATTATATAAACTAATTATAAAAATAATTTAGACAGCATGAAAAAAGAAAAATGGCCAACTACTACAACTTACATTAAGTTCTGATAGTTATACTTTTAAACATATTTACAGCACTATTTTTTGAGAAATTGGCATATTTATGTCACCACTACCCTCTCCTCGCCTTCCCTCTTCTTTCAGTGTTACAAGACACTTTATTCCTCTACTTACTACCTTTTTCTTCAAACTATATACTCAACCATGTTTCTTCTTCCATTAATTCCCACTGATCCCTACCAAATTCTAATTTTATAAGACATAAATACTCTTACCCATTCTTCCTCTTTTTCTCCTACCCTTTCTTTTAGCTTCTAAATTTCTGTCAGTGGTACTTACAAGGTTAAGGTTGATAATTACAGAACATAATGTAAGTGTCAAGTTTCCTGTGTTTTTCTATAGATGAAATATACTTCCTTTTAAACAGACAAGAACTCTATACCCAGTGTTTCCCTTTTTGTCTTAGCAGCCAGGATTTTTAGAGGTTGATATAGTGCTCAAAATAACTAAAATGGCTTTTCTTCCAAATAACTTAAGTTTAGCCATCCTGATAGTGTTTTAATGTTAGAAGCAGTTTCAAATCCTCTTGGAAATGAGCTGGATAAAAATTATGTTAAATCTGTGTGAAGTACACAAAATCAAATGTTAAATAGATCATCATATCAGTAGATACTCTGTTGTCTGGTGTTACTTAGGAAACTGGAAACCCAGGAAGGTTGAGGGGGAATACCAGTAGACGTCAGCCAGGGAAAAGAAGCCTCCAAGGTTTCGATTCTCATGAAGGAAAATCCAAGTATGGCCACAAGGCTTCATATCTTCATTTACCTCCACAATGGTCATTTCTCTGCCCTTTACCAACGTGTGTTCCATTCACTGCATCCAGCCACTCTGGCTTCCTTACACTTCCTGAAACTCAACAGCACGCTTTTTTCAGGTCTTTGTTCAAAGGTTACTTTCTTAAGAGGCCTTCCCCTACCACGCTAGGTAAAATGCCACACCCATCACTCTATCAGCAATGTTCTTTTCACAACTCTTACCACTGGTTGACACTATGTATTTATCTGCCTTCCCCAACTAGGATATGTTCATTTAGAGCAGGGGCCTTCCCCCACACCCCCCACTGTTGTATCCTCAGTGCCTTAACAGACACCTGAATAAAATGGTTAAATAAATGAAAGAAATGTGCTTGTGGAGTTTTTTGAGGGGAGCGGGAGGTCCATGAAATTCCAATGGTGTGATACTTTACAGGCTGACAGCACAGTGCTTTCACACTAACTTAATGTTTACTGAAATTTGCAAAGAGATAGGAAATTGAACCTAAGGTAGGTAGCAATTCAAAATGACCAACCCAGGCCTTGAGAATTAAAAGCCCTGCTTTCTGCTAAGACCCAGAGTTGTTGTCCTCCCAGAGTTTTTAAACTTTTGCTTCTGGACAAAGAGCAGGTACCAAAGTATTTCCAGATACTTAACTACACTTCTCATATGGACCCAAATCATCATCCCTGCCAGCTCTTCTGTTCCACACCCTTGAAACGCCCAGCCAGTGAGCTGAGTGATAGATAACAGCATTCGCCTTACTGCCTAGCTGACGAAATAAGCAGTACCCACACTAGCTCTTGGAACCTTCCAGTGTCAATCACGTTACTCATCTACTTAGATCTTGAACTCCAGATTAAGAAATACAGTGTAACGACTTCCATTTTAAAAAGTGAAAACAACATAACCATTTTGATGTGTCCTCACGTTATTTAAACTGTAATTCTACTTTATGAAATCTGCACAAGGTAGGAATTGATATAGACTACAAAATGGGGTTCAGTTGAAAAGCCACATCCAAAGAGCTATTTCAGATTAGGTTCACTTAAGCTACTTTATAAACTGCTTTCAAATCTGGTCGTTTTCCCATTTGTCCTTTGTTCGAGGGGAAATGTTTCTGAAGGATTTGGAGGGCTCGGAAAAATTTGTCAGGAGAGAGGAGTTGGGCTCTCCCAAGGTCTCTAGCAACATGCTCACTGCGGCGGCTAGAGGCAGAGCAACGGAAGTTGGAGGGACTTTGCAACAGCTGCAAGAGTTTTACTCACCACGGGGAGGGTGAGGCTACCCGACCCGGGTAGCGTCCGGCAGCCAGGCGTGCGCCGGTCCCCGCTGACCCCCGAGGCCCACCTCGCTGGACCCGGGGTGGGTCCCTCCTGTTCCCCTCCTGCCCCACACCACGGCCCGTTCGCGGCACAGCGCCGAGCAACACGACGACGGCATGAGGAACCCTCTCTTGGCCCATGCTCACCCTTGGTCAGCGTGTCCAGCACCCCAGACTTCTCCAAGTACCTCCGGAACTGCTCGCGCTTCGAGTCGGCGGCCTGAGGAGACACGGCGGGTCAGTGGCCGAAGCCCGGGGGCCAGAGCAGGAAGAAGGCGCTGGGAGTCCGGCAACGCCGCCTCCGCCTCACTACCTCAAGGCCCCCAAACCTACGCGAACGCCCCCACTCCCACCCGAGCCGACCAGCGGCTGGCTACCGCCCGCACGCCCCAAGCCACGCCGCGCCCCCCTCACTTTGTAATGGGCCATAGTGACAGCGGCAGCGGCGTAGCTGGCGCCGGAGACCGTGGCTGGCGGGCTCGGAGCAGCACTGCTCATGCGCGGAGAGGCACGGGCGCCTGCGCACTTGGGATCCCCGGGCCGGGATCGCCGGGGTGTGGCCTGTTTTCATGGCGACCAGGACGCTCTGAATGCCCCACAGCGAGATGAGCCGAGGGAGGCTGCGTGCACCCGCCCCTCTGGTTAGCGAAGCCTCGCCTCTCCTTCCTCTTCCGGTCCTTGCCAAGATTTGGTTGCTTAGTAGGAGGCTAGGTTTTGGTAACTCGGGGCGAGTGTCCAGGTGGGGCCAAAGACTGGCGTGCCGCCAGGGGGCGGGGCCTGCCGAGCCCCGGCGCGCGAGGACTCACTCCAGACGCCGAGAGTGGGCGGGCCCGTCTCAGCTAGGACCTCAGAAGCCGTGGCAGCCGGCGTCTACTGTTGTGGAATCTCGTCTTGAAAGAGGGCGCGCGACCGTCGAAGGCAGCCCTTGGATTTCCAGTGGCTGGAAAACTGCTTAGAATCGTCTGTTTGGGCTCCGGCTCTGACGTTTGCAGTCTCCTTATTTTGTGGCCGACTTGATGTGTGTCTCCAGAGGGTGAGCAGTAGTGTAATAATAATAGCTAGCACTTTTGAGCGCTTACTGTATGCCTGGCAGCGCGTTAAACACCTGTTTCTTATTTTAATCCTCACACCATCCCTGTAAGGTAGACACCGTTAGTAAACTGTAATGGTTAGATGGCCAGTGTAGTAGAGCCAAGACTCGGCCCCTGGCACTGAATCACAGTTCTATAAACTGGTAAAAGAAAGCGACATCTTTTTAGGATTTTATTTACTAGAAGCAACATGATGATTATATCCAGAACACATCGGGTTGCAGTCCATAAGGAAACGAAGAACCAAGCGCAAAGTTCAATCAATGTCCAGAAATAAGATCAATAACTAAAAGAGGGGATTACATAGATCAAGAACAATCAAGGAAAGCTGTTTTTCCCTTCAGGGAAAAACCTGGTTCCATTTAGCTTCAATTCTGCCATAGATTTTCCCAGAATCAGTGTTTTTCTGAAGGGAACCCACAAAAAAGTAATCCTGATTTGCTAACTCTGTGTCTTTAAACTTGAAACTAATCCTTCCCAGTTCAGAACTAGAGCCATTTTCCCTTTTTAAAATGGGTTTGTAGTCGTTTTTCTAAACAGCTGGTCTTTAGAGCTGCCCTATCTATTTTTCCTGTGCTCCACCATCTCTAGACTACTTCTGTGATAATGTAATATGTAGAATGTCTAAACGCCAACGGATGTTCAGATCTGAAGGTCTGTGGGAGCCCGCCTTCCAATGAGGTTGTTTGTCAGTGACACTAAATGATTTGGAGTACAAGCAGTAGGGTTACCGCAGGTTCTGACCAACTTGGATTCAAAGGACAGCCCTCCCGAAGAATCAGGAGTGTCTGGAACGTCAAGAGGTTGAAAGTCTCCCTGTGAAGGAGGAAGGGTTCTGGTTGTGCTCTCCCTGAGCTGGCCCTTGAGGTTACCTTTAGGAGGTAATGCCTGGTTTTCATTTTCTGCAGAGGGGCCCCGGGTAGCACGAGGCCACTTCGGTTTCCAGGTGCAGTTAGCTGGCAGAGAGAAAGCTGTTTGCGGTGACTGTCCCATGTGGTTGTTAAGCTCTATAGCGTCACCTGGACTAGAACAGTGACCTTTAAAGTAATGATTTCTTTTGCTGTCTTTGCCATAAATTTCTCTTTTTCCCTTCAACTGGTTACCATTAACTTCTTTTCCAGATAGTTGATGAGTGTCGTCTTTATTACTTGAGCTGATATTTTGAAGATGACCACAGGCCGTACTAAATGTGCACATCTCAGAAAGCAGAGTTTCCTGTTCATCCAAAATGCCTTTGTCATCATTTCCAATATGGTTATCAGGATCTGTCTGAAATGCAGAGGGATTTAAACTAGGATACGCTGCTGTGTGTGCTTCCTTGTCCACTAACAGACTATAATCAGGTGCAGAAGAGAGTCGTTGCAGTGAGTTTGCAGATGTGTTTTGATATTTGGCAAGGTTTTGTTTTGACGTACAAAATTCATTATGTTCATCCTTCAATTTATATTGTCCCCAAAGCCCTCTTTTAATCTTTTTAAAACCTAGGTGGAAAATTTCTAAAACATTTAAGAAAAGTGAAACAGTCGCTATGGATTGCATGAATAATAGGAATATCGTCTTTTCTGTGGGTCTAGAGACAAAACAATCAATTGTATTTGGACATGGGTGGCCGTGGCATTTAAATAGAGGCTCTAAGTGAAATCCGTATAAAAGATACTGTCCAATCATGAACCCAACTTCAACCACAGAGCGAGTGAAAATGTGTATCACGTAAGTGCAAAGTAAGGTTCCTCTGAGTGGAACTTTATTTACTTTCCTTTGCTCCAGCTGACACAGTTCTTCCTCCAGTCGCCTCCGATCCCCAGGCGTTTCAAGCTCTACCTCCTCCAGTTCACCTCTCAGTTGCGCCTTCTTCATCTGCCTCTGCTTCTCCAGAACTCTCAGTCGGTACAAAGCATGGCCCATGTAGACCAGGGATGGTGAAGACACAAATATCACCTGCAAAACCCAGTATCTAATGAGGGAGATAGGGAAGGCCTGATCATAGCATACATTTCTGCAGCCAGGTTGTTCTGTATTACAGATGAAGCCAGACTGCTCATCATTCCAGACATCTTCAGCTGCTACACCCAGAACAAGCATTCGAAATATGAACAGGATGGTGAGCCACATCTTTCCAATCATGGTGGAGTGGATATGAACCTCCTCCAGAATGCCTCCAAGGAAGTTCCAGTCCCCCATGTTTATTTAGTCAGTCATCTTATCTCTGAACCCCACCAAATAGGAGGCAGATACATTCTTCCATTTCTGAAGCGTGTGCTATTTCTTAAGCAAACCTGTGGCCAAAATATGAACAAAGCATCACTCTTTCAGCATGCTGGTTGCTCTCTTTTTTCCCTAGAAAGTTGTAATAATGTGTTACCAAGAATATGTTTAAGATGTCAAGAATAGAAAGTCATTTACATTTAGACATTATAATGCAGTAGGGGGAAAAAAGATACCTGGAAGAGGAGTGCATGTATTCTCTATGAAGAATAGAATTGTAGGAGTTCCTGGAAGAAAGGAGTCTTACTTGGCTTTTTGCTTTGTTATTTTAAACTGAGAACTCTTAGAGAGGTTCCTGAGACTACTGACTTGATCTTACAAACCTGTTTATTAAGATTATTTTATATGGAAGCTGTGACCAATGTCAATGATTTTAAAATCTCATTTATGTACAAAGGAAAAGGCATGTGTTTCATTTCATAATCCAGTAAGGTACAGTATTTCATGAAACCAAAGGAAACAGATCTGGCTCTTGCTATAAGAATTTAGATCAGTTTTTTAATCTACATTTAAATGTCTAAATTCTAGTTTCTTTTCGGCAGTTTTTGAGCATTTTCGGAAATCATTTCAGTAAAGATATTTATGAATATTTATGTAATTATTACCATACTTTGCTATGAAAAATTGTGAGGATATTATTAGATATTGCTTGGATCATTGGTATGTTGGTAGTAGTATAGAAATTTTCATTACAACAGTATTTGACCCTTTTAAGACATATAGCTTTCTTTGTGGAGTGAGCAGTAGGGCAAGTTATAATTTAGATGCTTGGGTTATCAGCCAGTAGGTTCCATATTAGAGTTGATAACCCTGGGATATCTAAGAGGAAATACATCCCAAAGCAAAGAAAAAATGGGGGAATGTTTTCATTCATTTTCAATTTTAATATGTAAATGCATGTCCTGTATTCCTCATAGAAAGGGGAATATTACACAATCAAACAACATACTGGGATATTATAGCTACAAGATATATTCATCACAAAACTCCTGTGAGCTAGGTATATTGTTTCCCCATTTTACAGATGAGGAAACTGAGGCACACCTTAAATTACCCAAGATCACACAGCTAGAACTGGTATTCAAAGATCAATGTGGTTCTAAAGTCACCTCTTAACTGTTTTACTAAACTGCTATTTTTCTTCTCTAAACACACTTGAAGTTTTCATGAAAGAGATATTAAGAAATCACCTGTTTTCTCTTATAATTTTAATTATTTAAATTAGGTATGTCAAATAGTGAAAGTTTTGATTTTTTAAATAACAAGTGCTATAGTTTTTAGTTTTTGAAAGCTTTATATAGTTCAAAAGAGTTGCAAAAGCATTAGCCTTCTAAAATTTAGTTGTATTCCTGAGAAAGAGAAATTTTGTATTTGACTTTATTATGTTAATAGCAGTATACTCTTTGACCCACAGTCCAAAGCACTTTAAAATATAAGCAAAGATATTATTCTTATTGTTGTTTATAATAATTATCAATACAAGAAAGACTGTATTGTACATATAAATAATAGTACATCCACAGTATGGTACTATGCAACCAGTAGAGATAATAAATATATACTAATATAAAAAGACATTGGATATATTGTTTCACTGACATTCGGATTATAAAACAAAATAATATAGCCCCATTATTGTAAATTTACGTATATGTAGAGATGCATACAATAAAGCCTAGAAGAATATTCATCAGAATATTAACAGTGATTATCTCTGGGTAGAATGATAATAATTGACTTAATTTTTTATAATTATATATATGTTTAATTTCTTTTACCATGAGCACTTTACTTTTAAAATTACCAAAGAAAATTAAAGGTTTTTTTTTTCCTAAAAGGACAAGTGCATAGTATTTTCTGAAAGAGGAAGCACTGTTATGTAGCTTCAAATCTTAGGTCCTAAAGTTTTCATAGAAAATAGCATGAATACTAATATACATAGATACAGTACCATAAAATTCAAAAGAAAAAATATTTCAAATGACTCTTAATTAGCTAAGACAGATTAACACAGACCTTTCTTGATTTAGGTAAATTTGAAGCAGGTCACGCTTAAAAGTTATACCACAGCCATCTTCAACGCCTTTCTCAGTGTGTCCCTTTGCAGGTGTAGAGCAGATTCAGTTTAGTTCGGTGCAGTGAGTCAGCCATCAGCTAAGCTCCAGCTCCCTGCCTTCATTCTGGCTTCTCAAACAGCGCCACCCAATGGAAGTTTTTCTAATCCAATGGAACTTTTTGCAGCAGTGTTGGATAGACTGTCTGGGCTGTTCAATAAGATGGCCACTATTAATACATAGTTATTGAGTACTTGCAGCGAGGCTTGTGTAACAGAGACACAGTTTTTAATTTCATTTAGTTTTAATTAAATGTAAATAGCTACATGTGCCTAGTGGCTACCTTATTGGGCAGCCCACAGAAAGAATATTTCTAATAGTTCTAATTAATACAGCACAGTTAAGAAGACTGAAACTATGAGCACAAAATTAAGCTGAATAAATGGTTCCTCTATTATTTAGAAATGTCAAATTTAAAATGTCAGACATGTGTGCTTTTTAATGGTAACTTTGCCCCCTGGAGACCCAGAAAGATATCACTGTTTTTGGTAATGTAAACAATGTTTCCAGTACCAAAATAACCTAACTAGATAATAACTTCTTAGTCATCAGTCTTAATAATCAATGGGTCATGTCCGATTTCATAGTTAGATGAATCCTATTTCTCTGTCTAGTTTTCTATTATTAACAATTACTTTGCACTTTAGGTCATTAAAGATCTCCAGAGTACTGACCTGGTGGGTTGGTGATGGCAGATAAATATTTCTTCCTTGGGCTTCTTTGCCATCTAATAGCTACTTTTCAGTTTAAATTCAACACTTTCATCAGGATATATATATATATATACATATATATACACATACATATATATATTCATACTTGCCTATTATATATTATGTGTAATATATAAATTATAAATAATAAACTTTAAATGCTAAGCTTCATTAGTATTACATATGAATTAAAATAAAATATTTTCAATCAAAATGAAAATTTTTTCAAGATTTATAAAGCTACCTTTTGGCAAATGTAGGAGGAAACTGTTACTGTCATATAATATCAGTAAGAATATAAATGGATGCAACTATTTAAAAGGTAATTTAGGGAATTCCCTGGCATCCGGTGGCTAGGGGGCTTCCCTGGTGGCTCAGCAGTAAAGAATCTGACTGCAGTGCAGGAGATGCAGGAGACCCAGTTTCCATCCCTGAGTTGGGAAGATCCCCTGGAGGAGGGTGTGGCAACCCACTTCAGTATTCTTGCCTGGAGACTCCTATGGACACAAGACCCCAGCAGGCTCCAGTCCATAGGGTTGCAAAGAGTTGAATACAACTGAAGCAATTTAGCAGGCACCAGTGGTTAGAACTCAAAACTTCGTGGTTCAATCTTTGGTTGGGGATCTAAGATCCTGCAAGCTGTGTGGCACAGCACAGCCAAAAAGAAAAAAAAAGTGGTAGTTTAAATCTGTCAAAATTAACATAACATTTCTGCTTCTGGATGCTTGAAATACCCATTCATTCAATCATTCTCAAAGACACACCAACATACTAGGATGATCACATAGCACTGTTGGTACAAAATCAGCAGCAGCTTAAATGTTCAATAGAGGAATGGTTAAATAGCCCCAATAGACAAATAGCACAATAGCACGTCTTTTGTTTAGTTACTAAGTCATGTCCCACTCTTTGTGACCTCATGGACTGTAGCCAATCCCGTGTCCATGGGATTCTCCATCCTGGAGTGGGTTGCCATGCCCTCCTCCAGGGGATCTTCCTGACCCAGTAATCAAATGCACGTCTCCTGTGCCGCCTGCATTGCAGATGGATTCTTTACTCACTGAGCCATCTGGGAAGCCCTGTCAAGTCATGAGCAACCTTTAAGTCCTGCCCCCTCTTAGACAGATTACTTGATTTTTTTCTTTCTTAAGAATTCTCATAGCCTCCTCTCTAAGATGCAGAGTAATAGCTGCCTTTCTGGGTTGTCAACAAGATGAACAATAATGCACACAAAGCACCCCAAACAGTGACCTATTGATTCAAAACAGTAATGGAAAGTGATAATCAGTAGTCTGACAGATATGAAAAGTTTTTATTATCAGCAGAGTACATTATTTGTGGATTCTATCAAGCAATCTCTATACCATATCCTAAGAGCAAGTTCTTTTTGAGAATGAATACCCTTGACACAGCATGCCTAGAAAAGAGCCAGTCTCTGGTTCTCACTTCCCTTCCCTTTTCTCTCTTCCTCTTCCCCCTCATTCCCTCGGAAGAGCTCCTTCCTTAAACCCTAACCCCTTTTGTAAGCAGTCTTTGAAACCGACAACTTCAGGGGTGTTTGTTCTCTTTATAAAATTGTTAGCATTTCCTGGGACTTCTCTGTTTCTTCATAGAGAGTTCTCCAGTTTTGATTTTTTTCCCTGCAGATGGCCCTTTTTATTCATTGGTTTGTGTTAGGGGCAAGTCAGTTCGCTGGGGATAGGAAAATGTTGAAAAACACAGCAAATAAAACAAAAGCTAAATAAGCTGCAATCGCTGTCCAAAACCTTGGATCTTTCAGCAGTGCCTGATCAAAGCAGCTGAACACGGTATAACCAATAGACATTCCAGCAAATCCACCCGCAATGTGAGCTGCAAAAGACACCTTGGGAGAAAAGGGGAAAATGAAAATAAGTGAAGAAAATGCTAATTGTATATTTCAGCTGCATCTCTCTTATTAGAGAACAAATACCATCCCAGTCAGAGTCTTAAAAGTCTGAACAGCAAGGCAGTGAGACAAAAGAGACAAGAAAATTCCATCATGCAAAGCTAAAAAAAATGTCATTTCACTGGCTCTTGAGTACATGCGACAGCCATCCTGTCTCTCTTCGAGGCCATCATTGCATTAGGATGGTTCTGTACAAGGCCAGCCAAGAGAGTAAGAGTTGAGATTAGTGACGGTTCTTTATAGGAGCATAATCTATCCCACATAATGGAATGTCTGAATTAAAACACAGGTAATAACATACGCACAAATACTCAAGCAGAAATTACCAAATTCAGGAACCAATTTCAATAAAACTGGAAATCTTTGTCAGTTTTCTTTATATTATAAATTTATCTGGACCCATATTATTGCTGGTTTCCAATCTGCATTTTATCCTCCATAGACAGTAAAGTCCCTTCACTCCTGTTTTTTGGAATAGCTACCCGTATAGCAGGTACAGAGAACTAGAGCCAGTTATCTGGGCTATGAGAGAAGTGAAAAGGACAACCCAAAAGGCTGGTTTGCTCAGGAATTTTCTTAACTTCCAAATGGAAATCTGACAGCTTTAAATCTCAGAATTGTTGCTGCCCCTATTTGGTGACCCTTTTTAGCTACTGATATCATAGGTAAACAAATTTTCACTTAAAAAATAATAAACTGAACTCACCGGAGAACCATTTGCAGGAACAAAGAACCGTCTGTAGAGAGCAAATCCCATGTCCGACACAACTAGAAGGGAAAACAGCCTGATGAAGCCCCAGGATCTCCACAACAGCACACCAGTTATTTTTGGTTCCCCTCTAGCAACGGTAACATTTATTGAGACTTACTCTGTGCCAGGTACTGTTCTAAGAACTTTACATGTACTAACTTTGTATCATTAATCCTCACAACAATGCCATGAAATTGGTACTGTCATTACCCCATTTTATAGATGCATCGATCCAACAAGTATTTATTAATGGTCTCCCATGTGCCAGCCACTATTCTAGGTGGCGGACATACTGCCATGAAAAGATTAGACTGCCTCATGGAACTGAAAGTCTAGCTGGGGAAGGTGAATGAATAAGTAGGGTGCTTAGTGCTGTAGAGAGTACCCAAAGAGAAGGAGAATTGAGAATGCTGGGAGTAGGGTGTGATGTTAACTGGAGAGTCAGGAAGGAGAATTTGATGAAGATAAGGGAGCAAGCCTTGAAAGAGCCTTCTAGGCAGACTGAAGTACAAAGTCCCTAAGGCAGAACCAACAGTGCCTGGTGTGCTTGAGGAATACCAGAGCAGTTGATCTGATGGCATCGGCAGTTTTCAAAGGATGGCTCCCTTTCCCACTGGGGATTCCCAGCTTCACTGGGAACTTACTAGAAATGAAAACTCTCAGGCCCACCCCAAACTTACTGAAGCAGTAACTCTACAGATACAATTCAGCAGTCTGTGCTTTACCGAGACCTGCAGATGATTCTGGACTCAAGCTGGGGGTGAAGTTGTAGGTGAGGAGATCAGACCGGGGCAGATGCAGATCACATAGAGCCTTATGGACCCTCGTAAGGACTCCGACTTTTAGTCAAAAGCTTTTGAGCACAGAAGTGACATGTCTGGCTTGGGTTTTTAAAAATCTTTATTTATTTGTTGATTGGCTGTACTGGGTCTTCACTGATGCATGAGCGGCTGGGGGGGCTACTCTCTAGTTGCGGTGCGCAGGCTTCTCATTACAGTGGCTTCTCTTGCTGAGCACACGCTCTAGGGTTCAGGGGCTTCAGGAGTTGCAGGAGTTGCGGTCCCCTGGGCGCGACAGTCGTGGCACAGGCTTAGTTGCTGCATGGCATGTGGGATCTTCCTGATCAGGGATTGAACCGTGTCTCCTGTACTGGCAGGTGGTTTCTTTACCACTGAGCCACCAGGGAAACCTCCTGACTCACATTTTTAAAAGATGATTCTTGCTGCCATACAGAGAACATACTCTAAAGAAGCAAAGACAGAAGCAGGCAGGCAAACTAATTGCTACTGTTGCAGCATCTCCAGTGAGGAAAGACCCTGTGTTTAATACATAAAGAAACCAAGACACAAAGGCTAAGTACTCGCCCAAGGCCACATAGGTCTGAGGCAGTGATGGGATCTGAACCTTAAGCCGTCTGACTGTGGGGGGCTTCACTCTCACTCACCTAATCACCCCAGATTAAAAGATGAAAGCTTACACCTTGTCTTGAACATCCCAAGATGAAAGGTTGTGGCTATTAGCCATGAACGATGCTGGGATTCTTGGCCTCCAGAGGAAAGGATTTTGATGTGGAGCCAGAGATGAGGCCTGACCACTTGGAGCTTTTGTGTAGCCAAGTTTTATTAAAGTATAAGAGAGATAGAGAAAGCTTCTCACATAGACATCAGAAGGGGGCAGGAGAGTAGCCCCTTTGCAGTTTTTTGCAAGGCATCTTACACTCTTTAGCAAGCTGTTGATCATAGATAAAAGAAACACCTCAAGGCTGAGAGAGTTGCACCAGGTGCAGCTCTCTCCCACAACAGACACATCTACACACCGGGAGTCATCTCTGGACCTCCACGTCTCTGGCAAGATACTAAAGGAAAACAGACCTCCAAGCAAGATACATAGTTTTATTAACATAGCCTAAGAAAAACATTCGCATGAGTAAGATGTATTGTTTTGTTGGGCAATCAGCCCCTCAAGGTTGGGAAAAAGTAACTTCCAGGAAGAGCGGATTGTCTCATAGCAACAGAATTAAAGGAGCCTCCTACCTGGCTAAAGCGGGAGCAAAGGAATGTAGGGGAAAAAAAGTCCACCACTGCCTTTAGCCATTTGTCTCCTCCTGCAGCTTGGGGACCTCTGGCCCCCTTAGTGAGACCTGCCTACCCATTAACCCTTTCATAATTACTATCAGGAATACAGAGACAGCCCGAGAAAGGAAGTGATTCCACAGTCACTAATGGAACAGTAAGAGCCAGAACAGACATTCCTTAAATAAGTCATAGTGGTGATGCTAAAGGACCTTCCAGGCTTCTTGGGTTAGAACTCTGCCCTACATGTGCGCTTGGAAACATCTCCTGCAACTGTCACATTCCACACCCATCCCCCAGTACTCTATGCTCTACTTAGTGAGTGTCCCAGGAGACCGAAAGACCTAGTCCTTGCCTTTGGGAAAATAGCATCAGGACCATGTGTTCTGGCTAGCTTCCCTTTCAATACAGTATTGACGCTGAAGTCACTGGGTAGGAATTGAGGTCGAGGAAGTACTCAATATTAATTTAATTGTAAATGACTATCACACCAAATGCTAGATAAATGTGGCTGTTATTGTATTTTAAGTCATTTGCATTTCCCGATGGAGTGTAAATAACAGATGCAGTGCTAGGAAAGTATAAGAAAACCACCACAGGGCAGACTTACTAGAAACAGTTACTTTGGTCTAGTCTTTCACAGTAGGAGGCCCCCTTTCAAAAACTCTGTAACTCTTAGCATGTCAGTTTCTCCATTCAGTTTCTCTCCTGCCTTCTGATTTGTATCTGCCTGACCCTTTCTGCTTCCAAGGGGAGTTTACTTCTAAACTGCTGCAGTCTCTAAACTGAGACCTGTCTTCCCACCTGAAAAGAAGCCCTCATTTCCAGTAAACCAAATCATCATCTTCAATAAAACCTAACACTCATTTTTAAGGGAGTTGCCCTTTATATGGGTTTTTTGAAGGATGAAAATCGAGATGTCCTGAACTTTTTCCAGGGAAGCTCAGTTGCTTTGTTAGAAAACACGTCTAAAAATTGGTGCTTAATGAAGGAAGGTCCTTAAGGCCAACTGTCCTTCACAATTAAGAATAATATTTACCATTAAAAATATATATATAAATTTTCCCAAGGAAACGTGCTTAAAATGTATTTGTGTTTCATTAATGTGGAGTTTGTTGTAGGCGTGTGTGCGTGCACGCTCAGTTGTGTCTGACTCTTTGGGACCCCATGTGTTGTAACTTGCCAGGCTCTTCTGTCCATGGAATTTTCCAGGCGAGAATGCTGGAGCAGATTGCTCTTTCCTTTTCCAAGGGATCTTCCCAACCCAGGGATCAAACCCGCATCTTGCATCTCCTGCATTGGCAGGCAGGTTCTTTACAACTGAGCCACCAGGGAAGCCCCAACCAGGCCAAAGAACTTTTAGAAAAAATGGCATGTGGGGAAGGTTGTTGTTAGCTGTCCGACCTGTGTTTGTAGGATATAATAAAACCCTGTCATTCAGTGACTGTATTACTTACCTCAGGAATGACAGCATGTTACATAAACTGTATTTGGAGATAACTTTGTGCATGAGCAAAGGGTTTTTACTCCACCATTAAAGAGTATTAGAGAATTAAAATTATTACCCCACTGAGAGTTTGAGGCTTATTTTATAAAAGTCATTATTTGAAAGAAACAGATCAACTGAAAACCCAGGTAACTTGTGTAAGAATATTTTTCTGTCTAAGAGCTTGTTCCTTTGTTCTGGTTATGACCTTAACAACTCAGGTAGCTCAGCCCACACAGTGACTCCTCCTAATAACTCCCAGACATCTGCCCTCCTTCCTGTGCTGACTACTTTCCCTCTTTTTAAATTTTTCGATGTCTATGGAGAAAAACATTATATACAGCATGGTATAAACTACAAACAAGTCACTTCTTTTCTATCTGGGTAAAATACTGTTTTATAAATATACCATTCATAAACTAAACTTAGTCTCTTTTTTGAATCCTTGATACCAGTTGGCAGGATCATTTTTTTTCCTACTATGTGGACAGCCAAAATTGCGTGCGCATGTGCTAAGTCTCTTCAGTCATGTCAGACTCTGCAACCCATGGACCATAGCCCACCAGGCTCCTCTGTCTATGGGATTCTCCAGGCAAGAATACTAGGGTGGGTGGTGCCCTCCTCCAGGGTATCTTCTCTACCCAGGGATCGAACCCACGTCTCTTAACGCCACCTGCATTGGCAGGCGGGTTCTTTATCACTAGCGCCACCTGGGAAGCCCTGACAGCCCAAAGTAGCCTGTATCAAATGTCACCTCTGTCTTTGTCTTCAAGTCTGAGCCTCAAGGTTAGCCTTCTCCCCACACCCTCTGTGCAAATACATCTGCAGCAGGAGCAGGCTCGGATATACAAGTTATAAGCCCTGCCTTGGCTCTTGTTTGCTTCTGCTCTGTATGGCCTGCCGTCATCCAAAATCCTGACTTTCAGACCCAGGTGAAATTCCACCTCTTCTCCAGAATGAGCCTTCCTAAGCTCCTTCAGCATGTCATTCTCCGCTGTCATTCTTGAGATTTCCAAAGCAACGTCAGTCATCTTCCTAGTTCCCTGACCCTTCTCCTCCTCCACCTCTGCTCTCATCATCAATCCTCAGCCTCTTGCCTGGAAAATCTCATGGATGGAGGAGCCTGGTAGGCTGTGATCCATGGGGTCACTAAGAGTCGGACACGACTGAGCAACTTCACTTTCTTTTTTCACTTTCATGCATTGGAGAAGGCAATGGCAACCCACTCCAGCGCTCTTGCCTGGAGAATCCCAGGGACGGCAGAGCCTGGTGGGCTGCCGTCTATGGGTTCGCACAGACTTGGACACGACTGAAGCGACTTAGCAGCTTATATCCTAGATCAGTTTTTTTTTTAATCTGAAAATGTAGAAATTGAAGAAGAAAATGGATAATGTGAATGGTTTTTAAGTTTTCCCTTTCAAACAAAATTATATACAGAATCCAGTTTATGAATGAGAAAAATCCAGTGTATAAAAAATAAGTGACAGGGTCTTCTCTGGTAGTCCAGTGGGTGAGGCTGCCTCCCAGTGCAGAAGATGTGGGGTCCCTGGTGGGAGGATGAAGATCCTGCATGCCACAGGGCAGCCGAGCCCACATACATACCGCAACTAGAGAAGCCCTTGCACCTCAATGAAGAGCCCACACAGTCAAAAATAAATAAGCCTTCCCTGCTAGCTCAGTGGTAAAGAATCCACCTGCCAATGTAAGAGACACAGGTTTGATCCCTAGTCTGGGAAGATCCCACATGCCATGGGGCAACGAAGCCTATTCCCCACCACTATTAAGCCTATGCTGACTGAGCGACTTCACTTTCACTTTTCACTTTCATGCGTTGGAGAAAGAAATGGCAACCCACTCCAGTGTTCTTGCCTGGAGAATCCCGGGGATGGGGGAGCCTGGTGGGCTGCCGTCTATGGGTCGCACAGAGTCGGACACGACTGAAGCGACTTAGCAGCAGCAGCAGCAGCAGCTGGAGCCTTGGAACCGCAGCTACTGAAGCCCGCACCTCCTAGAGCTTCTGCTCCTCAACAAGAAAAGCCACTGCAATGAGAAGCCCAAGCGCTGTGACTAGAGAGTAGCCCCCACCCCCTCCAACTAGAGAAAAGCACATGCGGCAACAAAGACCCAGCACAGCCAAAATAAAAAAAGTTAAATGGTTAATTTTTTAATTTAATAAAAAAGAAATGACAGCAGAACATAACACAATGTAAATCAACTATACTCCAATAAAAATTTAAAAACAGAAAAGACATAAGTGATGGTATGGTGGATGAAGTGGACAGAGTACCTCAAGCCCTACTCTCTTAACTCCCCACACCCCAGAAACAGGCACCTCTAAGAACGACCCACAAGGGTCTGTGAAAACTCCACTCATATCTTCCTGCATCAGGACATGTAGGATGTGCTTGGGAAATATGAGAAGGCCTTCTGAAGGTTGAACCCATAAACTTGAAGATGTGAAGTAGTCACAAAACACACTTACTTATAACAGTAATGATGAGTAGTCTGACAACTCCAAAAGCAGGAATCATTTCTTGAAAATTCTTGCAAAGAGATAAATGACAGTATTAATAACACAAGTTATCTATTGACAAAGGAAATCTCAACTGTACTCCGCCTCCATCTGCTTTTTCATTTAAAATTGTGTCAAATGTTTGCCAATCAAAGCATCAGTGTTAACAGTCCAGTTTTCAAATGGATTTGGGAAGTACAATGCCAGTATACTTTGAAGTGAAAATGAAACATGATATTCCTTGATATAGCAAGAAATACTCTAAATATAAGTAATAAAAAATCAACTCAATGTGTTGCAGATAGTTAATAGATACTGTCAAACTAAACCTGGTGAAAATATTTCCAAGTTTTTTGTTTAATATTCATTTGATATAGCTTTACCCTCTTTCTAAGTAGGAGTTAGCAAAGAAAGCTAAAATTTTAGCATTACCTTGATTTTTTTTAAGATAATTTTTTAAAAATTTAAAACACTGGTCCAAAAACACTCAGTTTGATTTTAGTTTTGAAAAGCCTCAAACCAGCTTGCTATGTGTTACCAGAGGACCAAGCAGACTCAGAAAGACACCTCCACTTCAACCCAAATTACCTGTCCCTTCCCTTTAAAGTTATTAACTCTCTTCCCAGAGAGACATGCTAAATAGCTATGTTAATTCTAAATCAATTATTTTCAAACTGTTGTGACCAAGATGTACAGTAACAAATAATTTATGTAAAAATCCAGCACACACATAAACAGTACTTACTCTTATTTTACATGGTGCATCCTGAAATTTCTGTGTAAAAGGATTTTCACAGTCCCTTCAACTGAGTTCACAACCACTAATGTGATGTAACCCAAAGTTTGAAAAACATTTTTCTAAATGACTTCTAGTTTTGGAACAGTTTTTTAATTGCTTTAAATTTTTCCTCTTAGAGTATTTTTAAGGCACACCTACATGGTTAAAGGGTTAATTTAATCAGGATTTTACCCTGTTTTAAAAAGTGATTGGCATCTCACATACTATATCGTGGTTATGTAAAATGGTATGCCAACTTTGGAGCCATTTATATATAAAAATGTAAAGCCTTCATCCAGTAAATCCACTTCTAGGAACTTGCCTACAAAAGAATCACACAAATGCAAAAAGACAGGTGAAAGAACATTCCTGACAGCATTATTTTGAAATGTAAAAAGCTGTGATCACCCTGGATCTTTTCTTTCAATGAAAAATTGAATAAGTAGGGCTACTATATAGAAGGTGCTATGGAGCACCTGAAAAGACGGGTGGATTTCGGTGTCCTACTCAAGTATCCTATGAGTAGATAGGATACTTTATGTTAAGATGCAGAATAATGTAAGGGGAGTTCCATTTTTGTAGTGTTACTATTGGTAGAATTTTGCATACATACAGAAAACATCTGAACGGTTGTAATATCAGACTGGTAACAGATACTAAATTGGGGGCTTTGACTTTTCTATTTTTCAATTTTGAACTTTCTTTAGTATTTATTCCTTTTGAGATCAGAGATGAAAATTCTTGTGGTCAGATGGAAGATGTGTGCTTAGTAAATACTGATAAATAAGATTCCCTGAACCAAATACCAGTAATTATTTTAAAATTTTTTCTTAAGGTCTATAGATTCATCCCCAAAATTCTTACCACTAGAACATTCATAAAATAGCCTCCCATCAGAGCATAGACTCCTCCTGAAGCACCCACAAGAGATTTGAGTGGGTCAAAGATGGAGCTGGCAAGGGATCCTAAAGAAAGAAAACACAAAGAATTTCAGACATGACTAAGAATCATGAAGGATAAATCTTTCTAATCCAAGGTAAAAGTTGGGGAAGCTTGGGCCATTATATTAACAAACAACAAGTTCACTTTGTTGCTTCCATACTAGAAAAGTATAGCCGTGTGATCTCTCTCAACTATTATGAAACATTAAATGTTCAATATGAAGACAATATAACAGTGACAAAAACAAATACTCTGAAGCCAGAATTAGCCACTGTGTGACTTGAGCAAGTTTTTTATTGTCTCTGTGCCTTTGTTTCCCTTTCTATAAAAATGGAGGTATTAAATAGAACTTAACTTCAGTAGGTTGTCAGGGGAAATAAACGTGCTTACATGCACATTATGATTAGAACACTCCCTGACATGTGTTAGCTGTTAGCTGTTGTTTCAAAATATCCTACACATTTAACCAAAACTATCAAAATACGTGAGACATTCCAACATTTTATTATCTATGGGCTAGCTTTTCTCATGGAGTCAAGATGTGGTCTCAGAATCCTTCTTAATATACCATTCAATCAGTTTTACCAAGCAAGATGAAATTCTGTGTGCTAATTCAATCTTACCTTGTCTGAACCAAAACAAGGCTTTAGAACCACCTTATGCCAACTCTGAAGTGTTCTCCATACTGCTTAGTTCTATTATTCCCTTGCCTTCAAATCCCTCCTTCATTTTCTAAGATACAGTACAGTTCAGTACCTACTTTAGGGCTGCTCTAGTGGTCCAGTGGTTAAGAATCTGCCTGCTAGTGCAGAGACAGAGGTTCGATTCCTGGGCCCAGAAGATCCCACATGCCATAAGACCACACCCTAGAGCTCGCTCTGCAACAAAAGTAGCCACTGCAGTGAGGAGCCAACTACAGAGCAACCCCCCCACAAACACACTAGAGAAAGCCCAGCAACAAAGACCCACTGCAGCCAAAGAGAAATCAAATAATTTTTAAAAAAGAAGTAAAAACTGGCTACTTAATGCAAAAAAAGGGGAAGTGTCTGGCCTTAGGAATCTTACAAATGTATGATCAAACAGTTATCAAGAATGCAGACTCTAATAATTACTGTGATTTTTTTAATGTGATAAATTTGCTATGGAAGCACTTAGGAAAGAATGACTCTGAGCAGAAAGGTGGAGGCCCTGCTACTCTTGAGAGGAGGGAGACAGCATTTTTTTTAATGTATTTATTTATTCTAATTGGAGGCTAATTGCTTTACAGTATTGTGGTGGTTTTTACCATACATTGACGTCAATCAGCCACTGGGCTGGATTGTCCCAGTGCACCAGCTTTGAGTGCCCTGTTTCATGGATCGAACTTGGACTGCTGATCTGTTTCACATATGGTAATATACATGTTTCAATGCTATTCTTGCAAATCATCCTACCCTTGCCTTCTCCCACAGAGTCCAAAAGTCTGTTGTTTATATCTGTGTCTCTTTTGCTGTCTCGCATATAGGGTCGTTGTTACCATCTTTCTAAATTCCATATATATGCATTAATATACTGTGTTGGTGTTTTTCTTTCTGACTTACTTCACTCTGTATAATAGGCTCCAGTTTCATCCACCTCTTTAGAACTGACTCAAAGCATTCTTTTTAATAGCTGAGTAATATTCCATTGTATATATGTACAACAACTTTCTTATCCATTCGCCTGCCAACGGACCTCTAGGTCGCTTCCATGTCCTAGCTATTGTAAACAATGCTGCAGTGAACATTGGGGTACACGTGGGGAGACAGCATTTTGATTAAATTCTGAAGACACTTTAAGATCTGGACAGGGAGAAAAGGGGGAAGAAGGCCAGGATTTAGGGATCTGGAAAAGCAAAGACAAAGTTATATGGGTTACTGAAGATCAGTGAGAAGCAGTCCATTAGGGTTAAAGCAGCAGTTCTCAAATGTTAACCTACAAGCTAGACCTGGGGTGGTTGCATCTTAGTTATGAGAAATTTATTTTTAAAATATAGATGTCCACTTCTGGCCACAATGAAGTAACAGGACAAGATTTCCTCCTGCTTGAAAGCAATGGACAAACAGTGGTCTTAAGGATACTGGACATCAGATAACAAGGGACAATGAACCCTAAGAAACAAGAAATAAATGAGTTGACTAATTGCCCAGCTACTGCCTTGAGAGAGACTGCAGGTAGCCGCGCATGAAGGGCAAACCTAGGCAGATAACAGTAAACTTCAAGTTGATGAGATAGAGTCTAGAGTCTAGGTCTATATAGAGCTCAGCAGCTAGAGTTCAGACTCCTTCCAAGTAACTTAACTGAGTTACAGAACACATCTTAAGAATACTTACATGAGTACAATAACACCCACCATCCAAAGACAAAATGCCTAGCATCCAAACAAAAACTCAAGACATACAAAGAAGCATGAAATTATGACCCATACTGAAGAGGAAAAAAATCAATTAAAACCTACCAAAACTAAAAAAAAAAAAAACCTAAAAGTAAATTTATTTATGATCTAGCAATCCCACCCAGAGGGAACTATAACTTGAAAAGATACACGCACCCCAGTGTTCACTGCAGTACTAGTTACAATAGCCAAGACATGGAAGCAACCTAAATATCCATGACAGATGAATGGATAAATAAGATGTGATATATATACACAGGGGAATATTGTTGTTTAGTCGCTAAGTCATGTCTGACTCTTTTGCGACCCCCTGGACTGGAGCCCTCCACGCTCCTCTGTCCAAGGGGTTTCTCAGGCAAGAATACTGGAGTCGGTTGCTATTTCCTTCTCCAGGGGATCTTCCTGAGCCAGGGATTGAATCCACAGTTCCTACATTGCAGGCAGATTCTTTGCCACTGAGCCCACAGGGAAAGAGTGAGATAATACCATTTGCAGCAACACAGGTGGATGTAGAGATTATCATACTAAATGAAGTAAGCTATACAGATAAAGACAAATATATGATATTGTCTATATGTGGAATCTGTAAAAATGATACAAATGAACTTATTTTTAAAACAGAAATAGACTCACAGGCATAGAAAACAAACTTATGGTTACCAAAAGGGAAGAGGGAAGATAAATTAGGAGTCTGGGATGAATATATACAACTATTATATATAAAATAGATAACCAACAAAGACCTACTGTATAGAACAGGGAACTGTCCTCAGTATCTAGTAGTAACTTATACAGGAAAAGAATCTGAAAAAGAATGTGTGTCTGTGTGTGTTCAACTGAATCACTTCTGTATTCCTAAAACTAACACAACATTTTAAATCAACTATATTTTAATTTTTTAAAAAAATCTACCCAAACTGACACAGGTGTAAGATTTAGCAAATAAGGGCAATAAATAATTATTTCAGATATATTCAATGTGTTCAAAAGTTAAATAGCAATAAAAAAAGGCTCAAATCAAACCTCTAAAGATGAAAAGTACAACATCTAAGATGAAATAATAAAGTCGTTGAGTTGATTGACCAATTAGACATTGCAAAAGAAAAGTTTAGTGAACATGAAGATGTGGCAATCAAACTGTCCAAAATAAAACACACAGAGGACTTCCCTGGCAGTCCAATGTGTAAGACTCACCACTTCCACTCCAGGAGACACAGGTTCAATCCCTAGTCAGGGAACTAAGATCCCCCATGCCGTGGGGTTTTAAAAAAAAAAAAAATTTTTTTTAAATACATACAGCATCAATGAGCTATAGGTCAATTTCAAGCAGCCTCATAATATCTATAATAATTGCATAATCAGAATCCCCAGAAAAGAAGAATGAAGGCAGATTAAAAATACTTGAAGAAATAATAGCCAAATTTTTTCCAAAGTTTTGTGAAAACTATAAACCCACAGATCCAAGAATCTCAACAAACCCAACACAAGAATCATGAAGAAAACCACAACAAGGTATAACAGAATCACATCTTCAGTGAAAGTCTCAGAAGCATCTAGAATAAAAAGACATGCTTCATACCGAGAAACAAAGATAAACATGGCAGGAGATTTATCATCAGAAACAATGCACATGAGAACAACAGGAGAGCAGCATTTTAAAGTAAAGAAAGGAAAGTACTGTCAAGCTAGGACTCCAGACCAGAAAATGCACTACAAAAATGAAGGCAAAAGACAGATTTTCTTTTTCAGACATACAGAGGCTGAAATAATTGATGACTAGCATTTCCATGCTATAAGAAAGGTTAAAGAAAATCTTCAGGAAGAAGGAAAAAGAGATGGAAAAATAAAGCTACACAAAGGATAGGGAGCATTAAAAATGGTAAGAACATGGGCAAATATACAGGATTTTGTTATTATTTAAATCTCTTTAGAAGTTCATTAACAGTTAAACTATTGGACTACTAGAAATAATAAATGGCTTTATCAAGCTTAGAGGGTACAAGATCAATGCCAAAAAAATCAACTGTATTTCTATGTAACAGCAATGAAAATCAGAAATAGAAAATTTTAAAATAGTACCATTTACAGTACATCAAAAATATGAAACGTAGACATAAATATGACCCCCAAAATGTGCAAGCTCTAAACACTGAAAGCTAAAGACGATGCTGAAAGGAATTCTGAAAGACCTAAATAAAGAGAAGTCTATACCTTGTTCATCAGTTAGAAGACTCTGATATTGTTAAGATGTCAGTTCTTCCCAGGTTGATCTAAAGATGCATTGCAATCCAAATCAAAATCCCAATAGACTATCTTGTAGAAATTGACAAACTTATTCTCAAGTTTACATGGAAATGCAGAGGACCTAGAATAACCAAAACAACTTGAAAAAGAGCAAAGTTGGAGCACTGAGGTGTCCCAATTTCAAAACTTAGTAGAAAACTACTTAATCAAGATAGTATGGAATGGATGTTCAGTTCAGTTGCTCAAGTTGTGTCCGACTCTCTGTGACCCCATGAACTGCAGCACACCAGGCCTCCCTGTCCATCACCAACTCCTGGAATTTACCCAAACTCGCGTCCATTGAGTTGGTGATGCCATCCAGCCATCTCATCCTCTGTCGTCCCCTTCTCCTTCTGCCCCCAGTCCCTCCCAGCATCAGGGTCTTTTCAAATGAGTCAGCTTTTCGCATCAGGTGGCCAAAATATTGGAGTTTTGGCTTCAACATTAGTCCTCCCAAAGAACACCCAGGACTGATCTCCTTTAGAATGGACTGGTTGGATCTCCTTGCAATCCAAGGGACTCTCAAGAGTCTTCGCCAACACCACATTTCAAAAGCATCAATTCTTCAGTGCTCAGCTTTCTTTATAGTCCAACTCTCACATCCACACATGACCACAGGAAAAACTATAACCTTGACTAGATGGACCTTTGATGACAGAGTAATGTCTCTGCTTTTTAATATGCTGTCTAGGCTGGTCATAACTTTGCTTCCAAGGAGTAAACGTCTTTTAATTTCATGGCTACAGTCACCATCTGCAGTGATTTTGGAAGCCAAAAAGATAAAGTCAGCCACTGTATCCACTGTTTACCCATCTATTTCCCATGAAGTGATGGGACCAGATGCCATGATCTTCGTTTTCTGAATGTTGAGCTTTAAGGCAACTTTTTCACTCTCCTCTTTCACTTTCATCAAGATGCTCTTTAGTTCTTCTTCACTTTCTGCCATAATGGTGGCGTCATCTGCATATCTGAGGTTATTGATATTTCTCCCGGCAATCTTGATTCCAGCTTGTGCTTCGTCCAGTCCAGCATTTCTCATGATGTACTCTGCATAGAAGTTAAATAAGCAGGGTGACAATATACAGCCTTGACGCACTCCTTTTCCTATTTGGAACCAGTCTGTTCCATGTCCAGTTCTAACTGTTGCTTCCTGACCTGCATACAGGATTCTCAAGAGGCAGGTCAGGTGGTCTGGTATTCCCATCTCTCTCAGAATTTTCCAGTTTATTGTGATCCACACAGTCAAAGGCTTTGGCATAGTCAATAAAGCAGAAATAGATGTTTTTCTGGAACTCCCTTGCTTTTTCCATGACCCAGCGGATGTTGGCAATTTGATCTCTGGGTTCCTCTGCCTTTTCTAAAACCAGCTTGAACATCTGGAAGTTCATGGTTCACGTATTGTTGAAGGCTGGCTTGGAGAATTTTGAGCATTACTTTACTAGTGTGTGAGATGAGTGCAGAACACAACAGAAGGTCCAGAAATAAACCCACATATATATGGACAACTGATTTTGACAAGATGCAAAGGCAATTTAGTAAAGAAAAGATTGTTTTCTCAACCAATGATGCTGGCACAATTAGACATTTACATGCAAAAATGTGATATTTCAGCCCATACCTTGCACCATGTATAAAAATGGATCATATACTTATATGTAAAGTCTAAGATTATAAAACTTCTAAAGCAAAACATAGAGAAAATCTTTGTGATTTTAGATCAGTCAAAATTTCTTAAATGTGACACTAAAAGCATAATTCCTAAAATTTAAAAACTGATGAATTATAATTAATTGAAATTCAGAAATTTGAGTCTTCAGAATGTACTATTAAGAGAAAAGCAACAGACTCGGAGGCAATATTTATAAGTCATATATCTGGTAAAGAACTTAGAATATATAATAAGGAATGTAAATCAATTTTTTAAAATATTTGTTTGTATCTGTGTCAGGTCTTAGCTGTGGTTCATTGCAGCCTTAGTTGTTTTGCGGCGTGTGGGATCTTAGTTTCCCAACCAGGGCTCGAACCCGTGTCCCCTGCATTGAAAGGCAGATTCTTAACCACTGGACCACCAGGGAAGTCCCTAATTCAGTTTTTAAATTGGCAAAAGATTTAAATATATACTTTACCAAAGAAGATATATGGGTAGCAACTAAGCATATTTAAAGATGCTCACCATCATTGTCATTAAGAAATGCAAATTTAAACCCAATGAAACACCTTTATATACCTAACAGATTGGCTAAAATTAAAAGACTGATCATACCAAGTGTTGATGAGGATATAGAGGAGCGGAAACGTATGGTGGGGATGTAAAACTATACACTTTGTTACCATATGACTTAATTCCACTCACAGATATTAATATATACACAAGAGATTCACACAAAAACTTGTACACAAATATTCATGACAGTGTTATTCATAATAGACAAAAGTGAAAACAACCCAAATGTCCAGCAAATGGTGAATGAAAATGTGGTATATCCATACAATGGAATATCATCCAACAATAAACAGGGATGTAGTACGGATACATGATACATCATGGGTGAAGGTGGAAAACATTATGCTAAAACATTATGCTTTAAAAAAAAAGTCAAGAAAAGACCACATAGTTTATTATTTCATTTATATGAAATGTCTAGAATGGGTAGATGTAAAGAGACGGAAATTAGATCAGTTGTTGCCTAAGGCTAGGGAAGGGGTTTGAGGTAAGGAGTGGGGAGTGGCTGCTAATGGCTACAGGGTTTCTTGGGAGCACAAAAGTGTTTTAAATTTAGATTGTGATAATAGGTGCTTAACCTGAAAATCAACTAAAAAACACTGAATTATACACTTTAAATGGGTGCATTATCAGTTCAGTTCAGTTCAGTCCAGGTGCTCAGTCGTGTCCAACTCTTTGCGACCCCATAAATCCCAGGACGCCAGGCCTCCCTGTCCATCACCAACTCCTGGAGTTGACTCAGACTCACGTCCATTGAGTCAGTGATGCCATCCAGCCATCTCATCCTCGGTCATCCCCTTCTCCTCCTGCCCCCAATCCCTCCCAGCGTCAAAGTCTTTTCCAATGAATCAACTCTTCTCATGAGGTGGCCAAAGTACTGGAGTTTCAGCTTTAGCATCATTCCTTCCAAAGAAACCCCAGGGCTGATCTCCTTCAGAATGGACTGGTTGGATCTCCTTGCAGTCCAAGGGACTCTCAAGAGTCTTCTCCAACACCACAGTTCAAAAGCATCAATTCTTTGGCGCTCAGCCTTCTTCACAGTCCAACTCTCACATCCATACATGACCACTCGAAAAACCATAGCCTTGACTAGATGGACCTTAGTCAGCAAAGTAATGTCTCTGCTTTTGAATATGCTATCTAGGTTGGTCATAACTTTTCTTCCAAGGAGTAAGCGTCTTTTAATTTCATGGCTGCAGTCACCATCTGCAGTGATTTTGGAGCCCAAAAAAATAAAGTCTGACACTATTTCCACTGTTTCCCCATCTATTTCCCATGAAGTGATGGGACCAGATGCCATGATCTTTGTTTTCTAAATGTTGAGCTTTAAGGCAACTTTTTCACTCTCCTCTTTCACTTGCATCAAGAGGCTTTTTAGTTCCTCTTCAGGTCCATCAGGTTCCTCCTAAGGTCCATCTAGTCAAGGCTATGGTTTTTCGAGTGGTCATGTTTCTGCCATAAGGGTGGTGTCATCTGCATATCTGAGGGTATTGATATTTCTCCTGGCAATCTTGATTCCAGCTTGTGTTTCTTCCAGTCCAGCGTTTCTCATGATGTACTCTGCATAGAAGTTAAATAAGCAGGGTGACAATATACAGCCTTGACGTACTCCTTTTCCTATTTGGAACCAGTCTGTTGTTCCATGTCCAGTTCTAACTGTTGCTTCCTGACCTGCATACAGGTTTCTCAAGAAGCAGGTCAGGTGGTCTGGTATTCCCATCCCTCTCAGAATTTTCCACAGTTTATTGTGATCCACACAGTCAAAGGCTTTGGCATAGTCAATAAAGCAGAAATAGATGTTTTTCTGGAAGTCTCTTGCTTTTTCATGATCCAGCAGATGTTGGCAATTTGATCTCTGGTTCCTCTGCCTTTTCTAAAACCAGCTTGAACATCAGGGAGTTCACGGTTCACGTATTGCTGAAGCCTGGCTTGGAGAATTTTGAGCATTACTTTACTAGCATGTGAGATGAGTGCAATTGTGTGGTAGTTTGAGCATTCTTTTGCATTGCCTTTCTTTGGAATTGGAAAGAAAACTGACCTTTTCCAGTCCTGTGGCCACTGCTGAGTTTTCCAAATTTACTGGCATATTGAGTGCAGCACTTTCACAGCATCATCTTTCAGGATTTGAAATAGCTCAACTGGAATGCCATCACCTCCACTAGCTTTGTTCATAGTGATGCTTTCTAAGGCCCACTTGACTTCACATTCTAGGATGTCTGGCTCTAGGTGAGTGATCACACCATCGTGATTAGCTGGGTCATGAAGATCTTTTTTGTACAGTTCTTCTGTGTTTTCTCGCCACCTCTTCTTAATATTTTCTGCTTCTGTTAGATCCATACCATTTCTGTCCTTTATCTAAGCCCATCTTTGCATGAAATGTTCCCTTGGTATCTCTAATTTTCTTGAAGAGATCGCTAGTCTCTCCCATTCTGTTCTTTCCTCTATTTCTTTGCACTGATCACTGAAGAAGGCTTTCTTGTCTCTTCTTGCTATTCTTTGGAACTCTGCATTCAGATGCTTATATCTTTCCTTTTCTCCTTTGCTTTTCGCTTCTCTTCTTTTCACAGCTATTTGTACGGCCTCCCCAGACAGCCATTTTGCTTTTTTGCATTTCTTTTCCATGGGGATAAGTCTTGATCCCTGTCTCTTGTACAATGTCACGAACCTCATTCCATAGTTCATCAGGCACTCTATCTATCAGATCTAGGCCCTTAAATCCATATCTCACTCCCACTGTATAATCATAAGGGATTAGATTTAGGTCATACCTGAATGTCTAGCGGTTTTCCCTACTTTCTTCAATTTGAGTCTGAATTTGGCAATAAGGAGTTCATGATCTGACCCACAGTCAGCTCCTGGTCTTGTTTTTGCTGACTGTATAGAGCTTCTCCACCTTTGGCTGCAAAGAATATGATCAATCTGATTTCCGTGTTGACCATCTGGTGATGTCCATGTGTAGAGTCTTCTCTTGTGTTGTTGGAAGAGGGTGTTTGCTCTGACCAGTGCATTTTCTTGGCAAAACTCTATTAGTCTTTGTCCTGCTTCATTCCACATTCCAAGGCCAAATTTGCCTGTTACTCCAGGTGTTTCTTGACTTCCTACTTTTACATTCCAGTCCCCTATAATGAAAAGGACATCTTTTTTAGGTGTTAGTTCTAAAAGGTCTTGTAGGTCTTCATAAAACCATTCAACTTCAGTTTCTTCAGCATTACTGGTTGGGGCATAGACTTGGATTACCATGATATTGAATGGTTTGCCTTGGAGACAAACAGAGATCATTCTGTCATTTTTTAGATTGCATCCAAGTACTGCATTTTCGACTCTTTTGTTGACCATGATGGCTACTCCATTTCTTCTGAGGGATTCCTGCCTGCAGTAGTAGATATAATGGTCATTTGAGTTAAATTCACCCATTCCAGTCCATTTTAGTTCACTGATTCCTAGAATGTCGACGTTCACCCTTGCCATCTCTTGTTTGACCACTTCCAATTTGCCTTGATTCGTGGACCTGACATTCCAGGTTCCTATGCAATATTGCTCTTTACAGCATCGGACCTTGCTTCTATCACCAGTCACATCCACATCTGGGTATTGTTTTTGCTTTGGCTCCATTCCTCCATTCTTTCTAGAGTTATTTCTCCACTGATCTCCAGTAGCATATTGGGCACCTACTGACCTGGGGAGTTCCTCTTTTAGTATCCTATCATTTTGTCTTTTCATACTGTTCATGGGGTTCTCACGGCAAGGATACTGAAGTGGTTTGCCATTCCCTTCTCCAGTGGACCACATTCTGTTAGGCCTCTCCACCATGACCCGCCCGTCTTGGGTTGCCCCGCGGGCATGGCTTAGTTTCATTGAGTTAGACAAGGCTGTGGTCCTAGTGTGATTAGATTGACTAGTTTTCTGTGAGTATGGTTTCAGTGTGCATTATAGGTTGTATGAATTATTGATATATCTTAGAAAAGCTATTTTAAAAGTTTGATAGTTTCTTAAAAGTTAAATATAACCCTATATGTCAATTATCCCTCTCCAAGGGCTTCCCTGGCAGCTCAGTGGTAGAGAGTCATCCTGCAATGCTGGAGACTTGCAGGAGACGCAGGTTCGATCCCTGGGTCAGGAAGATTCCCCTGGAAAAGGAAATGGCAACCTGCTCCAGTATTCTTGCCTGGGAAATTCCATGCAAGAAGCTTGGCGGGCTGCAGTCCACGGAGTGGCAGAGAGAGACGCGACAGAGCGACTGAACAGCAACGAAAACCTCGCTGAACAGAAAGATGAAAAAACCACACAGATCCTAGGGCCACGGTCTTGGAGATTCTGATTCAGTAGATCTGGGTGTGATCTGAATAATATTTTAGTTGTAACAGGTTCTTTAGGTGCTTCTGATTGTCAGTCAGATTGAGGGACCCAGGGCTGGAGTGCAGGCCAGTGGTCCTCAATTTTTATGAATCACCTGTGGACTTGTCCAAATGCAAATTCTGATTAGTAGGTCTGGTGTGGGGCCCCAGAATTCTGCCTGTTAACACGATCTCAGTTGAGGCCAGTGCTGCTGACTCGGTGACCACACTTGGCCAGGAGAAAGGATAGGGACTCTAGACTTATGTTACATATGAAGGAATCCAGGAAAAAAAGCAAAGCAATGGAAGAAATAGGTGAAAGGGGCCAAAAGGTAAAAATAAAATATTACTGCTTCCCTCATTTAAAAATAAAAAGCAAAGCAAGAAAGACACTAGCAGGAAGAAACTTTCATAGATGGTATGTTGACGGCATAGAATGTGGTGATGGTTTTATGGGTGTATACTTTTCTCCAGATAGTTTGGAAAACTCAACAGTGGACACAGGACTGGAAAAGGTCAGTTTTCATTCCAATCCCAAAGAAAGGCAATACAAAAGAATGCTCAAACTACCCCACAATTGCATTCATCTCATATGCTAGTAAAGTAATGCTCAAAATTCTCCAAGCCAGACTTCAGCAATACGTGAACCGTGAACTCCCTGATGTTCAAGCTGGTTTTAGAAAAGGCAGAGGAACCAGAGATCAAATTACCAACATCCACTAGATCATGGAAAAAGCAAAAGAGTTCCAGAAAAACATCTATTTCTGCTTTATTGACTATGCCAAAGCCTTTGACTGTGTGGATCACAATAAACTGTGGAAAATTCTGAAAGGGATGGGAATACCAGACCACCTGAGCTGCCTCTTGAGAATCCTGTATGCAGGTCAGGAAGCAACAGTTAGAACTGGACATGGAACAACAGACTGGTTCCAAATAGGAAAAGGAGTGCGTCAAGGCTGTATATTGTCACCCTGCTTATTTAACTTCTATGCAGAGTACATCATGAGAAACGCTGGACTGGAAGAAACACAAGCTGGAATCAAGATTGCCGGGAGAAATATCAATACCCTCAGATATGCAGATGACACCACCCTTATGGCAGAAAGTGAAGAGGAGCTAAAAAGCCTCTTGATGAAAGTGAAAGAGGAGAGTGAAAAAGTTGGCTTAAAGCTCAACATTCAGAAAACGAAGATCATGGCATCTGGTCCCATCACTTCATGGGAAATAGATGGGGAAACAGTGGAAACAGTGTCAGACTTTATTTTGGGGGGCTCCAAAATCACTGCAGATGGTGCCATGAAATTAAAAGCCGCTTACTCCTTGGAAGAAAAGTTATGACCAACCTAGATAGTATATTGAAAAGCAGAGACATTACTTTGCCGACTAAGGTCCTTCTAGTCAAGGTTATGGTTTTTCCAGTGGTCACGTATGGATGTGAGAGTTGGACTGTGAAGAAGGCTGAGCGCCGAAGAATTGATGCTTTTGAACTGTGGTGTTGGAGAAGACTCTTGAGAGTCCCTTGGACTGCAAGGAGATCCAACCAGTCCATTCTGAAGGAGATCAACCCTGGGATTTCTTTGGAAGGAATGATGCTAAAGCTGAAGCTCCAGTACTTTGGCCACTTCATGAGAAGAGTTGACTCACTGGAAAAGACTCTGATGCTGGGAGAGATTGGGGGCAGGAGGAGAAGGAGACGACCAAGGATGAGATGGCTGGATAGCATCACTGACTCGATGGACGTGAGTCTGAATGAACTCCAGGAGATGGTGATGGACAGGGAGGCCTGGCGTGCTGCAATTCATGGGGTCACAGAGAGTCGGACACGACTGAGTGACTGAACTGAACTGAACTGAACTGATACATTAAATATGTACAAAATTTTGTATGTCAATTATACCTCAAAAGTGTTTTTTTAAAATGTTTTATGTTACATAAACATGTCTAACATCTTTATATATATTCTTCCCTGAAGAAAAAGGAGAAAAGAATAAAAAGCAGTGGGTCCAGATAGTGGAGGGTAATACAAAGCAATCTCAGACATTTCAGGGACTTTCTGGTCCAGTGGTTGAAAATCCACCTTCCAATGCAGGGGACCTGGGTTAACTGTCCCATGGCAACTAAAGCCCACCTGCCACAGTGAAGACCCAGCCCAGTTCCCCTTCCCCACCAACC